>NC_048228.1:50609008-50842074 GCF_002007445.2 Ailuropoda melanoleuca | reverse complement strand
CCCGCCCCCACCGACCGCCTCCACTACGAGCCCTGACTAAGCGGGCTGCTTACATCAAACCCGGTCAGCCCTGCCCCAGGACCGACCCTGGATTCGGGCCTCCACCTGTACTCTCTGTCACGCAAGGCCTCTCACTTTTTCTTCAGCCCCCTCACCGGTCTCCCCGTCCTACTCTTGTTCCCCCCAACACGTGCACCCCAACGGCCCCAGACCATTCTCGCAGTTGTCCCGCAAATAATCTTCTCAAATGCTTACCGACCCACGCAAATCCCGTGTCTCTAAGGGTTCCGGCCCAACCCTGGCGTGTGGCCTGTGAGGCCCCCATCCTCGCCGTGCCTGGCTTCCGGCACTTTCTCCACTCCCGCCCTGTCATTTCCCATTTGACCATTTCAAGTTAACAGAATTCACATTTTTCAGCTCTGCCTCTGCTTACGCGGCTCCTCTGTCTGGAATGGCTTTCAGGGTTCAAGTGTGTTCTCAGGATAGCTGACCCTCTGGCCTACGGAGAGTTGTTTCCTCCGCTGTGCTTCAGTTGCTCTCTGGCGTCATCTCTAATATAGAATTTATCGGATCAAATGATTACACACCCAAACCTTTCAGTGCTGCCGAAATTAGTGCTCAAACGGAACCACTCCAGAAAGGCCTGAGTGTGATAGGTGCAACCCGTGTTGTTAATACTATTAGCAGTCACGTTACACGGACACCTACGGCAAATAACTTTTTCTGTCTAAATTGATTGGAAATATTAATAAATGCTACATTACTTAATGTAATTATGGATTTTAATAAAATAGTATCAGGTGCCACTAAAGATTGCTTTTTATCGTACCTGTAATTTAAATTATTTCATTTATTGACCCAGAAAGATTTAATATTACCTATAGAATTGAGTATTTTAATAGAGAACGAAGACACAAGTATTAAGTGGACAGGTAAATGCTTTAAGTTTTGTAGCTACACAGAAAGCAATTTTTAATTATTTTGTTTTTGTCTTTTATTCCATCAAGGCATGAGTGTTCTTAGGGCAAGAAAATATTTTAGTTACTAATATGGGGTTTCCAATGGTGTCTTCTGTTTAGATTTGTATGCCTGACCCTAAGAACTAAGAAAGGTCCTTTTTCTTTTCTTTTTGAAGTCTTGAATTAACATAATGTGTTAATTAGAACTGTTTGAAACAGTCTAGGGGCTCCTGGCTGGCTCAATCAGAGGAGCATGCGGCTCTTGATCTCAGGGTGGTGAGTTCGAGCCTCACGTTGGGTGTAGAGATTACTAAAAAAAAATAAACTTAAAAAAAAACCCATTTAAAACCACATTTATGTATAAAATTATGTGCACTGAATTTTCTTATATAATTCTCTGCTTTTGAAGTGTCTTGCAGTTTTACTTCTCAATATGTTTAAACATTGAATTAAAGAAAGAGTTTCTTGGCTTTTAAAATAGAGAATTTAAAGATGAAGGGGTCCAGATTTCCTTTAACATTCACTCAGCCATTTCCCATATATTCATAAAGTACCTGTCACATGCCATGTGAAGGTGTTGAAAATAGAGCCATGAACCAGATAAAGTCCCTATCCTTATGGAGTTTACATTCTTGTAGAGGAAGATGAACAATGCATAAAGGGACAAGTTCAAATATGTCTGACCATGGTAAGTGCACTGGAGACAGGGTAAGGAAATTAGGGAGGGCGGTGTGTGTTGACGCAAAATGAACAAGTGTTTTTTAAAATTATAAAGAGAAAGGAAGAGAGTTTTTTTATTCCCAGCTGCCTGGTATATATCACCTTCACAAAGAAGAGAGTGCTCCAGGGTAAGAACGCATGGTACAGAGTTATGTTTGGTTTTTTTTCTTCAGAGAAAGAGTTGCAGATCATCATGACAAAGAACATCCCAGAAAGCGACAGACTTTATGTTATGGTTTTAGTATGTGCAAGGCTGTATGGCTTTAATCTTATGGAAACCAGGAAGGCTCTTTTCCCCCTATCTTTATGTTTGGAATGCTCTTTTTTTGGTTATTTTTTTAACAAAACAGATGTGCTGTGTGTTGTGTGGGGCAGAAATAGTGCCCATGCTTTGAGGTTTTCCCGAGTCATTTCCACCTTGGGCCCAGGAGCAAGGCCCGCAAACATGAAAAGCTGAAGATTTTATCAGGTGCCATTTCATAGTGTGCTCTGAGAAGCCCTCATGACAGAGCTTCCCAAGCACACGCTTGGTGTATTTGAGAATCAACCATGAGGCCAGTGAGGCCTGAGCAGAGGGCACCAACAGGAGAAGGTTGGGGTCCTAGTGATATAGGGACCAAGTCACCAAGAGCTCTTTAGTAAGAGTGCCTGTCTGGGTCCAGGGTTGTTATTTGCTCCCTTCATTGGGTTCCTACTCTGGACCAGACCCTGGCTGGGCATTGGGGGAGGGGAGGTGCTGGTTTATAAAGAAGCTCCAGTCTCTGCCTTCAAGGAGCCGGTATCCTTCTTATTGTTGTCAATGCAAATGGCTCCTGGCCTTTCCGAGGTACAATTAAGAAGGGTGGGTTGATTCAAGTATGGTTCAGGGGTAAGGAACCCAGATCGGGTCTAAGTTTTGACACTAACTATATAACCTTAGGCAAGCCATTTAACCTTTTAGAATATTAGTACTTTCATCTGCAAATGTTAGATGTAGAAATTATTGCAAGACATTTTTCTAACTAAAAAAAAAAGAACTATGATTCTACAAAATCAACTTCATCTTAGTACAAAAACATTTTTTAAAATTGTATGAGAAAAGCACTTCATACATCATAATCATGACACATATGTAGGTCACTTAAAATTTAATTCATGATTTGCTTAGTTTAAAAAAAGATCTTGTTTCCTAAAACACAACCAGTTTTGTAAATAAATGATAGTTAAAAATATATAGTGTAGATTATATAATTTTTTTTAAATCATTGTGTTTCCTTTATGACTTTGAACTTAAAGATCTTAGCCAAAGATCTTCAAAACTAAATGTAATGCTAGACCGGCATGACAGAGTAGCTTGGATTTTTAGTGTAGGTATTTTCCCTTCCTGATTATGGTTTAAGATTTTCTATGTTAAGTCTCATCTGACGGACTATTTCCCCAGTGCCTGGTACAATGTGGACATATAGAATTGACTCAATATACAGTGGAGAGGAAGTAAATGGCAAATGAGCTCCAATAATTTTTGCAAGTTGATAGGGTATAAAATATTGAAGACCATATTGTTAATGTTCCGACATTCTTCAGAACATAAGAAATATGTTTAATCAGAAAGCTTGAATTCATTCAGCAAATATTTATTAAACACCAACTGCATACCAGGAACATCAGTGAACAAAACAGACCAAACCTTGCCTGCATGGAACTTAACATTCTAGTTGCGAGAGACACGTCATAAATAATCATGATGATCTAGTTAACATATTAGAAGGGGTTAAGTACTGTGGAAGCAAGCAAGAGGGAGTGTGGGATAGATGGAAATTTAAACAGAGGAGGGAAGACCCACCTGCTTCCGGGGAATAGATGTGAGTAGATTTCTAGGAACATTTCCCAGCAGAGTAGATTAAGGAGGTGAGTAATTTCTAATTTGAGGTTTCTTTTGAAACTAGCTGTAAAAGAAGACTTTCATATACCATCCTAAGTGCAGGGAAGTTTCTGCTCTTTAGAGTTGATTGAGGGTTTTAAAATCAACTCTATTAAGGGGCACACCTGGGTGGCTCAGTTGGTTAAACATCTGACTCTTGATTTCAGCTCTGGTCATGATCTCAGGGTTCTGGGTTTGAGCCCCGCAGCACGCTCTGCAGTCAGCGGGGAGTCTGCTTGGGACTTCCTCTCTCCCTTTCCGTCTGCACCACCCCCTCCCCGCACTCAATCTTTCTTTCTCTCTCTCAAATAATCTTTTTAAAAAATCAACTTTATTGAGGTATACTTTGTGTACAATAGAATTCATTCATTTTAAATGTGCAGATTAATGACTTTTGAGAAATGTATATACCGAATATCAATCTCTCCAATCAAATGTAGAGTATTTCCACCTACCTAGAAGGTTAATCTGTGGTCACTTTTTTTTTTTTTAAAGATTTTATTTATTTGAGAGACAGTGAAAACAAGTAGGGGGAGGGGCAGAGGAAAAGGGAGAGAGAGAATCCCAAGCAGATTCCCTGCTGAGTGTGGAGCCTGACGTGGGGCTTAATCCCAGGACCCTGAGATCATGACCTGAGCTGAAATCAGGAGTCACATGCTTAACCGAGTGAGCCACCCAGGTGCCCTGGTCACTCTCTATTTCAATACTGAAATGAGTTTTTTAAAACAAAATATACAAGCTCTTGAGTTTGTTTGTTTTTTTATAGAAGATTGAAAAAAAGGAGTAGAAGTAGGAGATAGATGTCAAATAGGAAATAAAATAAAGGCAGATCATCTTTTCTCCTCTAGCCTGTGTTTCTGCCGTTGAGGCCAATCACCGTCATCACCAGTGTCTTTGAAGTTGTCTTTGTTTCTCCCAGAGGAAAGAAGAACTATACCCTTTAGTGTAACCATCCAGTGTTTCTGCTGAGTATATTAAGATCTTTTACTTCTTATCTAAGAAATAAAATAAGTGTATGGATATATTTCTACCAGCTTTTATTTATGTATTTATTATTTATTATTTATTTAAAAGATTTTATTTATTTATTTGACAGAGACAGCCAGTGAGAGAGGGAGCACAAGCAGGGGGAGTGGGAGAGGAAGAAGCAGGCTCCCAGTGGAGAAGCCTGATGTGGGGCTCGATCCCACAACGCTGGGATCACACCCTGAGCCCAAGGCAGACGCTTAATGACTGTGCCACCCAGGTGCCCCTATTATTTATTTTTTAAGTGCAGGGCTCAGACCCACGACCCTGAGATCAAGACCTGGGCTGAGACCAAGAGTCAGACGCTCAACTGACTGAGACACCCAGGTGCCCCACTTTAACCATATTTAAGTATACAGTTCCCTGGCATTAAGTATATTGACATTGTTTACAACCATCACCACCATCCCTCTCCAGAACTCTTTCATCTTTGCAGACGGAACTCTGTACCCACTAAACACTAACTCCCCATTCCCCTTTCTCCAGGCTCTGGCAACCACCATTCCATGCTCTATGAATTTGACTACTCTAGGTACCCCAAATACATGGAGTTTCATAGTATTTGTCCTTCTGTGTCTGTCTTATTTCCCTTAACATAATGTCTCCTGGGCCCATCCACCTTGCAGTATGTTCCAGAATTTCCTCCTATTTTAACGCTGGATAATATTCCGTTGTATGTTTAAGCCACATTTTGTTTGTCCATCCATCTGTTGACTGGGTCCTTGAGATTTTAAAAACGAACTTTTTTGAGGTATAATTTCCATTTAATACATTGTATCCATCGAAAGTGTACCAATCTATGTTTTGATAGATATACACACCTCTGAAACTATCACCTTGGTTGAGACACAGAACATTTTGATCATTCCCAAAAGATTTAAATTGATTGTGTTTTGATAGTTTTGCAATCACTGTTAGGAGAGTTGGTGAAGCAGATGCTGTAAGTTGTGTACACAACGTCCATCTCTCCTTGCTCCTTTCTCGGAGAGTCTCAGTTGTGCTCGAGTATTCAACTCAACATTCTCCAAAGCCATGGCTCTGCCTCAAGGGAAGTTCTAGTGGAGAGATCCCAGTTATTTTAAACTCCTCTTTGGGCTTTCATTTCTCTTCCGAGTGACTGTTTTCAGGGGAGTTTTCTTGGCAGTTAAAGGTGAAGGGAGGTCTTCTGGGAAAGTCGTCCTTAATTTTAAGAAGGAGAGACACAAAGAGATGACTCTTTTTGCCGTTGAAAGATTGCCTAAAGATTCTGAAAACTTTAAAATAAGGCTGGGTTTTGTCTATTTGGGCTAATTCTGAGATGCCCTTTCTAAGAAAGACTACATAACCTTCCAAACCTCTGATTTATTATCTACAGTTACCTTAAAGATTACTTAGTGAGCCCAAAGAGCCACTAGGTGTCACTCCTACTTTATTTTCAGAGATAATCTAGTGGCATTTTCAATCTTGGCAATGTTAAATTCAGAAGCATTAAAAGAATCCAGTAAGTTAAAAGTCATATTTAAAATGCTAGCGAAGATGAAGATAAAAACATTAAACATTAACTGTGAAAAATTAAAATCCAGATATGAGAATTTTGAAATGAATAAATTAGTTTTTCTTTAAAGGATGTTAACAAATAGAGTGATGCATGGTTTCTGAGTCAAAACAGTGATTTAGGCAAATGACATTTAAAAGTGTTTAGTATAGGGATGCCAGGCAAATGGGAGAATCAATATGATGGAAATATTTTTCCCCTGGGGCCATGCTCAGAGTAACACAGCAACATGCACTCAATTACCAACGGTGGGAATTTTTCATGTGGAGACAGAAAGTGAAGTTGTGAGCTGTGCTGAATCTATTTATCATGAAGAAAGGATTTGGTTAAAAATAGGAGTAGTTCTGGGAGCTCCTTTCTACTCCCTAGACAGGTTGCTGCCCTGTTAATGAATTGTTGAAGAAAGCCAATTTGATTTTTTAAAAAAGAGTAACTCTAAGTTAGAGGAAGAAGGAAGAAGGGAAGCAGTAGAAAGAGAGAAAATAAGATTGACAGCTGCGTCTTTGAGACTGCTTCCTTAAACTTTCTCCCGTACTAGGAAGAACCACGAAGGATTTCATTGTGTCTCGCTTAGAACTCTTTCAGCTGCAGGGAGCAGAACCCCAACTCCGGCTGTTTAAAGGATAAATAAACAGGTGTTTATGATCTCTTATAACTAGAAGTGTGGTGGCTTCAGGAACAGCTGTATCTGGTGAAGGCAGCAATTCTCAGAGTGTGGGGTGGGGGCCTCAAGGAGTCCCTGAGGCCCTTCGGGGTTCATAAGTCAAAATCATTTTCATGGTAACTAGGACGCTGTTTGCCTTTGTCTGCTTGTTCTTTCACAAGTGTGTAGTAGAGTTTTCCAGAGGCTACATGACTTGTGATATCAAACAGATAGAACGCAGAAGTGGATCGTCGGATCCGGCTGTCTTCTACTAAACTGCCATTAAGGAGATTTGCAAATATGTAGAACAAATTCATGCTTCTCAGTGATTTTTTTTTTGTTTGAGAAAATATAGTTATTTTCCATAAAATATGTTTGTCAGTTTAATATATGATGGCTTTTCTATTTTTAAGTGATTAATAGATATGTTAACTGTTCTTCTCTCTTTTAATTTTTTTTTAAAGATTTTATTTATTTATTTATTTGACAGAGATAGAGACAGCCAGCGAGAGAGGGAACACAAGCAGGGGGAGTGGGAGAGGAAGAAGCAGGCTCATAGCAGAGGAGCCTGATGTGGGGCTCGATCCCAGAACACCGGGATCATGCCCTGAGCCGAAGGCAGACGCTTAACGACTGAGCCACCCAGGCACCCCTCTTTTAATTCTCTAATATAGTAAATACTGATATAACACACGTAAACAACATTTCTTTGAAGTCCTCAATAATTTTTAAGAGTGTAAACTGGTCCTGACACCAAGAGTTTCGAGAATTGCTGGCTTCGATGAGGTATAGTTGGGTGCAGGCCTCAAGTGGTATCGCCAAAACACTCTTTCCGAATCCTGAACTGATTTCCTAGGTGTTGTTTTCCTTCTCAGCCTTCTGATGGCAGAGACAGACCTCCAGCAACTCCAGGACTGTACCTACCAGGTTAGCAATCCCATAGGAGGGAATATCCCTTTTCGATAGCTCTAGGAAAATTTCTAGTTATTACATTGGCCAAGCTTGAGTCACATGCCCCTCCATATGCCAGTCATCTGAGCCAAAGGGCAGTTGATGCCTGGATCATATGTCCACCCCTGGAGCCTGGGAACAGGGTCAGCCCACCAGCACCACGGGATAGGTGAAGGAGTGGCTCCGCAGAGGGATACTGCGCAGACAAAAGCAAGCCCCTCTTCTGAAAGCCTGAAGCCGAAGCCAAAGATTTAGAAAGAAAACTACCCTGTTCTCCATTAGAATCCTGTCCTTTCCACTGTCAGCATCTTGAGACAATAGGGCTGTTTCTCTCTCCAGGGGTAGGAATGGGGAGGTTCTAATTTCATTCTCTAATTAGAGTTTGGGTCCAAATCACACACCCTAGCAGAAGTTCTTCCTATGAATTAGCAATGCTGGCCATACAGAAAGTTGTCTTTTTGCCATAAATTATGCAAAAGACCTACCTTAAACTGAGATGCCTTTCCTAAGTGTCTGAAGATTTCACTTTTATGCCCACTCCTGCTGTTTGGGGGATGACTCCCGACAGATCATTTAACCTTTTCATGGCCTCTATGTGCTTACCTCCAAAAGCAAGGATACATTCGTTGACTCTGAGCAATGGAAGATGGGAGAAAAAGGTATTCTAACTGATACATCAGTTGCTATACTACATGTCTACCAAAGGAATTTTGACTTTTTTTTTCAGATTATATATCAATTTTCATCAAATATTTAGGTCCTAAATATTTTTGACAATAATATAAGATAGAGGTTTCACCAGTCTATAAGCACCTAGTTGTATTCTTCATTGCTTGCCTTTTTTTTTCTTTGATTTTGTTTTCGGCTTCATTACTTTTAATATTAAATGTTGATGGTGTAAAATGTCATTTTTTTACCAAATGAATTAGGAGTAAGATCATAAGTGCCACAAAAAATAATTTTCAGGAAAAAAATATTCATTTACCTAGGACCCTAACTGTACACACACACACTTTGAATAATCAAGTGAAAGAAAAGCCAATGTTTCTCCTTTTATTCTTAATTTATATATTAAGCTGTAAAAGGAAGCAGCAATAAAGATTGCATCAGTTACTATTAAGAATCAGACAATATTTGCCGTGTACTTTCATTTGGTATACTCCATGTTTCCACTAAAGTACGATCATGACATAGAAATGAGATTGCACTGTTTTTTTTGTTGTTGAGCCCTTCAGATGAAGTTAGTATTGAACATCAAATAATACTTATATGTTATACATTAAATATCGTCTGGACTTATTTGCATACTATGTCTGCTTCTCTATTATATTTTCGTTAATTATAAGTACATTCAAATTAAATTGATATCAAAACCCACAGTAATTTTTAGCCTTAAGTTCCAACATAATTCACATTACTACATACTTTTAAACAGAAGTTTTAGCAAACATATCCCTTGGAAATAATTCTAAATTGTTCCAATGACTTAATGGTTGACCCTCTTTGTAAAATGTATAGTTATCTTGCACTGTTCACATTTTTAATAAAAAGCAGTAATGTTAAATTTCATATAACATTATTACAAAATTCTATTGATAACCTAAAATTAGAATAACATTCAGCTGTGAGTACCTCTTACTTGCCAGGCATTAAGTATATTTCTTCTCATTTAAGGACTAGAGAACAGTCTTGGAGTCGATGACAATTAAAATATAGAAGAAAGCCTGCTTCCTGTTTGTTTGGAGTCAAACAAGCAGAAATTTGATGGGAGAGTCAAATTTTAAGATGAGACGCTGGTCCTATATACGACACTTGGTATTTTCTTCTAACAACAAAAAATAAAGCCCTTGTGCCCTTGTCCCTTAACTGTTTACTGAAACCGCTTAGGGCACTTCTCCTCCAACGTGGCGACAGAGCAGAATTGCCCAGAGTTTTAAAAAATGCCAACGCCTGTGTCTCACCCCCAGGGGTCCCGCTTTAATTGGTACAAGATGGGGGCTATTCTATCTAATTACTGCTTGGCAATTAGCCATCTGTATGTTATTTTCAACTTTCTACGTTTTATCGGCTGTAAGACCGCATGGATTGGGCGAGTTCTTGTGCCGAACTGCATTTTGCATAGCGGTGCTTGCTGGGCAGAAAGGTTGCGGTGCCTCTATTTGCCTTAATCCATTTTCCTCTCACTTCCTTGCTCTTTCTCTCAGAGGAGGCAAGTAGCAGCAGCGGTCGCTGACCATCACTGAGAATACCAAGGAATGAACTCAGCTGCCTCCTGGATGTTTCTGTTCCACTGAGGATTAATTTACCATGCTTTCCCCCCCCCCCATTTTCCCCTCCATCCTGCAAAAACTTTTTATTATTATTTTTTTTTTGCAAGAAACACAGCATGAAGTTATTGCTGAGAAACATAAGCAAAAAGTTTTAGCACAGCGGCTCTGTCTCTTTGGGACACGTTAGAAAATTCTGAAGCAAGCAGAAGCATAGTAAGTGCTTTCTTTCTTTTAAAGCTACTTCTGGGGAGAGGGGAGGCTATTGTAATGGTAAATTTCACTCGGAGAGGAAGAAAGGGTTGATAATCAATCAGAAATTAGGTATTCGCTTGAGATTTTGCAATTCTCTTGCTATATTATAAGATTATTTTAATTTTCTCTGTAAAATATACAGAAAAAAGTTTCGGGGGTGTGTGTGTGTGAGTGAAATAAAAGCGGTTTTGAGAGTGGCATAGAAAGAAGTTGTTCTTTTTGTTTTTTGTTTTCCAAACGGAGTGGGGAGATATATAGCACTGCGGGGCTTCCGTGAGATCCCGGAATCCCAGGAGGAGAATTTACATTCAGAAATGCTGAAGTGAAAAATCCTCCTGGGTCAACATCTTGGAGTTAAGCTCCGAAGAACTTTTTTACGTCTGGAAGAATTCGCTTCTCAAAACCACTCTTTGGCCGGCAAGTATCCTGAAGGATGGAATAAGGTGCTATGAATAGAAGCCCTGCTCTGCTTCAGGCATTTAAAATTTAACTCGAAGGATCATGTGTTGGGTGCAATGAGGACCACAGAGGACTTCGAGGAGACTCCTGCCGCACTAAGCCCTAACAGGACCCCCAAAGGCAGGTACATTTATCTGGAAGCGTTCCTGCAGGGAGGAGCTCCCTGGGGCTTTACTTTGAAAGGTGGCCTGGAGTACGGGGAACCATTAATCATCTCTAAGGTATGTTTCTTTTTGTAACCTTGTCTTTATTGACATTGCTTTTTCAACTTTAAAACTTCGGTCAGATCTGTCAAAAATGCAACCGTAATACCGGGGATTGCCTGAATATTGCTTAATTTGCTGCTGCATACCTTGCAGATTATATCTGGAAATATTTTGTATGGCTTGGCGTTTGAAAGAAAAAAATGTGTGTAGCTCAGTTAGTCTATGAAATCCTGGGGACAAATGTGCTTGCTCAATGGATAATCTCTTTTTGTGAATGAAATAGTGTAAAAGCAGCTACCACATGATCTCTTCAGTTATAAATCAGATTAAAGATTAACAACACGGTGAAGGGGGTGACATGGTATATGCTTAGGAATGTGTGCCTTTATTTAGCATATAACTAGAAAAATATCTGCTCTTTCTCCTGTACAGTGAAAAAATGTCTAGCATTCCAGAATATTTTAGAATTTCTTTATAATTCTGGAATAATTGATTACATAAATATTATTTATTGCTTTTTGCACTCTCAGAAAGTAGAGGTAAATCAATTTTGTGTATAAAGCAAATGCAAAACTCCATTTCTGCCTCTTTTCTGTATGTATGTATTTAAACCAATTTTTAAACCTTAGTCATCTGCAACATGCCTCAGTTCTTTCTTTGGTATGATTAGGTATACCCACTGAATGAATCCTTTTTATATATTAGTCTTAGTATTTCTGCTTTTCTCTTCAACTACAGAGATTAAGAGAGATTACAAAAATTTCTTTTAAAATTTCAGAATATTATCAGTCTAAAACAATAGAACACAAATGCCTTTTACACATATGCATTGCTTAAGAAACATTTGTAATTGAGGGGAAAAGTTTTTTAGTTTGAGGGTGGCAAAGGGAGAAATACCCATTTTGCCCAAGCTCTGTTACCTGTTTAGGTTAGTTTTCATGTCCTAAAAAATGTGTGTTTTGAGAGAGATGGAAATGGATTCTTACTGTGAATAATTGGTTTCCAGCAGTCAGCCAAAAGTATGCAGGATACCTCTGTAAGGTTTGTGACTTTTCCTTGCTTTTTCTAAGAAAACAAAAGATGTACGTATACATATGTGTACCGTTAGGAAGGTATCCAGCTATAGGTCACTGAAAACCTGATTTACAGTGGCCTGAGTAAATCGGGGCTTGTTTTTCTCATACTGCAAGAAGTCTGGAGGTAGGCTGTCCATGCAAAGAGCCACAGCTCAATCCTATCAACATGGACTTCGATGATCTCTCCACTCTGCCATCCCTATGATTTGGCTTTTGTCTTCATGGTTACATGATGGATGCCACACCTCCAGGGTTGCATCTTTATTCTGGGCAGGGTTTTGGCTTTTTGTTTGGAAAGAGACACCCTCCCTAACAGACCTGTGCTTACATCTCATTAACCAGAAGTGTGCCACGTCCCCCTCCTCAGACCAATCACTGGCCAAGGGGCCCGAGATTATCATGACTAGTTTAGGGACCAGGCAGGATTTCTTTCCTGGAACCTATCTTTCCTGATGTCAAGGAATCTCTGCCTAATGTTTGAATATACTGGGGTTGTCTTTTCAAGAGGAAGAAGGAAATGGGTGCTAGGTAGACACTGAGAATGTCTGCCACAAATATAAATATCACTTCTGCATTTTAGAGTTCTGGTTTTATACCCAATTTGCCTGGCCTTAATGTCAGATATTATGTGTGTACATTGGACGAGAGTTTGCTGTAGGATAGGCCAAATGCTACTGCTAATGAGCCACTCCTCTAAGGCTCCCTTTAATGTGCAGAATGCGGGGGAGGTATACTATTATATTATCTCCCTTACTGGAATGTATTGGGTTTAAAGGAGACCATGCCTTTTAGAGAACTTAGCATAGCGCCTGGCACACAAAGGCACTCAAAAAAGATCTTAGCACAGATTATGGTTATTGTGTTTTATTATTCTAGGGGACATTTGTATTAGGATACCGATTTGGCTGCTGTACAAAGATCCAAAGTAACAATTGCTTAAACAATACTGGAGTTTCTATCGCTCTCACAAAACAATCTGAGCATAAGCCCAGCTGAAAGACGACTGCGTGATGTCAGAGACCTAAGTTCCTTCTACTTTTCTTACATCCGTCCTAGATGGGATGCCCATCTCCATGGTCAAAGGTGACTTGCCACAACATCTGCTTTCCCGTGAGGAAGAAGTGGGAAAATGAGACAGACAAGGCAATTGCTTTCTTTTCGAGGTTATAACCTGGGGCAGTCTGCTCTGTCCAGCATGGTAACCACCAGCCCCATCCAGCTGTTTACATTTCAATGAAAAGTAATGTAAAATCCTGTTCCTCATGCACACTGGCCACATTTCAAGTGTCATGGCTCTTCAAAGCTCTCATCTGTCTGGTAAACTGATTTGGCCAACTCCATTTCTTCCTTCCTCTGAAGTTTTCATGATTTCATCAAGCTGCGTTAGATGGTCTCTCTTCCATACTCTTATAACCTGCACTTATTACATGAAATCATCATTTTTTAGTTATGTTGATGGTCTTCTCAGAAGTGTAAGAGCTTCTTTAGGGCAGGGACTGTTTTGATTTCTGCCACATCTAACGCGAGTGGCCCGGTACACAAATATTTGTTGAGTAAACGAGAGGATGTGGGCTTTGTCTCATTTTGTCTTGCATTTCCAGGATCCAGTGGTGTGCCCGGCACAGAATATGTGCTCAGGAACTTCTATTGCATTAGTAAGCCTAGAAGTAACAGAGCAGGAGGCAGGAAGAGGTGGGGTGGTAGAGTCCCATGAGATGAAGATGCCTGGCAGATCTCCAGAGATGGAGCGTGTCTTAGTTTCCCATTGCTGCTGTAAAAATGACCACAGACCGGGGCACCTGGGTGGCTCAGTCGGTTAGGCGTCTGCCTTCAGCTCAGGTCATGATCCCGGGGTCCTGGGATCGAGTCCCACATTGGGCTCCCTGCTCAGTGGGGAGCCCGCTTCTCCCTCTCCCTCTGCCTGCCGATCCCCCTGCTTGTGCTCTCTCTCTGTCAAATAAATAAATAAAATCTTAAAAAAAAAATCACCACAAACTTAGTCGCTTAAACCATAGGTTAGAAGTTAGCACAGGTCTCACTGGACTAAGATCAAGGTGTCAGCAAGGCTGTGTTCCTTATGGGAGCTCCAGGGGAGAACCCGTGTCCTTGCCCTTTCCAGCTTCTAGAGGCTGCCCGCATTCCCTGGCATAAAGTCCCCTTCCTCCATCTGCAGAGCCAGCAATGGCAGATTAAGTCCCTCTCACATTGCATCACTCTGATCTCTAACTTCTGCCTCCCTCTTTCAATTTTAAGGACCCTTGGGAGTACACTGGACCCACCAAGATAAACTCCCTATTTTAAGATCAGCTGACTAACAACCTTAATTCCATCTGCAAACTTCATTCCCCATTGCCACACAATCTAACATATTCACAGTTTCCAGGGATTAGAATGTGGGTGTCTTTGTGGGGACAGGGTTTGATTTTGCCTGCCACCAAGCACTTGAGCACTGATCAAAGTCCATATAAGTAAGACCATGTCAGAGCTGAGACTGATGTGAAATTTAATGGCTGATCATGCATTCTTGGACAATGCAAAAAGCGCACACCACCTCATATATTGGTAGCCAGATGTCTACTATTCCCCCATTGTAGGGGAAGGGACAGGATAGTACACATTGAATCATACATGGGAAAGGCACGTACAGTTATACAAAAGCAGTTCTAAGCTGCCAGGTATGGACAGCAATATAATTAATGAAGTATTTTTTTCTTTAGGAGAATGAACAGGGGAAGGAACTACAAAAGGGTGGCAATAAAAGAAATCATTTTCAAATCTTTTTCTTTGAGGTTTAATGTCCTTAAAAAGGAAAGGTGGGGTTGAGGAAAGAGCCTCTGTAATCTCTGAGCTTCAAAAGAAAAGGGCAACTTTTTTTTTTAGTAGTGATTGTATGTGGAGGCTCAAGTAATTCAATAGTTCAGGAAGTTGGCAGCATGATTTTATTATGACTCACGCTGCATGGTGGCTGAGAAAAGCGGTTCCACCTGCGGTCGGGATGCACCTGCTCCAGGGTTCAGACTGGGTGGCACAGCGGTTGAGCGTCTGCCTTCGGCTCAGGGCGTGATCCCAGCATTGTGGGATCGAGCCCCACATCAGGCTCCTCCACTATGGGCCTGCTTCTTCCTCTCCCACTCCCCCTGCTTGTGTTCCCTCTCTCGCTGGCTGTCTCTATCTCTATCGAATAAATAAATAAATCTTTAAAAAAAAAAAAAAGAAATCAAGGAACAAGTGTGATAACAATACACCACCACAACAACTAATGACAGTCACGGAGCTCTTACGACGTGCCATGCTCTATTCCAAGACATCCACTTGTGTTAACTCATTTAATTTCCAGAGCTCCATGAGGAAGGCAACGGAGTTTGCAAAATGATCCATAAGAAACTGAGACATGGTATTTGCGTAACTGTCTTCAGCTCTCGCAGCTAGTGAGTGACAGAATCCGAATTTGAATCCAGGTATTCTGATTCCCCAGGGTCCCTGCACTTCACACACAATGCCATTCAGTCGTCATTGCCTACCAAGTGGTTGGTTCTGTCTAGATTCTAGAGGTATTATTTGGGTAAAAGATGAGATTAGTCTTTAGTTAGATATGTTTTAAAATTTATTAAAGGAAAACAGTCTTTAAAAAACAATGACAATAGCACAACTTAGTCCCGTAAGTATCATAAAATAGGTATGACTATTGCTCAAGCAACACTTTCAAAGTAGTTCAACACCCGTAGAGGGAGGAGTCACTTCACAGTTCTTAGCAAGTGTCTTTGTGGTATCTTCACCTGGAGAGGCACCCTTCTGTGTCCCCACACATGGCCTTCTGAAGAAGCCGTTGCTCCGGGCTCTTATGTTATCGACACATCAGAACACGTATTCCTGATTCCTGATGCCCTGAGGGACATCTTTGCTCTAGCCAGGCTCTCTGTGTGCATAAACCCTGTGGTTCCGTCTCCCACACCGTCACCATCTCTGGAGCTCCTCCTTCTGCCTATAACACCATCATCTTCCTGCTGTCAGTCTGACACAGCCTTCCTCTAGGCCTTGTCTACCGAGGCTCAGCTCACTAACCCTATCCTGTCCCCATCTTCCCATTCTTCCTCTATAGGTGAAGTCAGAGGCATCCTCAAATATAGGTCTCCAGGCTTCCTGTTGGCTGACACTACTCAGATTTTTAAATGGGTTCTTCTAGTCTTAGTGATTTGATCTAATCCGTGAGTCCTCTTTATTATTCCTCCTCTTGAGAGACTCATCCAAAACATCCCAATCAACTTACCATTTTATTTATTTTATTTTTTTAAAGATTTTATTTATTTATTAGAGAGAGAGACAACCAGCAAGAGAGGGAACACAAGCAGGGCGAGTGGGAGAGGAAGAAGCAGGCTCCCAGCAGAGGAGCCTGATGTGGGGCTCGATCCCAGAACACCAGGATCACGCCCTGAGCTGAAGACAGATGCTTAATGACTGAGCCATCCAGGCACCCCTTGACTTACCATTTTAAAGTGAAATGAACTAGGGGTGCCTGAGTGGGGCAGTCGATTAAGCGCCCGACTCTGGGTTTCGGCTCAGGTAGTGATCTTGGGGTCATGAGATCAAGTCCTGCGTCGGGCTCCATGCTCAGTGTGGAGTCTGCTTGAAACTCTCTCCTTCTCCTTCTGCCCCCACCCGCTAAAATAAATAAATAAATCTTTAAAGTGAAGTGAACTGCTTTACTGCACAGTGAGAAACCTTAGAAATATCAGTAGTCGCTAGGTTAGGAAATTACTTGTTTAGAATATAGTTCAATTGTCTGGATGATCACACTGAGATTTCCTCATTTCTGGATTTTCTATATCATCCATCTAGATTTAGCACTTCCCAACCTTCTAGCTTCCTTAGGGCCCCTCGGTTTCAACACACCAGCAACAGCCATACTATCTCTCTTGGCCCATTTCTTCTGCACTGAAACTGATTTACTAGTTCTTCAGCCATGGTCCCTCAGTTCAATTTGAAATAGATTTTTAGGCAGTTCCCCAAGATCTTGGGCTGGTTGATTTAGTTCACCCCAAAATCATCTTTTTTATTTCCCTCTAAGTACCAAGCTAGGTCAGTTTGTTATTGACCTTTTAACAGAACCAATTCTTTCTGAGTTTCTTTCCTTACTGTTCCTGTTTTTTCCTTTTAACATCCTTTGCCCTCCCTGCCAGGGGAGTCTTCTCTCTCTGCTATCCTGAAACCATTTGTTTGTTCCCTCAAATCCACCCCTGTCCTACATTTGCATGAATTCCTCCTTGCTCTCATCTTTCCAGCACCTTCCTTCACACCATTTTCTGACACAGCTAGTGGTTTGCATCTGGCAGCTTGCCAATAAATTATAATCTCTTTAAAGCCAAATGAGGTCTGCTCATGCTGTGTGTTCTGCTTTTCCTAGCAAAGTACTTCCCGTTTCATACACAGTGAATGCTTAATAAATGTGAAATGATTTATAGGATTTTAGAGCCATGAAGAATCTCAACAATCATTCAATCCAACTTCCTCATTACACAGAAAGAAAGCTGAGACTCACTAAAGTTCGTTTATCTGCCAAGATGGTTACTGCCTTAGCAAACAAATTGTGTGTGTATGCGTGTGTGTGTAAAGCTCAACTAGTGAGGATTTCTAGTTGTGCCATTTACACTTTCAAATGAATCCTAGATCCTGTTATGCTATTAATTTCTAGAAGCTAAGGTTGTCTCCCCCTCCTTCCCCTCCTCCCTCCCTCCCTCCCTCTTCACTTCCTTCCTTCTTTTCTTTCTGTTATCCACAGTGCTCAAACTGTGCACAACGATGACTATGAAAATATATTAATGAATGAAGAGAAAGATGAATGAATACCAGAGAGGATCTTCTTTAAAAATATTTGTTAGAAAGATGTACAAATGAGATACTAGAAAAACCTCTTTTAAAAAATAAGGTTCTTCATTTAATGATGTCTTGCACATACTTAATGTTTGGTAAATGTTTGTTGAGTTGATTAGATTGGAAAAAACAGAAATTCGTGGTTTTATTTAACCTTTTAGAAATTACCTAATTTAGAAATTGCTTCAAGTGTTGTGTCCTTTTTCGTCACAAACTAAGCTCACGATCCCATCAATGTTGGAAATAACTTTATTCTAAAGTAGCATGCTGAGTTGGTATGTCAAATGGATACTAGCATTGGTAAGAATTCTGCTTTCTTTCAAAGTTAATAGATTCTCAAGGCATTGCCTCCTATGCAGGGAACACAACTTAAGGAATATTTGTCTCATTTTAATGAACCCATGATGTGACTGGAGACACATAATGAGAGACTTCCTATCCATCTTTGAAAAAAAACAAAACCCCAAGGAACATTCTGGGTCTTAACTATCCCGTAGACCGATTTTTCCACATCTCTCCCTTTGATGTATTTCCAAGCAGCGAACATCTTGATCCAAAGAGCCGCAGAGTTGGTATTCTCCCTGGTCCATCCATCTTCATGCTCTGACATCCCAGCCCCTTCTCAACGAGGGGAAGTGAGGCCAAGTCTCTCTGCCCAGTCTAATCACTGTTTTCCCCATCTTCTAATGACTTTCCCCACAAAAGATAACTTGTGTATCTCGAGCCACTGAATGGAAGGGACAGTTCTTTCCTGCCTTCAGAGGAGGCTTTTCTAACTTGGCAGACGGATGTGCAGAACACTCAGTCCTGGGCATCTAAGCCTGAATTTGCTCTTACGTCAATCGCATTTTTTCATTCCTCAGCCATCCACACATCTATTCATTACATCCTTCTCCATTTTCAATTGCATTTTATCTTAGAGATTTATGGTATTTATCGAAAGAGTTTATTTTTCAATGCTCTTTGTTATTTTTCTTTGCTTTTTGTGATTTCTGTTATCTTTTTTTTTTTTCCACTTTAGGCAAGGCTGTCCAGTGTAGAACAGTACACATTCCAGATGATGTAGGGCTTGGAGTGAAAATGAACATTTCATTTCTACCATAGTCTCTACTGGCTATGTGACTGTGGGGAGTAACTTAGCTTTGCTCAACCTCGGTCTCCTCATCTTTGAAAATGAAACATTCTACCTAATGGAGTTGTTATCCAATGAGTTAAGCTAAACAGTGCTTGGAAATGACAAAACACAATCCAGAATCTAGTTATGATGCTATGGACCAGTGGGAGAATAGTAGGTACCAAACAGGAGTTAGCAACCCAGATAGCAAAGATGATATTTGACTGAGTTCTGTATCCTGGTAGCACTCACCACCTCACACTGAAACACTGAGCAGATAATTCTCCCCCTCATGGAGCTTATATTCCAATAGAAAGAGAGTGGCAATAAATATGTTCATCCATGATAATTTCAGGATTGGTTAGTTTTATTAAGAAACAAACAATATGATGGGTTCCAGAGTGGTAGCATTTGTGGGGTAGAGGTATGAGAAGCAGGGTTCACTTTAAATAGGTGGCCAGAGAGGAGTTTTCTGCTAAGATCACATCTGAGCTAAGACCTGATGAATGAAAAATACGAAATCAGACCTGCAAAGAGGTTTGTAAACTGGGCTAGGCAGGAGAGTCTTGAATGTTCAAAACAAAAATAAAGTCAGTGTTAACGGACCATAGTAAGTGTTTCAGTCTGTTCAGATGTTATAACCAAGTACCATAGTCAGAGTGCTTTATAAACAACAGAAATTTATTTCTCATGGTTCGGGAGACTGAGAAGTCCAAGATCAAGGTGCCCACAGACTCGCAGTCTGGTGAGGGCTTGCTTCCTGGTACACAGAAGGCCATCCTCTCACTGTGTCCTCAGATGGCTGAAGGGGTGAGGGAGCTCTCTGGGGTCTGTTATAAGGGTACAAGTCTCACTCATGAAGGCCCCATCTTCATGACTTAGTCACCTCCAAAGGCCCCAGCCTCCAAATATTATCACATTGGGGGAATAAGTTTCAACATATGAATTCAGGAGGGGGGAGGGCACATAATCAGTCTACAGAAGTAAGCAAGGGAGAGAGTAGTATGATACGAAAATGGAAAGATAGTCAGGAGACAGATCATGTCGGACCTTGTAGGTTGTGGGAAGGACCTAGGACTGGCTTTCAGTATAGAGTGTGAGGGTACATCACATCATGTGTCTTCCTCTATGTATGGTCAGATGGACTGATGGCGTATATTTAAACCTTGGGTGATTTTTAGTGCTGGCTCTTAAAGCCACCTTCATGTGAGTTTCTAAGGTACGTCTTGGGTCTACACCAGGACAGGGCCTTCCAAAAGACAACAGTCAAAATTTATTAACATTTATAGAGTGATATTCAAATAAATGGCAAATACTCTTTTTTTGATTAGTTGGGAGATGTTTATCTTTCTCTACCCATAACTGTTGATCTCTTGGGTGGTTTATCACTCAAGCCAGCAAGATCTACCAGGGTTGATTTGTAATAGTAATATGACCAACTTACTTGAGGTCCTGCTCTGTAACAGGCATGCTAGCTCATGTAAGCTTCACAAAACTCTGTGGGGTAGAGGTCCCATTATTTCCCTCTTATAGATAAACAGGAAGCTGGCAGCAGGTCATAAAACGAGTTAGGTGCTAATCTCAGGCTTTTTAAAATGTAAGCCTGAAAAATACCTTTGAAAGTAAAAGTTGCATTGTTGTTTTGTAGTTCCAAAGAATACTTCCATCTCCTTCATCCCAAGTTATGATCAACTGGTAGAAGGAGTGGAATGTGTGAACTGTGGGAAAAAGTCAGGCAGCCCAGTGGCATCTTGAAAGTAGCTTGTACCATGAAATGAGGAGCATACCTGAGATGGCAACCTCAGGAATTAAATTGGACTCCCCATATCTTCCCAGACCCTGCTTCCTGCCTTTTACTTCTGCAAGGTTCTAACATTGGTCTCAGTTCACCCCTCTGATTGTTGATTTTCAACTGAGATCTTGGGGTATTTTGTCTTAACATGCAGTCATCAACAGTGCCTTTGTTTCTCTCTCATGCTCTTTTCTCCTTAGTTGACTTAAACTCCTGTTCCCCATCAGCCTGAACCCTGGGCTTATCTCTTGGGCTGGATATATTCCATCAGCTGGATAGGCATGATAGATAAAGTCTAGACTCTCAAATCAGGCCAGTTATCCAAGGAGAAACACTGACTAAATGAACATGAAACAGTCTAAAGCTAACAGGGCCTGGATCCCATTAGTACAGGAAGCTGGAGGTTCATGCTGATAGAGCACTGATTTTCTGGGGGTACTTTAAGTTAATGCCTTCCAACACAGTGAAGAGATCAACACCAAACAGATGGTCTTCCATGGAGGCGTGTCCATTGTACCAAACTTTATTTTGTTTGTCCCTTTCTAGCTCTTGCTTACCTTATAATATAAATAAACTATTGTGTATTTGCGTATCACTCCATAATTTCCAGTGCTCTTCTGACTTGGTCTCCTGCTTAGCTGACTCTCTCTGTCCTTAATCTGTCTGCTCTGGCTGCATGACTCTCATTAGTACCCACCCTCCCTAAAAGGTGTACTTTCTAGCTCTCCTAATAGTATGTTCACTTGGCATAATCCTGGGACCTCCACACACAATTGCTCAAAGCCACTGCTGCCTAGTAGTGTCCTCGCTCAACTGGTCTCATCCCTCACCCATTCTTAGCTCCTGGCAACAGTTCAGACAGCTCTGAGAATTCTAAAGATCTCAAGATTAAAGATAACTATGACATGAATTTGGAATTAACACACAGACAATTTAAATGGAATAAGCATTCTTCAGGTTAGCTGGACTAAGTGCCCAGCACTTTGGGGATTAAATCGTATCCTAAACCACACATTTGCTAGAAGATAGTAAGAAAAAATAAACTTCTAGAAGTAATTATCTTACCCCTTTGCTTTAAAAAGTTGACACTTTTAATGGAAGAGTTGTGTAGGCATAATTTAAGCTTTATTGTCTTATGTGTGGTCAGTCCTCTGACAAGTTCATATTTTTTTTAGGCCTAGTCTCAGGGAAACTGGGAAGTGAGCTGCTGGAATTCAGACACGGATCTGGCTGGGCTCCAGCAATAAATACGCACATTGGGTGTGAGATAGGATAGTAAAGGAATAGAACAGTGAGTAAATTTGGGGAAACAAGTTTGTAGAAAATACTTGACACTTTCCTCTTATTCCTTGACTTTTTTGGGAGGTAGGGGGTGATTTTTCATGTTTTCACTTCTGAGCAGCAGAACAAAAGCCACACAGCCATCGACCTAAGTATGAGCAGCAGGAAAGTGAGTCAGTCTTGCTCTTCAGGATGACATTAGGGTTGCATCCTGGGGCTGGAGACTCAGCATTTACAATTAAATGAGTTGCAGGCAGTATCTTGAAAGAACTACGATCACAGCTTTCTAAACATATGTAAGTCGATGCATTTGACCTTTATGAAGAAAGTGTAGTGTGGACCCTTCCAGTGTGCCGGGTATAGTGCGGATTTCTGAACCCAGGCACTAAAGTACTGCAGTCACCTTTCCTCTTTACAAGAGAAGGCAAGATAAAGCGGGGAGGACCGCAAGGGGAAAGAAGGATATGGACACGTAATAGCGATATTTATACTTACCCAGTTTCTGCTGTGGGGCAGATATTCTGTTAAGTTCTTTTATTTATGGTTTTATAGAATGAGATTTGATTTGACATATGAAAGAAGATTTTTCATAAATGCTGGAGCCTGATTTAAAACTATTTCACACGCTCACTAGCATATTTGGTCCATACATTATTTATTGAATGCCTAAAATATGACAGCATTTGGGAAAACAACAGCAAATGAGATCTCTGCACCCAAAGGGCACGTGTTCTCTGTTTCTTTTTCTACCCCTTGAGGCTGACCCAGTCCCTGCCACACCACATTCCCTCACTTTTCACTTCTGGATATGTTGGCTGGACTGCCACCTGTTGGCAACCACATTTCTTGGCTTAAGGACTTTATTTTGCCTCCCCTTTGCCACCTGCTTAAGGTCTCTGGGAGCAACCCTCAACCTGTGACTGAGTTGAGTTGGTAAACGGTCCAGGCTCTCTCATCCCTTGGATGGGTAACTGTGAGTGGAGTGGTTTCCATGAGCTCCTGGAGTTGCCCTGGAAGAATCAAGCTGTACTGGCTCATGGTTGTAGATGCTTGATAAGGCATCTATGTAGACTGCCCTCCTTCTCTTGCCTTCCTTACCCACTACCCTCTCAGTTTGCTTCACTTTCCAGATAAACTAGTACTTGTGTTTGAATTCTTGTCTCAGAGTCTGCTTCTGAGGAAACCCAAACCAAGATGACCACCATGTGGGGAATGCCTACCAAGTAAGAGCCAGATCCTAAAGTCTAATGTAAATCTGATTCCAAAGTCTATGGTCTTCCCATTTTGCCATGGAATTCAAGTCAGAGGGCTCCTGTAGTATCGTAGACCTCCGTTTCTTTGGGTGCTAAGAAAAGGAGAAATTCATTCTTGGGTAGAATGTTTTGTAATTACCTCTTTCATCTTCTGCCCTTTCCCAGGACTGCCTTTCTCTTTCTCCACTGAATGGGTTGATGAGTCATACTGTTTTCATCATCACTTCTTTTATCTGTATAAATCAAGCACCAGAAAATTTCTCCTCCCCCCTGAGAGGACAATCCAGTGTCTCTTGTTCTGCAGATTCCTTTCTTCTCTAGGCTCTGCAGATTACTGATTAAGGAAAAAGTGCTCCCCTGAGCAGAATAGCCAGAGACAAAGAATATCTAATTCTTTTGGAGCTCTCTGAGTATAGTTTCTTTCCTAGAATTTTATTTCTGTTGCTTCTCTTCTTTCTCAATTCATACAATAAACATAGCACAAGAAGGAAGTGGACAACATACTGTTTTTTAGTCCAGCATATTTGACATTAAATCATGGCAGTGGAATGAGGTTTGGCACCTAAGCAAGCAATGCAATATAACATAATTTTGAATCCATCCCAACCTCAAAATAACACAATGACTTCAACACTAAAATACAGTGTTTTAAAGTAACTTGTACCACTGCCAAATTCAATACAAGAAGCTTCTTTTGAAGCTGGTTCCCCTCAATATGAATATTCTTTGACTCCCTATGTTGTCCTTTCCCAGTTTCCTTGTTTTTTGCTTGAGTTCACTGAAGACTGACAAACTGTAGCCTCGTGTGACAGCCATTAGTCTGCCTTAAACCTCAGCTTGATCTTGAACAGCTAGAATAATGAATAGATTTTATGTAATATAATTCATGTTGTCAGCTATATGAAATTGGCCATTCAAGAGAAGAAATATGCTTCCAGTCCTCTCCTTTCTCAATTCATACTCGAATATAACAATGCAAAAGGCATTATTCCCTTTTTCAGTTTATTCAGAGTTCAGGTTCTGAACTCTGAATAACAGAGCAATAAACTTACACTCTATTAAAAAAGAGCAAGCGAGGAAGGTATTTGCCTCTTTGCATGAGTAGGAGTTAACAAGCATTTTTAAAAATCATGTTTGTGTGTATTCAAGCACAGGGAGAGGCATTTCATTATAACGAGGGAGGTCCTGGCAAGTCAGTGTTCATTTTAACTTCATGATGTTGATCGTGGGACACATTTGTGCCTCCTCTAACTGCAGGGAGACTGTGGAATAGAAAATAGATTCAGAAAGTGCTGCAGAAGAAAATTACCTCCCATCTTCCCATCTCTCAAGCAGGGCAAAAATTCTTCTGTCAAAGTTCCTTGGTTTGTCCTATTTATGCTGTCATTTCATGGAGGTTAAAAATATACCTTGCTATACATTGCCGGTGAGAATATCCAATGGTGTAGCCACTTTGGAAAAACATATGGTGGTTTTAAAAATTTTTAAATGTTACAATGTTAAAAACAGAGTTACCCTATCACCCAACAATTATACTTCGAAGTAGATACTCAAGAGAAATGAAAACATGCCTGTGAAAAGACATACTCAAATGTTCGTGGCGTCACTGTTTACAACAGTCGCAGAGTGGAAAAAAAATCCAAAGATTCATCAACTGGATAAACAAAATATGGAATCGCTATATAATGGAATACTATTTGAGAAAAAAAAAGAACTGAATAGTGAAAGAAGTTATGATATTGATTAACCTCAAAAATATTATGCTCAGTTAAAGAAGCCAGACACACGCACAAATGCGTATATTATGCAATTCTACTTACATGAGATAGCCAAAAGAGGCAAACCTATAGAGACAGAAACTAAATTTCTTTCTGCGTGAGGCTGAGGATGGGAATAGAGAGTGACTATCGATGAGTACAAAGTTTCTTTCTGAGGTCATGGAAATGTTCTAAAGTATATCACACCGATGATTCCACTGCTCTTTATATTAAATTCATTGAATGGTAAGGAAAAAGCCACTTGTATTCTGCCAATAAAAAGTGAGGAGGAACAGGGCGCCTGGGTGGCTCAGTCGGATAAGCATCCACCTTTGGCTCAGGTCATGATTCTGGGGTCCTGGGATCAGGTCTCACATCAGGCTCCCCGCTCGGCAGGGAGTCTGCTTCTCCCTCTGTCCCTCCCCCCTGCTTGTGCTTGCACGCTCTCTCTCTCTCATGCTCTCTCTCTCAAATAAATAAGTAAATAAATAAATAAAATCTTTTAAAATATGAGAAGGAACAAAAGAAGAGAAAGGTAGAAAGTAAATAAGAATCACAAAGTAGATTATTACTCACTATGTATTGATTTAATTAACTAAAATTTAAAGTAGTAGAGAAAGACAACCAAAATGAAGGTCTGAAAACATAGCAGAGTTCTAATTACTTAAAGAAACAGGAAAATCTAAAAAGTTGTTCATAAGTCAATTTAGGGAATGAGAGAGAATATGCCACATTCAGAAGGCCTAGGCAGTGGCTTCTAGGATTTTCTCTGAAGGAAGAATAAAGAATGCCTTTCTCCTTATCAGGATCTTAAATCTCTATGTTTAATTTTGCCCATGTTTTGAATACCACATGTCTTTGGAGGAATGAGGGTGCAGTGTCCTAGGAAAGCAAAATAATGTAAAATATGAAATTTTTTGCTAAATTAGTGAGGATAGAATTTCATTCTTCAGTGGAGTTTGAGGACGCACAGGCATTTAACGTTGTGACAAAAAAAAAAGTTATGTTACAGAAGGGTAAGGTGTGCTGGCAATTCAAGCTTGAGAAATTCTTATTCATTGAGAATATAGACATTTAGGGAATTCTTAACCACATTGGGGTTATAAAGGTGAATAAGCTGTTAAACTAGTTAGATTATGAAGAAGGGAAAGAAGCATTTCAGGGTGAGGGGTGAGAAAGCATGTCACAAGGGCCATCTTACACTCTGTGAAGTCACGTGGGGCCATGGGCCACCCGAGAGCGGGAGCTTCTTGATCACTAACGATCGGCCCAGCTGTGCGTCCTGACGTGTGGTACCGGCCTTGGCTATCCACTCTGACTTCTAATGGGCACCCTTGACATGTGGGAGAAGAGGTGGTGGCGGGGGAGGAAGAGTCTCTCAAAAGTCTACAAAATCCTCTGCTATCCTCCATTCTAGTTCCTGCTGATCAAAACTTTCTCAGATCCAAGGGATCTCTAGCGAATGTCTACGCGTACAGTTGCTGAAGTGTAGTGGCTGTCTCTTTGTGGAAAGAGATGGTGGATATCTCTTGTGCAATTAACTAATCAATAATTATCTATTTTTTTTTCTGTTATGGTTTCTAGTTCTCCCATGCACTAGACTTCATTCAGAAGTGTGTACTTGAATGGTATAAATCCCACTTTCCTGTTGACAATTTACTTTTGATTTTTCTTTTCTTTTCTTTTTTTTTAAAGATTTTATTTGACAGAGAGAGAGAGAGACAGGCAGCGAGAGAGGGAACACAAGCAAGGGGAGTGGGAGAGGAAGAAGCAGGCTCCCAGCAGAGGAGCCTGATATGGGGCTCGATCCCATAACGCCGGGATCACGACCTGAGCCAAAGGCAGACGCTTAATGACTGCGCCACCCAGGCGCCCCATACTTTTGATTTTTCTAAAGTTTATAACTGACACAGAAGAAAAGAGATGGTGGTTGGGGCTGTTGGTAGGGAAAATCACTGCTGATAAGGAAGTGTGATAATGAAAGAAAGACTAGAAAGCAATCTAGTGAGGCTTTAGAAAAATACAATTTTTTGCCATTTTCTTCTGGGAAAAAAATCCTCCACCAAGTAAATATTTAAAATAGTTCATAGTACTAAGGCTGGGAGTGTTTGCTTTGCAACGTAGCAGCAGTTTCACAACCAGAAATTCTAAGTCTTTGAAGAATTCTAAAAAAAAAAATGAAGAAGAAGAAGAAGAAAAAAGTTTATAGTAGAATAACTGGAAAAATAATTAAGCAAGGTGACTAGATATAAGGTAATTTTTTAAAAAAGCCAGGATTTCCCCTATGAAAATGCAATAATAATAATAAGAAATAATGGGGGAGGGGGACCAATTTTTAATAGTGAGAAGAAATAAAAATTGCCTAGGAAAAAACTTAGCTATAAATGTTCAGTACTTTTTGACGAAAACTAAAAACTTTATTGTGGGGCATGAAAAAAAGACATGACCAAATGGAAAAATATGACATGGTTTAGGATGGGGAAATTAAATATCATCAAGACCTTAGTTCTTCTCAAATTAATCT
Organism: Ailuropoda melanoleuca; assembly: GCF_002007445.2. NCBI lineage: Eukaryota > Metazoa > Chordata > Mammalia > Carnivora > Ursidae > Ailuropoda > Ailuropoda melanoleuca. Next base: position 50,814,489 of record NC_048228.1, on the reverse strand, counting down.
ATCAAATTCCAAAAATTTCCAAAGGCATGTTTTGGCAGAATAAAAAAAAATAGCTATTTTTTGGAGAAAAGATAAAAATGAGTGAAGAATTTCTCTAAACAAATATTAATACTTATTATAAAGCTATGGTATTTTGAAAGTATGGTTCTCCAAGGGAAATACATTTTCACAAAAAGACTTGTACAGAAATGTTTGTAGCAGTTGTATTGCTAATAGCTCCCAACTAGAAACAATCGAAGTGTCTGACAGTGAGAAATGGCTAAAGAAATTGTGGTATATCCACACAATGGAACACCGCTCAACCATAAAAAGGAATAAACTACATGCAACAAAATGGATGAACTGCCAAAACATTGTGCTCAGTGAAAGAAAGCAGTACATAGTACAGGCTGAATTATTCCATTTACGTGAACTTTTAGAACTAGAAAGTCTAATCACTGGTGAAAGAAATCAGAACAGTGATTGCCTCCATGGAGGAGGTGGTTGGGGACTGACTGAGACACACAACATCTTTCTGGGTGAGGGAAATGTTTTATATCTTGATAGCCGTACGGGCTTTCTAGATGTATGCTTTGTCAAAACTCATTGAATTGTTCCCTTAAGATCTGTGCATTTTGCTTTATATAAATTACACTTTATGATACTTTAAAGTGTGAGGCAGGAACAAATTGACTGCCCACGGGCACCATGGAACAAAATGAAAAATTTAGAAATGAATCTACTGTCTAGATAAAAATTTAGTATATGATCAAAGAAGAATTTTAAATCAGTAAGTAAGGGTGGATGGGGGGAAGGATTATTTAATAATGTCGGAACCAGGAAAGATAAAAACGGGACCTACTTCATTCCTAATACCAAAATAAAGCCAATGTCTATTATTAATAGACATAGTAATTAAAATAAGTATGAATTTATATTTCTATATAAAAAGTGAAGTAAATTTATTTCTTATATTTCTCTATTGTTTGAGTTCTTGTAGCAAGCACACTTTTCAAAATGTTTTGACTATGCTAAAATATACATAACAAAATTTACCATTTTAACCATTATTATGTGTATATTTCTGTGTCACATTGTTGTTCAACCATCACCAACTAGCATCCAGAATTCTTCATCTTCCCAAACTGAAACTCTGTACCCATTAAGCAACTTCCCATTTCCTCTCTTCCCAACCCCAGGCAACCTCTCCTCCCAATTCTACTTTCTGTCTCTATAAATTTGACTATTCTAGGTACTTCATATAAGTGGAATCATGCAGTGTTTGTCTTTCTGTGACTGGCTTATTTCACTTAGCATAATATCCTCCGGATCCATCCATGGTGTAGCATGAGTCAGAATTTCCTTCCTTTTTTAAGGCTGAATATATTTCATTGTATTTTGTCTTTCCATTCATCTGCTGAAAGACATGTGGGTTGTTTCCACCATTTGGCTTTTGTGAATAACGCTGCTATAAGCCTAGGTGTACAAATGTCATTCATGTACCTTCTGCTTAGTCTACTCAGACTGCCGTAACAAAATACTGGGTAGCTTAAACAGCAGAACTTTATGTTCTCACTGTTCTTGGAGGCTAGAAGTCCAAGATCAAGTTTCTGGCCAATTTGGTTTCTGGTGAGAGCTCTCTTCCTGGCTTACAGACAGGGATGGGGTAGGGTAGGGTCTGAAGGGAGCTCTCTGGTGTCTCCTCTTAGAGAATACTACATCTATCAGACCAGGTCCCGCCATCTAGGATCTCATTTAGCCTTAACTACTTCCTTAGTCCAAAATACAGCCATACATAAGAGTTTTGTGGGGAGGACCAACATTCAGTTCACTATACCTTCTTCCATTTTGGGGGTGGGGGTGGGGATATATACCTAGAAGTGGAATTGCTGGAGCATATGGTAATTCTATATTTAATTTTTTAAGGACCTCTTTTCCACAACGGCTGCGGCATCTTACATTCCCACCAGTAATGTATAAAGAGTTCCAATTTCTCCACTTCCTTGCCAAGACTTGTTATTTTCCTCCTCCTCATTTTTCTTTTTAGATAACCCTCCTAACTAGTGTGAAGTGGTATCTCATTGCAGGTTTGGTTGCTTTTCCTTAATGATTAGTGATGCTGAATATCTTCTCATGTGCTTTTTGGCAATCTGTATATCCTCTTTGGAGCTATGTCTAGTCAAGTCCTTCACCCAATTTTTAATTGGATTGTTTGGTTTTTCCCTGTATTGTGGTTTTTAGAATATATATTCTGGATATTAATCCCTTATCAGATATATGCTTCAAATTTTGTTTCTCTCATTCTGTGGGTTGCCTTTTCACACTGTGGATAATATTGACACACGCACGTTTTTAATTTTGATGAATCACACTATTCTTTCTTTTGTTGCCTGTGCTTTTGAGGCCATATCTAAGAAATCATTACGAAGTTAATATCATGAAGCTTTTTCTTTGTATCTTCTTTTAAGAGTTTCATAGTTTTAGGTTTTACTTTAGGTCTTTGATCCATTTTGAGTTAATTTTTGTATATAGTATAAAGCAAGGGTTAAACGTCATTCTTTTACATGTAAATATCTAGTTTTCCTAACGCTATATATTAAAAAGACTGTCTTTTCAATATTAAATGGTCAAATTAAAATCATCTGAACATGTATGTGAGTTTGTTTCTGGGCTCCCTATTCTGTTCCATTTGTCTGTATGCTTATCTGCATGCTAGTTCAACAGCATAAGTTTTGAAATCAAGAAGTGTGAGACCTACCATTGTGTCCTTCTTTTTAAAGATTTTTTTAGCTACTTGGGGTCCCTTAAGATTCCATACGAATTTTAGGATAGAGTTTTCTATTTCTGCAAAAAGTGTCATTGGAATTTTGTAGGGATTGCACTGAATTTGTAGCTAGCTTTGGACAGTACTGACATTTTAACAGTATTAGGTCTTCCAATCCATGAACATGAAGTGTCTTTCCATTTATTTGTATCTTCTTTAATCTCTCAGCAGTGTTTTGTAGTTTTCACTTTACAAGTCTTTTGTCTCCTTGGTTAAGTTTATTCCTAAGTACTTTTTCCTTTTGATGTTTTTGTAAGTGGAATTGTTTTCTTAATTTCCTTTTCAGAATCTTCATTGTTGGTGCACAGAAACAATAATTGTTGTATGTTGATTTTGTATCCTGCAGCCTTGATGAATCCATTTATTAGTTCTAACAGGTTTTGTGTGTGTGTGTGTGTGTGTGTGTGTGTGTGTGTGGCATTCTATATAACAGACTAAGTCATCTACAAACAGGTAATTTTATTTCTTCCATTTCAGTTTGGATGCATTTTATATTTCTTTTTCTTGCTTAATTGCTCTGGCTAATACTGTGTTGAACAGAAGCGGTGAGACTGAGCATGCGTCTCTTATTTCTAGTCCTAGAGTTAAAGCTTTCAGTCCTTCACCACGGACTATGTATGTTAGTTGTGAGTCTTTCATATATGACCTCTATTGTGTCACACTTTTTAAAAATCTATAAAAGTGCTAAAAGAAAATATAGATAAATATTTATGTTATTTGAAGGAAAGAAACATGATAAAGGCAAAAATTCTATGGGAAAGAAAAGGATGATAGGTTTAATTATGTTAAAAAAAATGAAAATACCTATATGGCAAAAGCTCCATAAAATAAAATGATATGATAAATAGGGTAAGGTCCTTAACATAAGAGAACTCTTACATATAAATAAGAAGGAAAAGCTATACATAAAAGCTAAATTGGCAAAGGACATGAACTGGCAATTCACAAGGAAAGAATAGCAGGGAGTCGAGGAGTATCTAAGAAAAGCATTTATCATCCCCTGTAATTAAAGAAATAAAAATTGAAACGAGATAGAATTTTTAATTTTTAAGAATTTTAAACCTTTTTTTAAACCTGTAAGACTGACAAAGATCAGGAAGAGTGATAACACGCACTTGGTAGTAGTAATTTCATACATGTTCCAAGGGAATACAAACTGGTTGAGTCCTTTCTGGAAGGCACCAGGTATTAACTCTAAAAAATATGTATACTCAACAATTTTATAACTCTGGGTTTATCCTAAAAAAAATATCATTCAAGATGTATATACAAGGATGTTCACTGATTTGTTATCTAGAAGAGCAAAAAGCTGGAAAAAAAATCTGAATGTCCAAAACCATGGGGCCACTAAAAATGCTGATGCTGATGTAATGTATAATGTATATGCACACATATATAGGTGTATCTCTATATACGTCTAGAAAGATATATATATTTGTATTTATTTATTTTTAGTGAAAAATAAATTGGTAAATAATATTGATAGTACAACTCCAGTTTTATTTACTTACATGTTTTTGATAAAATTTAGGAGGATATAGATAGGAAAGTATTAAAAATAATTGTGTCTGGATAGTGGGATTTTAAGTGATTTATATTTTCCTCTTTTTTCATTTCTTTTTCTAAGGTTTCCAGAACAAGCATGTAGTCTTATTGTTGTCATGGTTTTGTTAATTAAAACAACAGTGATTACTTTTTAAAAATTGTGGTAAAATGTCCACACATAATATTTACCATTTTGACAATTTTTAGTGTATAGTTCATTAGTATTTAGTACGTTCATATTGTTGTGCAACCATCACCACTATCCATCCTCAGAACTTTTCATCTTTCCAAACTACTACTCTGTACCCGTTAAGCAATAAGTTCCCATTACCCCCTCCTCTAGTGATGACTAGTTAAAATCAGAAAAATTCTGTATTTAGTCATCTTTAGTCATCCTTTCCCCTTCTCAACTGCTTACTCTACAACCCTAATGTGTTTAAAAGATAACAGTTTTATTGAGATATAATTCTCATACTAGCACACATACACTTTTGAAGTCTTTTAGCCCTCTCTGTCTTTTTTTTTTAATTGGAAATATTGGAACCATGCATGAAATATAATGTTAGGGTGAATGTTCTTGAATTTCTTTAGGAAAGATGATAGAAGGATAATTTTAAGTGAATTTTACCTGCTAGAAACCTGTGTCCTGTTTTTGGAAAGGAGCTCTGGTTACCTTCAAAAACTGTTCAAACTGCTTTTAGGTCCAGCTTCCCTCCGAAAGTGGAGTTAAACCCCGGAGCAGGAATCCATTAATAGGTCAACAGCAGGAGAGGAAGCAGGGGATTGGAAAGGGCCGAGGGCAGCTGCGGTTCATTTGGTAGTTTAAAATTGGCTTTTCTTTTATTCTCTCATTCCTGCTACCTCCATAGAATCCACGAAGAATAGGGATGTTTTCTCCTACACATTTGATTATAATAACAGGCCAAGATCTCTTTGAACATAACCAGTAAAGAAAAGAAGCATCCGTGGCCATCAAACTGGGTAAAATAGTAACATAATCTCTGGTTTGTAGTTTGAATCCTATTAATTATAATTGTGTGGAATTGTACAGTGAGAATGCTTTGGGAGTTGTTAAAGCGAGATTTTTCAAAGACCACATTCCTCATTAGACCTTCCCCATTAAGGCATGCTTGAATGATGCTACACAGCCGAATAGTTGAGATTTTTTTCCACTCTTGTCATAGTCTGAAGACAAAGGATTCTTCCGCCTGCCAAAGTTCCCGGGAGCCTAGGTTGAGCGGCTGTGACAGCCCTTCAGCGGGGAGCTTTTTATTCAGTCTTCGATTTGCTGTCAGGCCTCATTCACTAAACAGGATCAAGTTGGAGCAGTATATGGAGGGAAAAAAAAAAAAATCAATGGAGAAAAATCCCACACAGCCAGATAGAGTGCCATGGAGCCATTTTTCCCTTTCACTGATGCTGAGTCATGACGCAGTCTAGACTAAGGCACAGAAAACTGTAAAATCCTCATTCTAAGTGCATCGTGTATTCTCGGCCCTTCTGCTAAAGTCACGAGGGTAGTTGAGCGCAGGTACCGCATTAGTATCGCGATTTACTTGACTTGTCTGAGAAGCGGCAAGAGTTGCGTGAAAGAGCCGGGGACCTGCGGTTGATACGAAAGGTACCTTATGGCCTTACAGCTCTGCTCCTTGTCAATCTCTCCTAGCCTCTACCTCGCCTGGAAAGTATCCCTAACGTACCTGCTCCTTCTAATTCACAGAGTTCCCGTGGGGCTCGAACAGGGTCAGCGCATATGGTTGTTGCAGTATCAGGGCATACTTCTTTTTTTTTTTTTTTTAATGATTTTTTATTATATTACGTTAGTCACCATACAGTACATCCCCGGTTTCCAATGTAAAGCTCGATGACTCATTAGTTGCGTATAACACCCAGTGCACCATGCAATACGTGCCTTCCTTACCACCCATCACCCGTCTATCCCATTCCCCCACCCCCCTCCCCTCTGAGGCCCTCAGTTTGTTTCTCAGAGGCCATAGTCTCTCATGTTTCATTCTTGTTCATCATTATTAGAATTTTTATATTTGAATTTAGAAGTTGTGTGTCTGTGATTTCTTCTGGAATATGTGTATATGGACTTCAGCCATTACCAAAGAGAGAACTTTTTAATATTACCCAAGGAGAAGTGTTGAGCGTGATAACTTACATAAGCTATATAACTTATGTTATAGACATTATGACATAAGGTAAAGGCACTTTTAAACCTTTATGTAAGATAAAAATGGTTTTTCTATTTGCCTTCAATTTAGTAAAAATAGCATATTGGCGAATGGACATATCCACAGGCAGCCTTCCCTTTTATGTAAAGTCCCTTTTACGTAGCGTAGTGACTAAGAGCATAAGCTCTAGAGCCAGAATTTGGGGCTCAAATTTGAACTCTGTCACTTGCTAACAGTGTGCTTTGGGAAAGTTATTTAACCTCTGTTTTTCTCATTTTAAAAACTGGAATAACAGGTGATAATTACTTCATAAGATCATGTGAGGTTTTAATGAGTTAATAGAAGTAAAGCTCCCAGAACAGTGGCTAATACACGGTAAGTATCATTAGTATTATCCAGCTAATTGGAAGAGAGTTTTGGGAAAAGTTATCTCTTTTGAGGGTCAAATAAAACTCCCCTCCCCACCCAAACAAAGCAAAACAAAACAAAACAAATAGGGAAGAGTCATCAAGAGAGGTTAAGACAGTGGGGAAGGTAGGGATCCTGATGGAGACACAGATGCACAAACACACTGAAACAGACACCAAGCAGAGATGCTTTCACCCTTGTCTTTATGACCTTTATGTTTCTTACCATTGAAGGTTTTAAAAGCCATATTACATCTTTACATTGTAGATTAGGTATTCATTTGCTAGGACTGCCATAACAAAATGCCATACACACACACACTCACGCACGCACTGGGAGGCATAAACAATGGAAATTTTTCTCACAGTTCTGGAAGCTAAAAGTCCAAGATCAAGGTGGTAGGCAGGTTTGATTTCTTCTGAGGTCTTTCTTTTTGGTTTGCAGATGATACCTTCTCATTGGTCCCCACGTGGTCTTTCCTGTGTGTGTGCACATCCCTGATGTTTCCTGTGTGTCTGAATTCCCTCTTCTTATAAGACACCAAACTGGGTTAAAGCCATATGACTCTTATAGCCATGTTTTAACTTAACTGTATCTTTAAATACCCTATTTTCAAATAAAATCATATTCTGAGGTACTGGGGTTAGGGTTTCAACGCATGAATTGGCAGGGATGGGGGGATATAATTCAGCCCATAACTGGCTATAAATGCTTTTTGCCGCATAGATAATGAGAAATTAACTAAAGGACCAGAATTTAGTCCAGTATCATGTAAAGGAGTCAAAGGCAATTGCGAGCCCAGTAGAAAAATTTGTTTGAATATCTCATGTGGTACTTATTTTAATCATAAGAAGGATAGCTGACTTTTACAGAGCAACTCAGACTGCCATGGAAAAATAATAGACATTTGACAATAGTTTTTGGCTTGGTCCATAAAGAGTTTAGAAAGTAGAATTTTTTGTCAGATAGGAAAACAGAACCTACACTAGTTATTTTAGCGAGGAAATTTAATATAAGGAGTAAGCAAAAAAATATTTACTCTGACCTGCTTATGAGGAGTAATGTAGCATGATATCCTCAATGAAAGGGACACGTGATGTTCAGTGGGATGTCAAGATGATCACAATCTCTGGGGACTAGACTATGCCAGAGAGCAGGAAAGTTGACATAGCTCTGGGGTAACAGAATGAAGGGGTACTTTTGCCTCTGTTAGTCAAAAGCACAAGTCTTGTTGTGATACTTGAGAATTGTTTGATAGGCAGCAAATTAGATCAATTGCTGTGTACTACATGCCAGATACTTATGTTGATTTGCCCAAGTAACCACATCCGGAATAGCAGCTATAATTGGCAGGGCTTGATCAAGTTTACAATAACCCACAATCATTTCCCGAGATGAATACATCTTCTGCACAGACCAAATAGGCAAGCTAAATTGGGAATGCTAGGAATCACCATACCTGCATCTTTTAAGTCTTTGGCGGTGACATTAATCTTGGCAATTATCCTAGGGATGTGGTATTTCTTTTAGTTTATTGTGTAGGATGGGGTGGAGGGAGTTCCATGAGCTTCCACTTGGCCCTTCTACAGTACTAGCTCTTTTGCCACATTCCAGTGTAGAGATTAGACCTGTTTCCAAGCATGTCTCCATCGAGTATACATTCAAGAACTAAGGAAATAACCATAGGGTTAGTCCTGGAAAGTAAATTTGAGCCCAAACTTCATTGATCATCTGAGCACCATAAGTTCTTTCTTTGACTACTGGTCTGCAGTGCTGTTTTGGGTCCCCAGGAATTCGCATCCATTTAGAACCAATATCAAGAAATTTTCAAAGATCTATAGACTGTTTAATTTCCCTCAGTAAAAAGGTCAAGACGTCATCTGAATCCTATTAGCAAAGTTGATCCACATCTCTTGTTTATCCAAAAAGGTAGTTTATATGAGTATGTATGGATGGATAGATGGATACCTACCTTAATCCAAAAACAATTTAAAGTAGCCACTAGTCTAAGAAGTGGCAGCAGCCAAGGAGGGGCACTGCTCAGATCTTCCTTCAAGAGAAACTGCTGCAAGGAAGGTAATTGTCAGACAGCCTCTAGCTGTCGACACCTTTTCTCTGTTGCTCTTTTCATGCCAAGTCCAGGCTCCCCAGGCTGCTGCAGGTGGATGGCTGAGCCAATGAGGGATGAAGGCCGGGTCATTCCTGCCCGATGCCTGCTAGGATAGGCAGTGTTTGCTCTAGGTTCAACCTGGCCAGGACTTTCTCAGGATCGCAGCCAGGATGAAGCTCCCCCTACGCAGTCCTCCTTCCTTCCTGCTCACCTTTCACAGGTGTCAGCCTCGGCTGTGGGCAGAAGGCTCTTGCCTCTTATTCCCAACCCCTCTCTCCTGTATCTTCCTCAGGTGTGTCCCCAAGTACACGTCTTCCATGTCAAGTTCCACTTTGGCATTTGTTTCTCTGAGGACCTGAGTGGTCATAGAAATCACCTAAAGTGCAAAAAAGTTGAAGTCCATTGAATATTAGACTGTTGGCAAATATAAGATTGCTGGCAAAGATTAGACTGTTGACAAATATAAGATAAGGGATCTGGGGAACAATTTTACCTATTTCTAATAATGGAAAGTTTCTTGAAAAATTAATTAAAGTTGCCATACATATAAGGTTGAACAAACCTGGGTTTTTTTTTCCCCTGGAAAAACATCTATGCCTTAAGTGAGAAATGTCACTTTTGAAAATAAAATTTTAAAGTGGATGTAGGAAAGAGAGAAATGTCCGGGCTGGAGAGAAGAAATGGAGCTCTCGAGCCGCATTTACACATTTGTCCGTCTCTGTTCTCTTTAACTTATGCTATTTTGGTTTCCACTTTATATCATAAAGTGTTAACATAAACTAATGTGTCAAAAATGAAAAATGTGGGGTTCGTGTGGTGCTCTCAACAGGCTCCTTGAAGAAGATTTTTTCCTTCTTTCAAGGATCAGCTAAAATTGAATTTGGCATTGTTTGCCTTTGTTGCCTAGGCATTCGGGTCAGACTCTTGTCTGACCTAAGTGAGGTGGTGATGGACAGTTCTGTGGAGGGCATTATCACAGCCTAATCAGATAAACTGAAAGCAAAATTGTTTTTCTCTTCTCCCACGGCATCTGCTCCTTCATGTTCTTCCTCTTTTATGTTCTCTTCCAACTTGCCTTGTGAATTCTCAAGACATAGTACAATCTAGTGTTGATAGTAGGATGTAGGTTTTGGTTACAGAAACAGTTGTATGAATCCGTGTCTTCTGCCCTGTACACAGACTCCCTCCATAACTGAGAGCAGTGTCAGGAAGCCTCAGGCACTGAGGCATGGCCTCGTCTGTGGTATTTTTTTTTTACCAACTGCAGCAAGGGGGGCCCTGCTGTTTCCTGGATGCTTTATTTGGCCTTTCAGCCAATGATAATGATTCATTTTTCATGGAAGAATCTAAAACATTCATTTTGTACTAGTAACAATAAGTCCAAGTCTAGAATCAGCAGAAGCCTTCCAAAAAATAATCAAACTAAACAGAACTAAGAACAACAAAAACCAAGTTCTAAGGGCGATGCAAAATCTCTTTGGTTTGTTTGTCAAATTTTACATTTTAGCAACAATAACAGACAAGGAAGGACATGCTTGGGCTTGGGCTGAGGATACAATGACAGTATGGGATTAAGAGAGAGCAAAATACTGCTAAAATAGTATTTTGCTACTCTCTGAAGAGGATAATAGGAGGAAATTATTTGTTGCATTTGTGCTTTATGCCAACCCCTGTGCTGGTTGATTTTTATACATATAACCTTGGTCCTCCCCAGAACACAGAAAAGAAAGCATGTTATCTCCATTTTATTGATGAGTAAACTGAGACTTAGAAAAGTTAAATTAACCCAAGATCACATGGCCTCTTTGTAGTCTCTTTGGGATTCAAACCCAGGCCTATCTGATTTTAAAATATGGATGAAGGAGAATGGTCATGGAACTATAAAGTATAGAGCAAATATTGGTAAGAGAAACTAATGCCTGAGGCAGCTAACTAACGAGTTCCAGTCTAGACCAAGCAAGGCAAGGCCCTTGGTGACTGCCCTCTATATACATTGCTAATCCTAACTAGGGTCTCTGAGAGCTTACAAATGAAGACACAAACTTCAATTGGCAATCTTCAAGGAACGAAGTGAGGAGAAAGGGGAAGTATAGGAAGATCAAGGTGAAGATATGTAGTCCCAACTTTCATAAATCTAGTCATAATTTGAAGAATTCAGGTGACCTTTGCATGCCAAAACTTCGTTTGCTCTGGCTTGAAAAAGTTAAAACCAGAATTTAGAGAAATGATTGGGCTGTAAGGTTGATTTCCAAGGAGTGCATCCTACTTTCCAATACTTAATTTTGAAAAAGGATATGATAAATCAATCCAACAAGAGGATATAACAATTGTAAATATCTATGCACCTAATATTGGATCACCTAAGTACATAGAGTGAATATTAACAGACCTAAAGGGAGAAATGATGGTACTACAATAATAATAGGGGACTTTAACACCCCACTTACATCAATGGATACATCATCCAGTCAGAAAATCAATGAGAAAATAGCATCTTTAAATGACACATTGGACCAGATGTATATAACATATATAGAACATTCCATCTGAAAACAACAGAATGCACATTCTTTTCAAGAGCACATGGAACACTCTGTGGGATAGATCAGATGTTAGGCCACAAAACAAGTCTCAGTAAATTTAGAAGATTGTAATCATATCCTTTCGGTAGCATCTTTTACAACCATAACAGTATGAAACTAGAAATCAATCACAAGAAAAACACTGAAAAAAAACCCACAAACACATAGAAGCTAAATGACATGCTACTAGACAACCAATGAGTCAACAAAAAAATCAAAGAATAAATTTAAAAAATACATGGAGACAAATGAAAATGAAAATTCAACAATCCACAATTTTGGGGACATGGCAAAAGCAGTTCCAAGAGGGCAATTTATAGTGATACAGGCCTACCTCAAGCAATAAGAAAAATCTCAAGTAAACAATATAACTTACACCTAAAGGAACTAGAAAAAGAAGAACAAAAAAGCCCACAGTGAGTAGAAGGAAGGAAATAATAAAGATCAAAGCACAAATAAGTGAAATGAAGACTAAAAAAAGATAGAAAAGATCAATGAAACCAAGAGCTGGTTCTATGAAAAGATAAACAAAATTGATAAACTTTTTTTTTCAAAGTTGACAAACTTTAAACTAGACTCGTCAAGAAAAAAAAGAAAACAAAATCAGAAATGAAAGAGAAGTAACAACCAACACCACAGAAATACAAAGGATTATAGGAGACCATTATTAAAATTTATATGACATGTGGTGCCTGGGTGGCTTAGTCAGTTAAGTGTCTGGCTCTATTTTTGTATATTTTTAAAGATTTTATTCATTTATTTGAGAGAGACAGAAATAGCAAGAGAGAGCATGAGCGAGGAGAAGAGGAGAGCATGAGCTCCTCTCAGCAGGGAGCAGGGATGTGGGGCTCGATCCCAAGACCCTGGAATCATGACCTGAGCCGAAGGCAGGCATTCAACTGACTGAGCCACCCAGCTGCCCCAGGTGTCTGGCTCCTGATTTCAGCTTGGGTTATGATTTCAGGGTAGTGAGATGGAACCCCATGTCAGGCTCTGCGTTCAGCTGGGAGTCTGCTTGAGATTCTTTCCCTCCATCTTCCCCTGACCCTCCCTTCCAATCTCTCTCTTTCTTTCACTCTCAAATAAATAAATAAATCTTAAAAAAAAAAAGAAAGAAAATTTATATCCCAACAAACTGGACAGCCTAGAAGAAATGGAAAAATTCCTAGAAACATACAATATTGCTAAAACAGAATTAAGGAGAAATAGAAAATCTGAACAGACAAATTACTAGTAACAAAATTGAATCTTGAATCAAAAAACCCAACAAACCAAAGTCCAAGACCAGATAGATTCACAGCTAAATTCTACCAAACACTTAACAAGGAATTAGTACCTATTCTCTTCAAATTATTAAAACTACAAGAGAAAGGAAAGCTTCCTAATACATTCTACAAGGCCAATATTACCTGGATACCAAAACCAGACAAAGACACTATAAAAAAAAAAAAAAGCTCCAGGCCAATATCCCTGATGAACACAGATGCAAAAATCCTTGACAAAATATAAGCATACCAAATCCAAGAACACAATCATGTTCAATTTATTATGGGGATGCAAGGATCAATCAACGTGATATATCACATCAATAAAATGAAGAATAAAAATCATGTGATGATCTCAATAGATAAAGAAAAAGCATTTGACTAAAGTCAACATCCATTCATGATAAAAACTTTCAACAAAGTGGGTTTAGAGGGAACATACCTCAACATAATAAAAACCATCATGATAAAACCATAGCTAACATCATACTCAATGGTGAAAAATGGAGAACTTTTCCTCTAAAATCTGGAATGAGACAAAGATGTCCACTCTCACTTTTATTCAACATAGTACTAGAAGTCCTACCCATAGCAATCAGACAAAAAAAGAAATAAAAGCCATCCATATTGCTAAGAAAGTAGTTAAATGGTCACTATTTGCAGATGACATGATACTATACATAGAAAAACCTAAAGATGCCACCAAAAAAATCATTATAAGTAATAAATGATCAGTAAAGTTACAGGATACAAAATGAATACACAGAAATTGGAGGCATTTCTATACACTAATAACAATGTACCAGAAAAAAGAATTTAAAAAACAATTCCATTTACAATTACACCAAAAAGATTAAAATACCTAGGAATAAACTTAATTAGGAGCTGAAAGACCTGCCCTCTGAAAACTATAAAACATTGATGAAAGAAATTGAAAACAATACAGATAAATGGAATCATATTCCACGCTCATGGATTGGAAGAACAAATATTGTTAAAATGACCATACTGCCCAAAGCAATGGGTTCAATGCAGGTTCAGTGCAATCCCTATCAAGATACCAATAGCTTTTTTTCACAGAACTAGAACAAATAATACTAAAATTTGTATGGAACCACAAAAGACTCTGAATAGCAAAGCAATCTTGAAAAAGCAGAACAAAGCTGCAAGTATTATAGTCCCAGATTTCAAGATATACTACAAAGCCATAGTACTCAAAACAGCATGGTACCGGGACAAAAATAGACATGTAGATCAATTGAACAAAGTGGAAAGCTCAGAAATAAACCCAAACTTATACAGTCAATAATCTATGACAAAGGAGGCAAAAATATACAAGGAAGAAAAGACTTTCTCTTCAATAAGTGGTGTTGGGAAAACTGGACCTCTTTATTACACCATACACAAAAATAAACTCAAGATGGATTAAAGACCTGAATATAAGACCTGAAATCATAAAACTCCAAGAAGAGAGCATGGACAGTAACTTCTTTGACATTAACTGTAGCAACATTTTTTCTAGATATGTCTCTTAAGGCAAGGGATACAAAAGCAAAAGTAAACTCTTGGAACTACACCAAATAAAAAGCTTTTATACAGTGAAAAAAACCCATCCACAAAACAAAAAGTCAGCCTACTAAATGGGGAAATATATTTGCAAATGATATATCCAATAAGGGATTAATATTCAAAATATATGAAAAAGTTATGCAACTCAACACCAAAAAACCTCTAGTAATCTAATTTTAAAAAATAGGCATAGGACGTGAATAGACACTTTCCCAAAGAAGACATTTACAGATGTCAAGCAGGCACATGAAAAAATGTCCAACATCACTCATCATTAGGGAAATGCAAATTAAAACCACAATGAGATATCACTTCACACCTGCCAAATGGCTAGAATCAAAAAGACAAAAAATAACAAGTTTTGGTGAGAACATAAGTTGGTGCAACCACTGAGGAAAGCATTGTGGAAGTTCCTCAAAAAATTAAAAATAGAGCTACTGTATGATCCAGTAATTCCAGTACTGGATATTTACACAAAGAAAAAAAAATACTAGTTAAAAAAGATATATGCACCCCAAAGTTTATAGCAGCTAAGTTATCTACAATAGCCAAGTTATGGAAACAACCCCAAGTGCCCATCAATAGATGAATGGACAAAGAAGATGTGGTACATATACACAATGGAATATTACTCAGCCATAAAAAGAATGAGCTCATGCCATTTAAGATAACATGGATGAGCCAGAAGGTATTATGCTAAGTGAAATAAGTCAGACAGGATAGAGAAATACTGTTTGATTTCACTTATGTGTGGAATCTAAGAAACAAAATAAACAAACAAGCAAACAAAAAGCTGAAACAGAGCTGTAAGTACAGGGAACCAGGGGATGGTTGCCAAAGGGGAGGGGAGTGGAGGGATGGGCCAAATGGGTAAAGGGGAATAGGAAGTACCGGCTTCTATTTATGGAATGAGTAGCTCATGGGAATAAAAGGTACAGCATAGGGAATATAGTCAATAGTATTGCTATAGGGTCGTATGGTGACAGATGGTGGCTACATTTGTGGTGAGTACAGCATGACATATAAACTTGTTGAATCACTATGCTGCATACCTGAAACTAAGACAAGACAATGGGAAGGTGAAGATATGGAGCTTTATAGAAAGGAAGATTGAGATTTAAGGTGAAAATGTCAAGAATGAGTCAGCTAAGTCCTATCTGATCTGGTAAAATTCTAAAACGTTCTCCTCATTAAAAGCTTTACTTGTCATCAACATAGAAGATTTAACAACATTTTAAAAAATTATAGCTAACTCTCAATTAGTATTTAATGTGTGCCCAAATTTAATGCTCTATATGCATTAATCATTTCTTCACAACACACTTATGAAGTAGGTCCTATTATAAACCCCACTTTGCAGCTGAAGAAAGAGATGTAACGACTGTCCTTTGACCCGAGACTCAGAGCCACTAACGACACCGCATCTCTCTGTCTACCGCATAGGGTTTCTGTGAGAATCAAGTGAGTTTGTGTGTGTGAAAATGCTTTGAAACCACAAAGCACTATATACTTGAAAGCCAGGTCTCAAGAGATAGAAAATGTTACTCGCTTGACTCTGCAGAACACTCCTTTTAATACAGTACTTGGAAAATGAGTTACTGTTGTAGCTAAAATAAAATTTACAGATAAAGGAATACTTTTGGTTGGCAAAATAAGCATGAAGAAAAACATAAGGATAAAAAGATAAAATGATGTACAAAGGTAAGGTGTAATAAAAAAAAATAGCCTTTCTGGATTGAGAGTTTTTCACAGAGCTGAAAACAGAGATTGCCTTGCCACATTGTGTAGAAAGGTCGCTGGCACAGGGCTGACCTGGCTCTAAAGGGATAATTGCACGGCCTAATAGATTCTTCCCACCTTCAGCTGCTAACGCAGCTCTTGGAAAATGTATCGCCACTTAACGAACGAGGCTAAAAATGCCAGGAAGGCCTTTGCCAAGGCTGTGTTCCCTAGGCTCGGACTGAATTCATTATTTTGTTAGCGTACTGCCACCAAGCCAACTATGGGCAATTTAGCATGCCACATTTCAAGCAGAATTTAATTCATCTAATATATTCACTTCTGTGTGCCGTAAATGAGACAAATACCGCATGATCAGGTGACAGCCCGTCAGTAATGCCGCAAACAGAAAGTAGTGATGTTAATGGAGAGTTCTTCAGTTAAGTCTTGGTTGTATTCTCATTAAAAGCTGGTTCAAAAATTTGCCAAGGAGGGGTGCCTGGGTGGCTCAGTTGGTTAAGTGTCTGACTCTCGATTTTGGCTCAGATCATCTTGAGATCGAGCCCCGCATTGCGCTCTGCACTGGATGTGGAGTCTGCTTAAGAGTTTCTCTTTCCCTCTCCCTTGGCCCCTCCTTCCCCTCTTTAAAAAAAAAATTTGCCAAGAATATCAAGTTCTTATCTTGTGCTATGTCTGTGCCTTTTTAAAGGAAAGAGGTAAAAGGTGTGTGTGTATGTGTGGGTGCATGCATGTGTGCACAACTTTATAATATCCCACTCCATTTTTATTATGAAATGTCACTTATCTTCATACTGAAAAAGAACCGTTAAGGTCTCCACCGAAGAAAGCAACTCTTAATTTGCTATGGTATTTTTTTATGGAACCACACAACTCTATGGTTACCTGCAGATAGTTACCTTTTATTGGTTCTAGTTCCTTCTTTCTTTATGACCACATACTTTCCCTTATATTGCAAATCTAAAAGCTGGAACATACTGTACCACATTTCTACTCAGAAACTGCTCACTTCCTTAAATTGTCTTTTTCCCCCAGTATGAAATGTATCCATTTACGACTGCCTATTACCTGTTCTATTAGCATCCAAACATGTGGAAGTCCTCCCAACCACCATTTCTGCTGGGTCCTTAGGATGTGCAGTAAAAAGTATAGACCTAACAGTTTATAGAATGGCTTTATTTACTTTGGTGACTATTTATAGTTTTCATTTTATTTTATTTTTGGAGATCTTATTTATTTATTTATTCATGAGAGAGAGAGAGGCAGAGGGAGAAGCAGGCTCTCTGCTGAGCAGGGAGCCTGATGTGGAACTTGATCCCAGGACCCTGGGATCATGACCTGAGCTGAAGGTAGACACTTAACTGACTGAGTCACCCAGGTGCCCTGTTTATAGTTTTTAAATAAAAGATTGAACATGTCCTTGAGTCCTTTAAAAAATAAATAAATAAAAGCAGGAACAGTTGGAATGTTACTCAAGGAGAGGCCTTATTCGATCTTAACACCCATAGAGCCTGTTTCCTGGTCAGAAAGTGACCCAGGAATGCCCCAAGAATGGGTCCAACATCCAACAATAAGAAATGTGTTGTAATAAACACCATTTATTGAATACTTCCTGTTCCAAGGGTCTGTACTTCTCAAAGAACATCTGAGAAAGACACCAGGGATCTAGTGAGCATCTTTTTTCCTAAACAGATTTAAGGGCAGCTCTCAGGTACTTTGGGCATCAGAATTACTTGGGAAGAATTGAGGATTGTATCCTGTAGGCTCTGGAGTCAGATAACCAAGTTTTGTATCCTGTCTCTGCTGTTTGTTAGTTGTGTGAGCTGGGACATGTTACTTAGCCTTGGTAAGCCTTACTACTTCTGTTTTAATTAATGGGGTTAGGGTGGGGAGCAGATAAAAGAAGAGATAAAAATAGATATCTCATTAAAGGCATTGTAAAGATTGACTGACACAATGCATGGCAGAGCTTCAGGCATACAGTAAGCATGCAATAAATAACTATCAGCTATTTTATCATTCACACTATTATTTTCTTTCCTTTAGAGTAAGTCATTAACTGATCAAAATGTGTCACGTAGCTAAGACAGATTGGGGCAAAACAAGCAAAAACCAAAAACAGATGGAGAAACAGCTTCGTGCAATAATTTAAACTTCTTCACCAGTCAAAAATTACAGGAGATACTATTAAATAGTAAAATTGACTTTCCATTCTTTGTTAATTCATTCAACAATGTTTGCTATCAAGTACTGTAATAAATGCTGTACCAATAAAAAATGGATCTAATTTAGAGCTTGCTTTCAAAAACCACAATCTTGTCATGAAGATGAGACCTTGTCTGTTTCTTGATCTGGATGATAGTTCTAGAATAGTTAAGTTATGCATTTATATTGTGTGTACTTTTTGGTGTATGTGTCATATTTATCGAAAAAAAGTTTTTAAGAATAGTATATGAACTATATCTCAATTTAAAAAATTAAGGGATATTCCTGACCTTGAATTAAGGAATGGTTTCTTAGTTAGGGCATGCAAAACACAAGCAACCAAAGGGGAAAATAATTAGATAAATGGCCTTATCAAAACTAAAAACTTGGTGCACCTGGTTGGCTCAGTTGGTTAAGCGTCTGCCTTTGGCTCAGGTCATGATCCCAGGGTCCTGGGATTCAGGCCCGCATCAGGCTCCCTACTCAGCGGGGAGCCTGCTTCTCCCTCTCCCTCTGCCTGCCGCTACCCTTGCTCGTGCTCTCTCTTTCTCTCTCAAATAAAATAAAATAAAATAAAATAAAATAAAATAAAATAAAATAAAATAAAACAAAATAAAACAAAATAAAACAATATACTAAAAAGTTCAGGGGACACTTTCAAGAAAGTGAAAAGATAATGCACAGAATGGGAGAAATATTTGCAAATCATGTATTTGATAAGGTCTATTATCTAGAATATGTGAAGAACTATTGAATTTTTCAATTATACCTCAATAAAGCTAAAATAATAAAGTAAAAGAAGACAAACAGCTATTAAAACTCAACAATGAAAAGAGACAAAAAACCTCATTAAAAATGAGCAAAAGATTTCAATAGACATCTCTTCAGAAAAGGTATGCAAATGACCGAAAAACAAAAAAACAAAAACACATATGAAAAGATGCTCAACATCCTTTGTCATCAGCGAAATGCTCTTCAAAACTGTAAACCACAACTTCACACCCGCTAGGATGGCTGCGATGAGAAAGCAGACGATAGCAAGGGTCCCCAAGGATGTGGAGAAATTGAACCCTCCTGCATTGCTGGTGGGAGTGTAAAATGGAATAGCCACTTTGGAAGACAATTGGGTAGTCAAAAAGTTAAACATAGAGTTAGTACACAACCCAGAAATTCCACTCCTAGGTATATACCCAAGAGAATGAAAACATATGTCCACATAAAATCTTGTGCATGATATACATGAATGATAATAGCAGCACCATTCAGCACAGAGAGTGGGGGGAAACCTAAATGTTCATCAGCTGATGGATAAACAAAATATGGTATAGCCATAAAATGGGATATTATTCAGTCACATGAAAGATGAAGTACTGATTCCTGCTGTATCGCTGATAAAGCTTGAAAACATTACGCTAAGTGAAAGAAGCCAGTCACAAAAGACCACACGTTGTATGATTCCAGTTGTATGCAATGCCCAGGATAGGCAAATCCATGGAAGCAGCAAGGGTGACAGCGGCTGTGGGGACCAGAGAGGGGCGGGAGGGGGGGTGAGGTGGGGCAGGGACAAGGCGGGGTGGTTCGAGAGTCACTACTAGTAAGTACAGAATTTCTTTCTAGAGTGATAAAAATGTTAGAGAATTAGATAGTGGTAATGGTTGAAAAACTCCGTGAATATACTAAATCCACTGGCTTGTATACTCTAATAAGGTGAATATCATGGTAAGTGAATTGTATCTCAATGAAAGAAAATATGAAGTATGAAATAGTTTCATGCTTTGAATGATTGTATTTGACTAAATTACAATTTACAGTGTGAAGAAAGTAATAGGAAATAAATTTGAAAATATAAATTGCTATCAAACTATAAAGGAGTGGCTGGACACCTGGCTGTGGAGAACCATTTAAGGTTATCGAGAAAGTAACTCATGTGATTAAAATACGGTTCAGGAAATATAGTCTAACATCATTTTTATCATTATCTCTGCATCTTCCTTTGGCTTTGTTTCAGGGAATACAAGTGATCTTGTACTTGGCAGTTTAGTTTTGTGTTAAGGAATATGTGTGATTTTAGAAATTTTCCCCCAAAAGTACTTGGTCCTATTAGCCTGCAAATTGAGTTATATAAACCTTCATAAAAAATGTAAAGCATTTTCAATATATATAGGCATGACTTCTTTTCATAGGAAAGAAGTGATAGAAGATGAGGGTGAAGTTTTTGTCATATTCACTAATGCACATCCCTGATTTGGAAAATAGGAAAGGGAAAAAAATGAGTGTATCAGTCCACATCTCGACAGGACACTTCTATTACAATAATTCAATTATAAGGGTATGAGAATTTATCCTAGCCAGCTACAGTTTCATAGTTACTCATAAAAGACACAAAATTCATGGGTCAGAAACAAAGGACTTTCATATTCTGTATTTTACAATAGTCAATTTCTACTTTAGTGGAAGAGTTAACTACAGAATTTTTAGAGATATCAAATTAGCATTTGGAAGCTCTAATAAATGTAGTGTAAAATAAAATATTGAATGCAGAAGATGTATAAAATCTGTATTCCTCATTGGTTTTTGAGTATATGCTGACTGGACATTTTAAAAGCTTAAGCAAATGTTGGATTTTGGGTTAAAAACTATATGCTAAAATAGAATATTAAGGAATCCAAAGAAAATCACTTGAATTTATTTAATTTTTTTTTTTTTAGTTTTATTTAAGTAATTTATGCACCCAACGTGGGGCTTGAACTCATGACCCCGAGATGAAGAGTCGCATGCTCTTCTGAATGAGCCAGCCAGGTGCCCCTGTATATAGCATTTAACTTTCTTAATGCGGTTCTTCACAAGGAGAGATACACCCAAATGTGTTAACTGCAAATTCATTCTTCACACCAGCCTTCTTTAATACAGTATTCCCAGGTGGGGAAGAAGTTACGGGGAATGAAAAAACATTCGGTAGTGAATTCTCCTAGTATTTTCTACAATATCCCCTCAGTTCCTTATGATTTAATCAGCACAAAACGATACTGTTTTTAAAAAATTTTTCTCCTTAGAGAAATCACATGAAACAATCTTGCCTGTATTACAAATGTATTTTATTTTGTTTAAACCTAATGAACTGCATGAGCATACAAAACAACCTTAGAGTTATGTCTGCAGAATATTTGTACAAATCAGGCAGTATGCTGAGGACTGGCATATGGGGGAAATGAGACTTCAGTGGGACTCTGGGATCTGAATCCGGAGGCAGCCATTTTTTAGAGTGATTTGAAAACTCTTTGTTTTGAAAGAATCAGTTACCTAATTAGGTTAGAGAGGCATGTGTGTTTCACACATAAGAAGAGATGATCTCTCCACTCTTTTCCTAGACTCCCAAAGCCATTTGCTTCAATTAGATGGCCTCCACTAAACACTGAAGGATCTGTTTTCTATAGTTTTCTAAATGCTGATCCGTCCATTATTAAAGAGACTTGGCCTTCAAGCATCAGATTACTGCATTTCTCGTAAACCAGCTTAGTGGCAACAAAATCCAATTCATCTCTAGACATTGGGTTTTTTAGCTGAGTCCTTCCATTTTTCTGTTTCTTGGTTAAAGAAGAGCTGCAAATAAGTCCATGGGCCTGATTATCAACTTTACTCACTTTCAAAGATCTGACCATATAACCTTTTGTCCCATCTTGGATATTTGCTGAGTGTAAATTTACTTTTCTCTGGTATACTGAAATGTATTTCTTTCTCTTAAGCAGAAAAAAGCAAAAGATTAAGAATTAGGAGATGTAGCCTCTCCTTTCATCTCTTAATCCCCCATGTATAACCTACTGCATTAAGATAATGCTTCTGGGAATGTGCTATGGGTTTCTATGATGCGCATGAGTGCTGGTGAGTTAGGGTAGGTTTGGCTGCAATTTCTGTGAGACTGGAGTTCCTATGAATTTGGAAAAATAAGTAAGGATTAAAAATATAAGAGAATGTCCATGAAATGTATCTAATTCATATGCCTGAAAAATGAGAGACTGGGAACATTTCTTAAACTAAATAATATTTGATTTAACTTGATGTGTGGAAAGAGAAAAGGACAGCCCACATCCTTAGGGAGCCTCAGACCATTACCCCTTAGCGAAACTATGCATAATTTGTCCTTTTTCTTTTTTGCCTGAATTGTCTAGAGAATCAAAACCATTCTTAATGCTCAGTTACAGTGACTGTATTAATTTTTAAATTTTTAAATCATTGTCCTGATTTTTTCTTTCTACTTAATCATACATGTATATATGTAGTTTATATGATTGATATAAATGTGAGTGTACATATATATATGTGTATATATATATGTATACAATTCTCTCTTATGAAGTCATCTGTAACTGTTTTTAGAAAAAAGTAAGACTTAAATACTTGATAAAGAACACATGAGGTGTGCAGGATGGTTCTTTTTCTGTCCATAATTTTTAGTTAACGTTTTCTTTTATATCAAGGGAGAACTGGAGCTCGTTATGAACAGGGAATATAGAAAGGGGACACAAAACAAAAAGCAAATTAAAAAAATAGGTCTTGAGAGAGTTGATTATGGGTCAGCAGGAATAGTCTTTCAATTTTCTTTTCTTTCTAATAATGGGGATTTTACTCAGATTGCAAAAATGCAGTTGAGATATAGTGACTCAAAGACTCAACATCTGTTATCAGAGTAGGAGGCCTGTGATTACAATCTAAGTTTCAGAGCCTGGGTGGTGGGCCTGACATCTGAGAAAACGGCCAGGGCCAGCCGCCCTTTGTCTCCCTCCCTCCTTCTTTCCTACTGCCCTCTCTCAGACCCAAGTCCTCATGCTGCCCAGCCAGGCTTGTCAAAGAGAGAGCGCACTGAAGCTCCTGACCTTTCTCGACTCTGTCAGCTGGAATATAACCTTTCTGTGTCTGTTTGCTCAGGTCTCTGTTTTTAAAAAATTTTTTTAAAAATTTTTGGGTGGATCCAATGCAGTAAACACATTCACAGTAAATATTAGATAATCGAAGAACTCATTCTCTTCCCAGATCGCATAGGAAACCCATTCTAGTCATCTTTTCGTGTTGTTTCAATGCCCTGTGTTCTCTGGATTCAGGAGTTGAGATGTCAAATTGGGGGTCAACCATCTCTTGTTCCCCCTACCTATGTCCCCCACCTTCCTGCCTCTTACTGATACCAGCTGCCTGTAAATAGCCTGGGCTCTGGGCTTTTTTTTTTTTTTTTTAATTTCCAGGTGAAATGGAGGATTTAAACTTCCCTGGTTAGAGCTGGTAAGAAGGATTGGAAAGTAGATAAACTCCTAATTGAGTATTTTTTTTTCCTAATTCAAATAGAAAAACTGATAGAACATTTATGAAAGAAGAGTTAAATGTTTACTTGCTTGGGAGATTTTGTTCCGAAATACATATTAAGAGATGTAGGCATTTACGGTATTTTCGTGAACCCATCTGCCCGCTACAGATGGGTAAGGTATGTTCGTTCACCTCTGCAGAGGGGCTTGATGCTTTAGTAATGAGTATTTGAGACATCCTGGTGGAATGGGTCCGGGGGAGTGCAGTTAGCTTTGGTCAGGTAATCCCTTTATAGCAGACTATGCAAGGCAGCCTCTTTACAGAGCGTGGGCTTGGCTGGGACCCATGTTTTGTTCGGCGGTTCCTGAAAAGGCTTTGTGTATCACTTTTTTGTCCTTTCCCAAGTCATTTGAAAATAAATAGAAAAGAGAATAATTGATCAGGGCTCCAGTTGTATTTATTGCTTATGTATGGTGGTAGCTGACATGGGGATGTTTGCTACTTTTTATACCTTATATGTCTGAAATATGTCATAATAATTAAGTGTCTTTTTGAAAAACCAAATAGAATGCATGGTTTTGGGGAATGAGTCCTACATGGTCATATGATTCATTTACATAGATACTAAAATGGTCTCAGTTTGGTCACTTCTATTTTTTCTGCTTTCCTACCACTTAAGCAAACACAAGAGGAATTTTATGGATGGGACTAGTTGCTTTCCACTGTCTCTGACATACAGAAGAGAATATGTGTGCATTGCCACTTGCTTAGAGATCAGCAGCTTCCATTTCTGCTGGTTGGAATGCAGGTGAACACAGACACATTTGATCGAGAAAGCATATGTATTTGCATTGCTGACTATATTTACTTCAAAAGCTCAGAATGTTGTGTAGTTAATTGGCAGCTCAAAAAGACCAGAGCAGACAGAAGATGGCAATTAGCGTATTTTGAAGAGAATCTTCCAAATAGTCAGAAAAAGATACTTGGCTATAAATAAGATTGACAACTTCTAACCACATGATGGATGGGAACCTCTTTCATAACTATTTGAATGAGGTGGTGTCAAAGCAGTCGAGGTGAGCAAGAGCTTTTCCTTGTAGATCCACATTGAGTGCTAGCAATAACCTTATTGCTTGGCTGAGCGACTATCCGTATTCCAATCCATTGGCACATACTCAATTCTTGTAAACTGAAAAAAAAAAAAAAAAAGAAGAAAGAAAGAAAGGGAAAGAAAGAAAAGGAAAAAGAGAAAGAACTGGTTCTTTGGCGGTGATGGGGAGGGGGAGTTCCAGGAAAGAAAGCCACATGCTAGGCTCGTATTGGTAGCCAGGACCACCCCGTATGGCCGTGAGATGTTGCTCTGTACAACTCCTAGGGACATCATTCACATAGATCCCAAAGTGAGTGACACCCCCTATAGTTGTGCAATGTCTCAACCCTAGTGGTAATCATTTATTTGACAATTTGGAAATGTTTCCAGAAGTATCCCTTGTGAAAGACAAAGGTCTACTGTGTGTCTTAAATACTTTGCTATTAACCCTGTAACTTGTACTGAGCAACTGCTTAATAAATATTTATTTGGTGAAGAATGAGAGAAAAGAAACTTAAAAAAAAAGCTTTATTGAAATATAATTCACATATCATAAAACTCACCCATTTAAACTGTACGATGAGTTTTAGTATATTTATGGAGTAGTGCAACTATCACCACAATCAATTTTAAAACATTTTATCACTCTCCCCCCAAAACCCCATACCCGTTAACAGTCATTCCCTGCTCTCTCCTTCCTCAGTTGCTGCCAGGCACTAATCTACTTTCTGTCCCTGTCGATTTGCCTACTCTGGACGTTTCATATAAATGGAATCATAATTTGTGTGGCCTTTTGTGATTGGTCTCTTTACATAATGTTTTCAAGGTTTATCCATATTTTATTTATTTTTTATTTTTAATAAGATTTTATTTATTTATTTTTGCGTGAGAGAGAGAGAAAGAAAGGGAGAGGGAGCACGAGTGGGGAGGCAGGCAGAGGGAGAAGCAGACTCGATCCCAGGCCTCTGGGTTCATACCTAAGCCAAAGGCAGACGCTTAGCCAACTGAGCCACCCAGATGCCCGATTTATCCATATTTTAGCATGTATCAGTACTTCGTTTCTTTTTATTGCCAGATTATATTCCATTACACAGCTATACCACATTTTAGTTAGCCATTCATCAGTTAGTGGATATCTGAGTTATTTCCACCTTTGACTATTATGAATCATGCTGTTATGAACACTCATGTACAGAGCGTTTGTGTGGACATATATTTTCAATTCCCTTTGATACGTACCCAGGAGTAGAATTACTGGGGAGAAAGGGAATTTTTTAAAAGTTTTTATTTAAATTCCAGTTAGTTAACATGCAGTGTTATATTAGTTTCAGGCGTACAATATAGTGACTCAAAAATTCTGTTCATCACTCAGTTCTCATTGCAAGTGCACTCCTTGGGCAACCCTCTCAGGTCCCCTCCTTCCTTGGGAGCTTTATACTCTCACTTTGCTATCACTTAATAAATCTTGCTTTGCTGCCTGTCACTTTGTCTGGTCTACCTCTTCACTCTTTGAATTAGCATGACCAAGAACTGTGAACACTGACGGAGAAAAAATCCTGTAACAATCCCAGGGTCCTGGAATCGAGTCCTGCCATGGGCTCCCTTGGTCAGTGGGGAGCCGGCATCTCCCTCTGCCTGCCATTCCCCCTGCTTGTGCTCTCCCTCTGACAAATAAATAAATAAAATCTTTATTTAAAAAAAAGAAAAAAAAAACCCAAGTGCATTCCTTAATCCTAACCACCTATTTACTCATTCCCCCAGCCCCCAAGAAAGGTAATTTGTAATTTAGAAATAGCTCCTTTACTATCATGTTAAAAGTCATCGTATTAATGGTGTATATCTGGCTTGGGTGGTACTTCTTGGTCCTGTACTAACCTTCCACCCCAACCCATGTTGTGAACTAGTAGGTGAACCACAGAAAATCGGATTGTACTAAATGTTTAGTCTTTTCGAACAGGGTCATACTTACATTGAATTCACTCTGATTTATTATTTTGCTACTGCACTTGGAACACAGACAGTATTCACTGAGAATTGGAGCTATAGAGTGGAAACAGAGGTTCCCTGTTTCCATTAGTCAACTCTCAAAGGATGGATGGAGCCAATTTCAGATTATTCTAGGGCCTTTGCTTTCTTAGTTCTTTGCCATCCTTCTTTCTTTTGGCCTTTTTGCTTTTCATTAGTGTCACTTACTGAGCTAAGAGACCTGAAACACAGACAATTCAGTCAAAGTATTTATATAGTCTTTTGGTGAAAAGAACTTTTACTATGTGTGTCATCATGGTTTTTATGTGCCCTGTAAATTGTGTTTATCCTGAAACTAAGAAGAAGTTGCAACTGACTTCTTTCAACCTTAGTTTCTAGTAGTGTGCGTTTAGAGGTATTATTGAAGATGCTAAAGAGAAAAAAAAGCACAGTATGGGAGACAAATCATCTAAGTGTATAAATTATAGGATATTTTTAAAAAGGAGGCTGCTAAGTGAGAATAAGGATGACTAGAAAGATCTTAAAAACCTTAGACCACATTTTCAGCGTAAGAGTAACTTTGTACATAGGTACTCTGGTATGATTTTGTAAAGTGGAACATGACCTTAGAGTTGCGATCTTCGGGTTAATGGACTTGTCAAGAGTCTGATTTTTAATGAGCCAAAGCTATTTGAACTGTGCAGACATTAACAATTTTCTTGTGGCATGTATATTTGAGTAGGAGTTTATAAAGAGTAGGCAGTGAGAGGGATGCTGTTTGACTTTTAAGGAGAACGTTGTTTCATTGGCGAGGAATAAAATATGGACTCCCCTTTAAGCAAGGCAGTTTGCATTTCTATTGTCCAGATTTCTTAAGAACCTGATAAAGCATTAGCCTGGCCAGATTTCTTAAGAAGCCGATAAAGCATTAGCTCCACCGTATCCAGCATTCCCCATTTATTCTTCTTGGACTCTTTTCCACAGAATGAAATTGGTTGATTCATAGGCTGGCCTGAGGTTTTGAATAGAGAGCTTTGGGGGAATGTTTAGGAAGTATTCCAGTAAGCCGTCAAGACTGCTGACAGGTGGCCAAGCCAAGGGAAAGAGTATTAGTAACAACAAGAGCTCACACTCACATAGCTCTTCGTCATATGTCAACCAGGGCCCTAAGCACATAACATGTATTAACTCACATGGTTCTCACAGGAGCCCATGAGGCCAGTCCATTTTTATCCTCAATTTAGATGAGGGAGCTCAGGCATAGAAAAGTTGAGGATCTTGCTCAAGGTCACACAGCCATGATTTGAGGCCAGGTGGTCTATTTCCAGCGTCAGTACCCCTAACTAATAAGTGTCCCTGCACAGACTGGAAACATGGGGGAAACTCTCATGCCTGCTTCTGGCCAGAGCTCTGGAAGAAGGAGGGAGCGCAGAGCTCAGTCCCCTGCCAGCACTTTGCCAAAAAGAACTGGCGAACTGAGGCATTGTCCCGGCTTTCACTGCTTGGATAATTTCAGAGGGCAAAAGAAACATTAATTACATGGAATTCTTTTGTGGCTGGGAAGGATTAGCAGGGTACAGATCTTGTTTATCTTTAAGGTATTCCTTTTATTATTATTTTTTTTAAACAGAGAATGGGTGTTCTAGTATGCAGTACTGTCTTTTATTAGGGCTGACTTGTGGAAACTGGCAAAAGAGTCTAAGAGGAGTAAAAATTTGAAGATGGAAAAGCAAAATCACAAGACCATGGCCAAGTGAGAAGAATGCGATTTGTGTGTCTCTTTAATCCCTGGTGTGACTTTTAATCTCCAGTGCTGAAAATTTACAGAAACAGTCTAACTGTGGCATCAAGAAACAAAGCAGCACCATGTCGTCGTGTCTGCATTTGGAAGTGGCAAGGATGTCAAATGCAGAGGAATAAATGCTGTTAACAGCTTCTGGAAGCATAGTCTTCTTTGAAAGAGTGAGTCAAGACATGAGCCGGGGTTTATGACCTCAGAGCGAATGAAGGTCTTCTTGAAGACAAAATGAGGTTTTAGGGTTTTGAAGGAAGGTTTCTTGAAGAGTAAGCATAGCCCAAGATGGTACTACCCTCGGGACTCACCTTAATCAAGGAGAGAAAGACAAAAGAATCAGTTTATAAATCAGTTACAAAGAATCAGTTTATAAATCAGTTACAAAGAATCAGTTTATAAATCAGTTACAAAGAATCAGTTATAAAATGGGTGCTCAGCGGTAGATTCGAGGTGCTTTCAGCCCGTGGAATAGTTGGACTTCATTTCAGCAGTTGCAGTCCGCTCACTGAGGGCAGGCACCATGTACGTACATTAGCCCCCACACCCCCGAATTCACAGTAGGGTGCCTGCGACCTAATAACAAGAAAATAACAATTACCGTTTGCTGACACTTTCCGTGTGTGCACTGTTTTATTAGCACCTTCATTTTATGAATGAATGAATTGAGTCTTGGAGCGTTAACTTACTTAGCAAATACTGTACCAGTCATTGAACCACAAAGTCTGCTCTCTCAGCCACAGCAGCCCACGGCGGCCGACCTTCAGGATCAGGCGAAAGGGTTTTATTTTTTTATTTTTTGAAGATTTTATTTATTTATTTGAGAGAAAGAAAGCACGAGGGGAGGAGAGAGACAGAGGGAGAGAAGGAAGCAGGTTCTCTGCGGAGCCGGCAGCCCAGTGTGGGACTCCATCCCAGGGTCCCGGGCTCAGGACCTGAGCTGAAGGCCGACGCTCAACCGCTCAACCGACTGAGCCATCCAGGTGCCCCTAGGCTGAAGGGTTTTAAATGCCTGTGTAGTTAATGGGGGAATCTTTGACGTTTTCTGAATGGGAAACATGAGAAAGTGATATCTGGGATGAGGGAAGAAAGAAGCACTTAAGTCCGGCTATGAAGTGATAAGGGTCCAGATTAATACACTAGATTAGAACCAAAAGGAGAGGAGAGAGAGAAGTCCCCTTGAGGAAGATGATCCTGAGACATGGAGACTGGTAGATTATGAGATTAGGGAAGGGAAGGAGTCTAAGAGTAATCTGAGGTCCCCAGAGTAGTGACGGAAAGATTGCTGGCATCATGAGTAGAAATAGGGAAATCAAGAGATGAAGCCAGTTAGAAAGGTTTTCAGGCCTGTGGTGATGGTTTGGGCCTGCGGTGATGGCAGGGCACTAACGTGCAGCGTGTACCAGTTAGGAGCAGCCTGGCAGCTCTCTCCTTGCTGTCACAGCTTTCATTTCACTAACACAGAAGCTAGAAATTCTGCATTCTTGCTTTTCTAGATTCCCTTGCAGATGAATCAGCTCAGGTCATGAGACACAAGTGGATACCTGCTGGGGTTTCTAGGAAAAAATTTCTCTTTGATGCTAAAAAGTCTAGTAAGTAAAATCTCTTTCTGCTTTGGGTTTCACATGCAAGTGTATCATCCAGGGAGCTGCTGCAGCCATCTCGTAGTCTTGAGGCATAGGCCAAGAAAACAGATGAGAAGTTGACTCAGAGCCCTGACATTGGCGAGCTCCTGAACAACACAGGGACCACCCATCTCTTGACTTGTCATGTGAAAAAAACAACCCCCCCATTGTCCAAGCCATTTTTAGATGGGTATTCTGTTACTTGTAGCCAGAATATCCAAACTGATATAGACGTTAATTTTGGGAAAACATCTCATGGGAATTGATCATCAGAATTGTCTATTAAAGCCCACAAAAGAACAAGAGTTCCTAAAAAGGAAAATGCACTTTGGATACCATTTCTAGAAAATGAAGCCTTTTAACAAAAGTCTCTAAGGGTCAAACATCCTGGCCCAGCTCTTAGACCCAGTTTGCTGCTGGGTGAGAGTCTCTGTTAGGCTCTAGTGTTGCAATGTGCTTCTCAAATGGCCACAGGGCTCGTTAATACATTTGAAGCATTTCTATAGCCCTTCAGTACACACTGGGCAGAAGGAAGCATTTTCTTCCTCCAGAACCGCTGCCCTTTTCATTTGCTTCCTCCCATCTTCCTTGCATTTGCTAGTGTCTGTTGGCGGGGAGGCATGTTTTAGCCCAGTGATGGATGTGCTAACACAAATTAGCCTGCTTTGCAGAGCTTTTCAATTGGAAGCAAGCACACATTCTGAAGGTCTGAATGACTGATGGATTGAAAAGTAATTGGTTGTGGAATTTAAAACTGATTCCAAAGGTACATTACAAAGTTTGATTTCACAAACGTCAACACTTACTTTATTATGCTCTTTACTCATTTTATACTTTTTAAGTTTACCAAATTATTTTAGAATTCAGTCCCCATTTCACTATGCAGTTCCTGAAGCTTTGTGTGTTATGTATGAAGTGTTTGATAAGAAAATTCTGGTACGAGGGGAAGAAAAAAAAAAGAAAGAAACATGCTACCTAGAGTCTCGTCCTAACTCTGCATTAATAACTGCCAACCAGGGAAAATTGTTTACTTTTTTCAAGTTTCCATATTTGACTAAGCCCTGTGTACAATCCTGTCCACGTGACCTTAGAGTTTGGGCATGGATTCCCATGTTCTCTGGGGTGGCTGCTGCAGGGTGTGGGTCACCCCTACATTCCTCTCAGAGAACACACCAGAAACAAATGCAAGTCTTACTAGAGGTATAATTTCAATACAATTTGGTTCTGACCGTGGGATTCTGGGTGGAGATGCTGGATAAAATCCAAGACACCTGATTAAGTTAGAATTTCAGGTAAATGAGAATTTTATTTATTTATTTTTAGTATAAATATGTCCCAAATACTGCATGGGCCATACTTGTACTAAAAAATTATTATTATCTTTCTGAAATTCAAATTTAACTGGGAGTTCTATATTTGTATTTGCTAAATTAAGCAACCCTAATTCTGGGGGAAATGATTGCTGATAATGGCCTTTGCCTGAGTTGCTCAAGAAAGGGTAAAGGAAAAGCTACTGGAGGATTCTGTGGGTTTGATAGATCTCGTGTCCTGTCAGGGGGCTGAGTGGGTTCAGCCAGAGGTGAGGGGAGTGAAGACTGAGGTACAAGTCCAAAACCAGAGGAGAAGAGAGTCCCCCTCTTTCTTATTCTCTACTCACGCTTGAACTTCTCTTCTGCCCCTTTCTCTTTGTTACCTTTCATTGGTGTTAACAAAAACGAAAATATTAACTTTTTATTTTAGGCTGTGGTTATGATAGCCATTTTATGGTCTTTGTTCTGAATTTTGAAATGAGTGGGTTGGCCCTTGTTTATTTTTCTCATTCTCCGTGCTCACTGCCCCCTCCCTAATTAAATTGATTTCTCCTGGTATGTGCCCCAGATTGATCCCCCCCCACTGTGGACTAGCGATTTCTCAATAGAAACATGATTGCCAAATTTCTCAAACTTTTCCCTAAATTTCCAGGCCTTTCCAGATTTTATTTATGCTCATCATTCAGTTGTCACATTCAGGTACACTCTTTACCCACCTGGCATGTCTTTAGGGCAGTAAGAAGCATGAGTCTTTACAAGAAATGGAGGGACAACTCGGTACGTGGGTTTCCACCCTGGGCTGAAGCTAGCTGCCCACGGCCCTTCAGAGGCAGAATCAACAATGTGCACTGCTGGTTTGTTCCTGTTTGTCAAACAGGATCACCTAACACCTTTGGATTGGGCAACTGTACTCTCCCACAAAGGGACAGGACTGGGAGTGGAGAAATGGGGGCGATGTCTCCCAGATGGTGACCATTTCAGGGCCCAGGGCCTTCTGCTGAAAGCAGCGAGAGGATGAGCGGGGAAAGGAACGTGCGGATAGTGACGCACACATGGCATGAGGAATGGCCAAGGTAGGTGCTCCCCAACACTGGCAACTTGAGAGCAGCCACATACCCTGGCTTTTTGGTTGTTTCTCCCTAGATGAGTAGCAGGCGGGCTCTGTGGTGCCCTTGGTGCGTTGCTTTCCGTGGTTCCTGTGCTGTAGCCTTTGGTGCTCGGACAGGCGATAGGTGAAATTTAGTAAATGGAGGTCATGGGTCAAAGCCAGTTCTGAAGGGGCTGCTTAAGGTTGTCACCTCAGCAATCTGGTTCAAAGGGCGAAAGGCTCTTCTCTTCTTGAGCAACTCTTACCCAGGGTGTCAGGGTGGCTCAGTTGGTTAAACATCTGCCTTCGGCTCAGGTCATGATCTCTCGGTCCTGGAATCGAGTCCTGCACCGGGCTCCCTGCTCAGCGGGGAGTCTGCCTCTTCTACTCCTCCCCTTCCTTTTACTTGCTCTCTCTCTCTCTCTCTCTCTCTTTCTTGCTCACTCTCTCTCAAATAAATAAATAAAATCTTAAAAAAAAGAGAGAGAGAAAGAAAGAAAAACTCTTACCTGACTTGAAATTCCTGCTTCTAGAGCCATTCTGAGTCCAAAATATTCATTTGGATCAACTTTGCTCTGTGTGCTAGGCACCAGGGATCCTGAGAAGAATGAATGGCCCCCACTGCGTGGGAGCTTAGGGAAAAAGTATGCTGATGGCCAAAGGAGAGCATAATGAGTGCTGCAGTGACCACTCCGGCCAGGGTAGGAGATTGTTGCAGGGTGGGAGATAACTGAGGAATTCAGCAACGGGAGGGAGACTATTAATGTGAGTAAGGTTGTGGGCTTGGACTCTGTCAGAGCTGCTGTTGATACTGTCCGTGCCCAGGTCCCTTTGGTTGACTGGCGTCCCCACCCCTGAGCTGCTGTGTTGGCTGCTAAAGCGCCCCGCTGCACTGTTTCATGGAAAATTGCCCTCTTCTGAAAGGAGCAGAAAATGTCTACAGGTTACATACCATCCCCTGGGCGTGGCCCGTAACCAAAGACTGATGAGAGTATGAGAATCTGTCCCTCTTGCGTCAAAGTCGATCACTCTGTGCTGCTTTTCATGCTTTAGGGATCCTGTGGGATCAGGCTGAGGACAGACTTCAGCCGGAACCGTATCTTAACTTCCACACCATGCTGCGTATAGGTTTCTCCCCAAGAACGTCTTTCAATAAATCACATGCACATGAGTCCCTGTGGTGGGCTTTACTTCGGGGCAATCCCATCGGCTGGTGGGGGAGCAGAAGTTGATGTACTTCTGGTGCTGTGGGCTTTTATTTTTTCTGAGGTGAGAGAAATAATAGACAAGGCAGTTGAGAAGATCGGTGAGCATCTGCTGTGGGGAGGGTGTGCCTGATGGGAACGGGAGCGGCGTTGATGGTCAGTTTAGGTGAGAGATCACGACATTTTTGCAGCAGCAATCTGTATCGGTATCATTTCCTTCAGCTCTCAGCAGCCTGGGTGTGAAACAGGAGATGCTGCACGGCTGTAGTCCTGACACATGAATGCCACAGGAAGACCACGCACCAGGCATGATGAGATAGGACTTCGAGGTAGGTAGGACCATAGAGTTTGGGAGAAAATGGAGGTGCCAGTGGACCACATATTTTGTCAAGATGGGAGACTATGTGTGGTGAGCACAGCACGGAGAACATGTGGCAAGATGAGAAGGCTGGGGAGGTTTGTTCGGAGTTCGGAGTGTAAGAATTTCAGATTTGAGGGGTAGAGCATTTCTGCCTGATGATAGGTTTAGGATATGTCATGGGCACAGGTGTCTGAATCAAGTGGAGGGGAAGTTTCTGGGGTGAAAAGGTCAGCACACTACAGTTTTAGGGGGTTGGGTGGGCTATCTTCACAGACACTGTCAGCACTGAGAAGTGGTTGTGACCTGAGAAATTCACACAGAACAGGTAGCTCTAACCTGCCCCCAGCCACAGAGATGCCCTCATTTTGTGTATCTGAGCCTTTGTGCAGTAGGTGTCCCTAATGAAAGCAGTGGGCAAGGGCCAATTACTGAGGTACAGGATTTACTAGTGAGATCCTTTTTCTTGCTGGGATATAACTCAAACCATTTGTTAACAGCTTAAACATTCCTGTCTTTCAGTTTTCATGGTGTTACAAGTTCTCCTGGACTGGGAGAGCCTCACTCTTATTTGATCTCTCTCTCTCTTTTAATTGTGTACATTTCCGCTTGCTACTATCTCCTAACTATCTTGCTGACCCCAGCATTGAAGAATAAAGAACACCATATTATATGAGAAGTAGTCGATGTTGTGGAAAAGATATGTGCTTTTATTTCTGCCTGGAATGTTCCCCATTCCCTTCGTCATTCAGTAAATTCTTATTCATCCTTTGGATTTAGCTTAACTGTCTCTTTCTGTTCTCCCCAACTTATTTCAGGATCCCCTCCTCCAGTTTATACTCTCAAAGCACCGTATTCCCCCTTGTGACTCTTACCACAGTTGTAATTAAACAAACAAAAGAGTTAAGTAATTCATTGCTTAAGGCCTAGCTAATCTGATGAAATGTAATCTCTCTAAGTACAAGGACCATCTCTGTATCTCTGGCTCCTGGCATAGTAGTGCCTTATGTAAAGAATGTGCTCAGTAAAAATTTGTAGAACAAGTAAATGAATGTATAGTGAACAGAGTTAAGAGAGCCCTGTTCTACTCCTAGATCTGGTCCTACTCGGCTGTGTGATCTTGGACAAGTCATTTCAGCTCTCTTGAGCCAAAATACATTTTTACTTACTTTATCATTGTATGAGTTCTGATCTCACAGCATATCAGCCAAACACCTTAACAATTCTTAACCTCAACAGTGTGTCTGGGCTTACCAAAACTGTTCTCTCTCAGAACTTCTTAAAGTAGCTCATTTGTAGAGAAACTATTTTCCTTGGTGTTTCAGTAATCTATTGCTAACTAACAAATAATTCCCACGTTTAGTGGCTCAGACAATAATTTACTATCTCAAAGTAAGTAGAAAAGGTAATAATGGAGAATAGAGTGAAAACTCAATGAAATAGAAATAGAATAAGAAGGAGGTAAGGCAGTGGACCGTGGGGATGTTTGAGGAAAGACAGTTCAAGGCAGAGGGTGCTGCTGGCCCTAGAGCAAGGCATGCCACACATGTCAGAAGATCTGGAAAGAGGCCCTCTGGGGCTAGAGCAGAGCAAGCAAGGAGGACGGTAGTGGGCAGCCAGGTCAGGTCAGGACCCTTGGCCAACATGAGGACTTTGGTTTTCCTCTGAATGTGATGGGGAACCATGGGAGGGTTTTGAGCCAGGTACTGTGTGATTCACAGTCTTCAGTCCCTTCCCTTTGTGGGAATGCTAGTTTGTTCGCTTGACTCTAGTCATGCAGGTTTGTATTTTTTGGTTGTGAGATAGAAAAAATCTAATTTTATATGATCAGAGATAGGATGCTTCTTTGGGCAGCTTTTTATTTCATGTTTACAGACTGAGAGTTTGTACTTTTGGCTTCCAAAGAGTTCATACAGAGAGGGATAACTGCTTTGTCCTAATTGCTATGTTAATGCTGTGTGCCCACCTTCCCTGGGCTCAGATGGATAGGTAGCTCAAGGAAGACGGATGGATGGATGGTTGAATATAGAGATGGATGGGTGGACAGATAGATGCGTGGATAGATTGTAGGGAGGGAGAAGATGAAGGAGGGATCTTTCTCTTTTCGGCAGTGTATAAGGAGGACTGGTTGACATTTTCTTTCCTTATGAATCACAAGTATGGAGTTCAGAAGTTGCATGGTTAATTAATGCTACCTGGATTTCACTCCCTTATTCATCAAATACATTCTAGTTTAACAGAGAGTCTGTGTTTCTGCTTATCTCCCAAAGATAGTGGGAAAACTAGAGAGATTTGGGATATTACCAGTGGATAAAAGGCATATTTGCTGAATAGAGAGAGTAGCTAACAAAAGTGAACTTTGCCCTTTCAGTTTGGGAATACTCAAAAATGCCTGAATCTTTTCTTTTGTGTTCTGGTTTTATGCAAATACAAATTACACTCTTGTTGACTTCACTGTAACCCATGAAACTGAAGAAGGGGAAATTTGAATCCCATAGAAAGCAGTTTCACCAAACCTGCCTCTCGCACTTGTGATGGAAGCTGAGAGCACCTGTATTTTCTAACCGATTTTATGAATAGAGAACGTTCCCAGCAGTAATCAACACAGGCACACGATATGAACACACAAGGCTTCTAAAATGTAGAACAGGAAGCAGTCTAAGAGAGCATCCGGTTCTCCCTCATTGTACAAACGAAGAAAGTAGGTAAGGGCCAGAAGAGCCTGTTCACACCTGCCATCAGTCTACACTAATTGTGTGAAGCCACGTGGCTTAATATAGGTTTTGTGGAATCAAAGCTCTAGCACTTATAGCAGCTGTGACCTTGGGCAGATCATAGTCTCTCCTTGAGCCTTACTTCCCTCATCTGCTCCTACCTCAAGGGCTGGTCGTGAAAGTTACGTGATATAATATGTAAAGGAAACCCTGGCTCAGAGTAAACTAGGTGTTCAGTAAACAGCACTATGATTAGCTCCTTTTTGCCGCCAGCGAAGATATACAATAGAAACCCTCTCAACAAATCCTCGGTGTAACTACAGGATTTAAAAATGTCAACTGGTAGTAAATTTGCTTCAAGCAATGTCCAGTACACCAAAATTCCAATATAAGTCAGGGTGACAAACATTTGTATGTCAAGTGTTGTGTTAGGTGCTATAGTTAGCTCAAAGGTAAGTAAGAATGAGATATGGTCTCTGGTTTTAAGGAAATGAGAGTAAATGTGTGGACACTAGGCTGTACTTCCGTGAGGACTGTGGTAAGTGCCATAAGCGAGGAGTGGACAGTGGCCTCTACATGCACAGAAAAGAGTGGGTGAGGAGCTCAGGGAAGTCTTCATGGAGAAAGTCACATTTGAGAGACTTCTTGGAAGGTTTGTAGAAAGATTGGGGAACATTTCTATTGAAAGGAGCTCCTTAAGCATAAGCAAAATATAGGGCATAATTAGATTTAATAATATTTAATAAACTCTGTATAAATGAGAATATACAAAGGGGAACACTTAAATTTAAAAATAGTAGCCATCACTTATGAAACACTTGTTATGTGCTAAAATCTTCTCCTATATTCATTCTTTTGCTTATCATACAACTCTATGAAGTAGATTATTATTATTATTATCTCCATTTTATAGATGAAGAAACTGAGGCATAGAGAGGTTTGGTGTATAGCCTAAAGGCCTCATGGCTGGTTTGTGACAGAGCCACACTTGGAACCCAGGTCATCTGACTCCAGAGTCCATGCTCTGGTTTTGACATTTCTGACAAGATTTTTGTCATTTTAATTTATTTTTTATTTATTTTATTTTTTAAAAAAGATTTTATTTATTTATTTGACAGAGAGAGACAGCCAGCGAGAGAGGGAACACAAGCAGGGGGAGTGGGAGAGGAAGAAGCAGGCTACCAGCGGAGGAGCCCGATGTGGGGCTCGATTCCAGGACTCCAGAAGGCAGATGCTTAATGACTGAGCCACCCAGGCGCCCCCAGTTTTTTGTCATTTTAAAATAAGTTTTGACTTTCTCTTTTTGTGCCCCCAAATCCATGCTCCTGCCTTCACCCTGCTCTGGGCCCCAGGGAGCGGGCCTGTATGGACTCTATCAGCCTGATCTCTTGCCCTCTGGTTTCCAATGTGGAACATAAGGAATAGCAGGGAGATCATTAGGAGAAGGAAGGGAAAAATGAAGGGGGGGATAAGAGAAGGGGAGAGGAACCATGAGTGACTATGGACACCGGGAAACAAACCGAGGGTTTTAGGGAGGAGGGGAGTGGGGGATTGGGCTAGCCCAGTGAAGGGTGTTAAGGAGGGCACGTATTGCATGGAGCCCTGGGTGTTATACGCAAACAATGAATCATGGAACACTACATCAAAAACTAATGATGTACTGTATGGTGGCTAACATATCATAATAAAAAAAAAGGAACAATGGAAGGGAAACTGGAGAGTGGGCCTTACGTTTACTGGGGCTGCATTCCTCTCTTGAAAGAGAGGCTCCTGCTGGCCAGCCTCTCCTTCAGCGACAGGTCTCGTGTTTCAGAACCATTCCCTCTCCTGGTCCTTGTCCCTAGGGAGCTATTGCTGGCCCCAAGGTGCTTCACCCTGTTGTTGTTTTAACTCTATCCCTATCTTCATGAGAAGTGGTTATACCAATATGTACTTCTACTAGTAGTGTAGGAGAGTTCTAGTTGCTTCACACCTTTGCTAACTCAATATTTTTTTGTCTTTTTTATTTTAGCTGTTCTAGTGAGTATAAAGTGGTATATCATTGTGGTTTTTAGCCTTTCTCTGACAAAGGAAGTTGGATACCTTTTCATGTGTTTATTGACTATTTGACTATCTTTGGTGAACTATCCAAGTCTTTTGCCTATTTTAAGTTGGGCTTCCTGTCTTTTTCTTATTTTTTAAATTTTAGTTCCAGTATAGTTGACATACAACCTTAAATTAGTGTCAGGTATACAATATAGTGATTCAACAATTCTATGCATTACTCAGTGCTCATCAAGATTAGTATACTCTTGATCCCCATCACCTCTATCACCCATCCCCCCACCCACCTCCCCTCTGGTGACCATAGTTTGTTCTCTGTAGTTAAGAGTCTGCTTCTTGGTTTGTCTCTCTTTTTTTTCTCCTTTGTTCATTTGTTTTGTTTCTTAAATTCCATATGTGACTGAAATCATATGGTATTTGTCTTCTCTGACTGATTTATTTCACTTAGCATTATACACTCTAGATCCACCTATGTTGTTGCAAATGGCAAGATTTCACTCTTTGTTGTGGCTGAATTATATTCCATTGCACATGTGTGCACACACACATGTGTGTGTATGCATCATATCTTCTTTATTCTTTCATCAATTGATGGACACTTTAGCTGCTTCCATAATTTGGCTATTGTAAATAATGCTGCAATAAACATGGGAGTACATACCCTTTTGAATTTGTGTTTTCATATTCTTTGGATAAATACTCACTAGTGTAACTACTGGATCATAAGGCAGTTCTATTTTTAACTTTTTGAGGAACTTCCATACTGCTTCCAATTTGCATTCCCACCAACAGCGCATGAGGGTTCCTTTTTCTCCACATCCTCGCCAACACTTGTTATTTCTTGTGTTTTTGTTTTTAGCCATTCTGACAGGTGTGAGGTGGTATCTCATTGTGGTTTTGATTTGCGTTTCCCTGATGATGAGTGATGTTGAGAATCTTTTCATGTGCCTGTTGGCCATCTGTATGTCATCTTTGGAGAAATGTCTGTTCATGTCTTCTGCCCATTTTTTTCATTGGATTATTTGTGGGGAGGGGATTTGGTGTTAAGTTGTTTAAGTTCTTTATGTATTTTGGAGACTGACCCTTTATCAGATATGTCATTAGCAAATATCTTTTCGCATTCTGTGTGTTGTCTTTTAGCTTTGTTGATTGCTTCCTTTGCTGTACAGAAGCTTTTTATTTTGATGTAGTGTCTTTTCTTATTGATTTGTGAAAGTTAGTTATATATTATGGGTACAAGTCTTTTGTCAAAGATATGCATTGCAAATATCTTCTTTCAATCTGAGGCTTACCTTTTCATTCTTATAGTAATATCTTTTGATGAACAGATGTTCTTAATTTTAATATACTCTAATTTATAAATTTTTGTTCTTTATGCTTACTACTTTTTACAGTTTTTAAAGATATATTTGCTACTCCAACATAAGGATGTTGGATGCTTTCTTCTAGAAGCTCTATGGTTTCGTCTTTCACATTTGGATCTGTAATTCATCTGGATTTGATTTTTGTGTGTGGTATGAGAATAAAATCCTGATACTTTTTCACATATGGATATCCAGTGGACCCAAAACCCTTTCCTTGGGTTTACTGCAATGTCACCTTTTCATAAATCAAGTAACTGTACATGTGAGCTTCTATTTTTGGACTCTATATTCTACTTCATTGGTCTGCTTGTCTATCCTTATGCCAATATTGCACAGTCTTAATTATTATAGCTTTCTAACAAGTCTTGACATCTGGAAGTGGAAGTCTTCCAGCTTTGTTCTCTAAGATTGCTTCAACGATTCTTTGTCCTTTGCATTTTCAGAAGTATTTTAGAATCAACTTGTCAATTTCTACAAAGAAATGCTTGGATTTTTATTAATATTGTGATAAATCTATACATTAGTTCTAGAGAAGTCAATATCTTAACAGTACTGAGTCTTTCAATCCATGAGTCCATCTTTTCACTTAATTTTGCCCAATAGTATTTTGTAGAAACCAGCATAGAGGTCTTATACATATTTCATTAGATTTATTCCCAAATGTTTGATTTGCCTTGTAAATGATATTGTTTTAAAATTTTTTTGTTTTCTGGGGGGGGGAGGTTATTGCTAATATGTAGCATTTATTCATTTTTGTGTGTTGATCTTTTATCTTGCAAATTTAATAAAGTATGATATTTATAGAAGATTTTTCATAGATATATTTTACTAATTTAAGAAAGTACCTTTCTATTCCTAATTTCCTAAGATTTTGTTTAAAACCATGAGTGGGTGCAAATTTTTCCTAAATGCTTGCTCTACATCTCTCAAGATGTTCACTTCTATTTTGACTCAGCTCTAGAACCAGATACTACAGCCCTTTCCCTGGACTTGGCTGTATCCCCTGTTTATAAAACTCCAGAAATAGAGAGTGGATAAATATGGACTTGAACCATGGAAGTGGCTGTTAACCATGGAAGGAGGAAATGAATGTGAGAGACCTTGATGCTTTGTAATAGAAAATATTTTGTACAGCCCCAGATGGATTTAAATGAACTAGAACCAGGGGTGCCTGTGTAGCTCAGTTGGTTAAGTGTCCAACTCTTGATCTCAGCTCAGGTCTCGATCTCCGAGTCATGAGTTCTCTCCCTGTGTTGGGTTTCATGCTGGGTGTGGAGCCTACTTAAAAATCAATCAATCAATCAATCAATCAATCAATCAGCTAGAACCAAATTTCTTCGTTTTTAAAACGCTTGCTTTTTTGATAATATAAAAATCCCTCCTACCTTTGTTTAATATTTGTATTATGGAAACAATAAGCAATTTCCCAAATGTAAAATTTAATGTTGATTATGCTTTTTTCAAATCCTACACACAATAGTGTCCCTTTCCCAAGGTCTGAAACATGCCCCCTAGAGAGAATACTCTCCCTCACCACTCCTAACTGAAAATCATTGAAATAGCATCCCTACATCACCACTACACCGAGGAGGTACTGATCAGCTGGTTATGCAGTCTCTCTTTAATATGGCCTGAGTGTCCTGTGATGGTTGGGGTAGAGAGAAGCATATGAAGACTCTAACTAGCAACGGGGTTTTAAATTGAAAAGTGCAGAGCTGTCGATTCTGGCCCAAGTTGCAAATGTATCCTGAAGGATATATATACTTGTGGGTTTCCAAATTTACTATTACATGTTGATACTATACAATGACTTCATTCTTCGAACATTAGCTGTGGGTTTAAGTGAGCCCCAGTGCCCTCTTGTGGACATGAGACAATGTATAGAGTATGGCTTAAGAGTTTTCATTCTGACAGCTACTTTGTGTACTTTTCTTTCTTTTCTTTTTTCTTTTCTTTCCTTTCTTTCTCTTTCTTTCTTTCTTTCTTTCTTTCTTTCTTTCTTTCTTTCTTTCTCTCTCTCTCATTCATTCATTCATTCATTCATTCATTCATTTATTCATTTACTGGGGCACCTGGGTGGCTCAGTCGGTTGAGCGCCTGCCTTTAGCTCTGGTAGTGGTCCCAGGGTCCTGGGATGGTGTCCCATGTCAGGCTCCCTGCTCAGCGGGGAGCCTGCTTCTCCCTCTCCCTCTGTCTCTCCCCCTGCTTGTGCTCTCTCTCTCTCTAAAAGAAAAAAAGAAAGATTTTATTTATTTATTTGAGAGAGAGAGAGAGAGATAGCATGAGCAGGGGGAGGGGAAGGGCAGAGGGAGAGGGACAAGTAGTCTTTCTGCTGAGCAGCTCAATCCCAGGGCCCTGAGATTACAACCTGAACTCAAGTTAGACACTTAACCAACTGAACCACCCGGATGTCCCTTAGAACTACTTTGTGTACTTGTGTCCCGTTAATCTCGGGTGAATCTGATGGTTGAAAGACCTCAAGTCATGCAGCCAAGCAGAGGGTTGCCACTTACAAGCCCTTATCTGATTCCTTATCTGATAAATGGCAATAATAATGGTACTCACCTTACTAAGGTCCTTGATAAAATTAAAGGAGGTTTTCCTCCTTTAATTTCCTTAAAATGTCCTTCCATTCCTACTTTCCTAAGATTTTGTTTGAAACACGAATATGTGTTGAATTTTATCAAATGCTTTTTATTTTGGATCTTTTAAGATACTTACTCTGTTTTGACTCTAGGACCCAATGTTACAGGCCTTTCCCAGGGTTTGGCTTTACT
Source organism: Ailuropoda melanoleuca (assembly GCF_002007445.2). Lineage (NCBI taxonomy): Eukaryota > Metazoa > Chordata > Mammalia > Carnivora > Ursidae > Ailuropoda > Ailuropoda melanoleuca. The sequence continues at coordinate 50,771,466 of NC_048228.1, read as the reverse complement.
TCTACTTTATATATGTATAATACTTAGCCCAGTATATAGTAGGTTCTCAATAAATCACATCTGTGAATATTATTAGTATTCTTAGCAGTAAACCCAGAGGACAGGGAAAGGTATGCAGGATACTGTTTCCTAAAACAACTTGGCTGGGGTACAAGTACCCTCCCCTCCCCCAATCCCATCCTACCTCATTCTTGGAGGCAACCATTCAACAATTATTTTTAAAAATATTTGCAACCATATTTTTAATAAAATGCCTATATGGCTTTTTCTTGATTCCTGTCAAATGTCTATATTATTTATTGACTATCTATTACATAAGATGAAAATCTAGCTCTCTTGTAGTTTTCTCCCCATATCCCCAAATTGCCCCACTCATGATCTCATTTATGTTAATTATGTATTTTTATATTTGGCCCTCTCCACAATAACCAAAAGGATGGGCAAAGGCATAAAAATGTGAATACTAATGAAAGAAACCTAGATTCACATTATTAATGTTGGACAGCACTGGACTTGAGTTGTAAATGAATCAAAGAGATAAATTTATAATTAAAAAAATACAATTTACAAGTATCTGATCCAACAGAAGAAAACTAAAAAAGATGTGGAAGATCTGAATAATGTCCTGAAGAGAAACCCAAATATGCCTCCAGATAAACTCACGTAACCAAATATGAGTACCATATGTAAAGATTTACCTGATATTAGATTACTAGAACTGTTTTCTAAAGGGGCTGCCTCATTTCACATTCCCAACAGAAGGGTGTGAAGGCTCTGGTGTCTCCATATTCTCACCAACACTTGTTAGCCATCTTTTGGTTACAGAAACCCTAGTGAGTGTAAAGTGATATGTCATTGTGGTTTTGATTTGCATTTCCTGGTGGTCAATGTTGTTATGAATATTTTCATGTGCTTATTAGCCATTTGTATATCTTCTTTAGAGAAATGTCTATATAAATCCTTTGTCTATTTAAAAATTGAGTTATTTTATTATTGAGTTCTAAGATTATATATTCTAGGTACAATCCCTTATCAAATACATGAATTACAAAAATGTTCTCCCATTGTGAGTGTTGTCTTTGCACTTTCTTGATGGTGTCATTTAAAACACAAAAGTTTTAAATTTTGATGATCTAATTTATTGATTTTTTTCTTTTGTTACTTATGCTTTCATTATCATATCCAAGAAACCATTGTCTAAATCAGGGTCATGAAGATTTATGCCTATGTTTTCTTCTAAAAGCTTTATAGTTTTAGCTCTTACATTTAGGCCTTTGATATGATGAGCTAATTTTTGAATATGGTATGAGGTAAGGATCCAACTTCTTTTGTCCATGGATATTTAGTGTCCCAGGACCAATTGTTGAAATGATTATTCTTTTTCCCACTTAACTATCTTGATGCTCTTTTTTTTTTTTTAAAGATTTTATTTATTTATTTGAGAGAGAGAGAGAGAGAGAGCATGAACAGGGGGAACTGCAGAGGGAGAGGGAGAAGCAGGTTCCCCACTGAGCAGAGAGCCCAATGCAGGACTTGACCCCAGGACACTGAGCCCAAGGCAGATGCTTAACCAACTGAGCCTCCCAGGCACCCTATCTTGATGCTGTTGTCAAAAATAAGTATGAGGGTTTATTTCTGGACTCTTAATTCTATTCCATTCCATTTATGTCTGTCCTTCTTCCAGTACCATACCATATTAGTGACTTTATGATAAGTTTTAAATCAGAAAGCCAACTTTATTCTTCTTTTTCAAAATCATTATTGGATATTTTAGGTTCCTTGAGTTTACATATGAATTTTAGAATCAGTTTGTCAATTTCTACAAAAGAGACCAAATGGGATTTTGATAGGGATTGCATTGAATCTGTAGATCAATTTGGGGGAATGTTGCCATCTTAACATAATTAAGTCTTCTGATCCATGAACATAGGATGTCCTGCTACTTATTTAGGTCTTCTTTAATTTCTTTTGGCCATGTTTTGTACTTTTCAGAGTATATTTTGCACATCTTTTGTTAAATTTATTCCTAAGTATTTTCTTCTTTTCAATGTCTTAATAAATGGAGTTATGTTTAAACTTCATCTTCAGATTGCTCATTGCAAGATCATTTTTTAAACATAAATTTGAATGCCTTTCTTCTGGTGTACAGTCTAAATTTGTTGCAAACTGCTGCCATTTTATTTCCCTGGTTTGTTTTACTAATTTATTTACCTGCCTGACTCCTGAAAACATCTGAATTTTTGAATCCTGACTTAAAGCATATAAAAAGTTCTTTGTGTATATGGATTAATAAGTGTAATTAGCAGGTACTTCTTATACTCTTTAAATACTCCATTAGGAACATTTGGACATTTATCTAATAATCTTTTCTATATAGAGTTTAATATATCCCAAAGTGAACTTGTTCTTATCCAATCATTTAGGTTATCCTAGGTCTGGAATTCTCAGATAGAGAAGGATGTTGGGATACATGTCATTCTCATCTCCCAAATCCTTGGATAATGCCAAAATTCAGGTTACTCTCAGCAAAGTTGAGAAAATCTGAACACTTTCATGTTGATTGAGGAAGGTTTTAAATGGGTGCTTTCAGGTACTGTTGATGGAACTCTAAAATGGTACAGGCTCTTGAAAGTCAGTTTGCCAATAACAAAAGATAAAGGTTGTGGCTTTAAACCCTATAATTCTCCTTCTATAAATCTATCATAAAAATTCTAATATTCAGATAAAGATTTATATATGGAGTCTCCATCTGTATTATTTTCTAGTATGAAAATGTTGACATCAATTTATAAGTGTCATAAAAATATTTATCTCTGCATAGAAAAAGGCTGGCAGGGAATATAGCAAACTGTTAATAATGTTCTCTCTGAGGCATTGGAGAAGAGATTATTTTAACTGTCTTTATAGTTTCCTTATTTTTCTAAAGTTTTAGGATTATTAATGTGTATTACTTTTATCACCAGAAAAAAATATTATTAAAAAAAGTGGTTTGAGAATTTTAGAACACTGTTCAAAAAGCCTGGGAGTTTCGCGGGTAAAGCCTTTAGCCAGGGTCGCCCCAGACAGGAGCAATGATGATGGTGGCGCTGAGTGTCAGCCTCACGATGGAGATTTGTCTCCTTAACACCTGGGCCCATCCGTTCAGCGCCTCCCTTTTTGCTTCCCTTGCTGAGTAGAAAATATCTCTCAAGGCCAACAGGGAAGGGGTCAAGTGGCATTTGGAAGAAACTGTAAAAATTCAGGAGTCTTTTCCCTTTAGCTAAATAAGATTGGAGTTTGGCCTCTCCTAAATTCAGTACATTCTCTCTGTTTTCTGTTTTTAGACAGATACCTAAAATACTGTATCTGTTCATTCTTTAATTTCAAACAATTGTTGAAGTACCTGTGTATTTGTAGCAGTGAATCACAAAGCTGACCACCATCAGGATACCCCAAGGGCTTGTTAAACTCAGATTGGCAGGCCCAACCACTAGAGATCCTGATTCAGTATGACTGGGGTGCATTTCTAACAAGTTTGTGAGTGATGGTGAAGCTTATGGTCTGAGGACCATGGTACAGGAGAGCGAAAGGAAGGGAGCTCACAGGATGTAGACGAAGAAATGTACTAAGTGAATGGGCCTGTAAGGGATCTCTGCTTGAACCTTTCTTATGAAGTGAAGCTGGATGGTGTAAAGTCAATGGGATGCATAGTGATAAAGCGTTAAGAGCACAGACTTGGTACTGCACAGACCCAAGTTTGAATTCTCTCTCTGCCAGAGGGAGCTGTGTGATTTTTGGCAAGTTACTTAACCTCTCTAAGCCTCAGTTTCCTGAAGTGTAAGATGAGGGTAATAACAGCTGTTGCTTCATAAGGTGACTAGGAGAATTGGAGATAACAGACCCAATAGTTAACAGTGTCTGATCCATAGTGAAAGCTCTACAATGTTAGCTCTGATTGTTGCTTACTGGGCCCTGTCACACATGACTGTAATCCTTTGGAAATGCTTTTAATGGATGAGACATACACAGACTTGGACACGCTGGTTTTGCTGCTGTGGACATTGATGGTCTGAGTTGTTGAGGACTTGACCCAAGTATATATGCTATGAGTGTAATTATCCAGAGAAGTGGTGTGGTGCAGAGGAAGGAGAAAGGGGCTCTTGGTTTCAGTCTGGGACTGGGTTTCCTTCTCTCTTAACTGAAGGGAGTTGAGCTAGGGGATTTCTTTAAGATGTCTTCCTTCTCTGAAACGCAGGTTTCTCATCGCCAGATCAACTCTACGAATTTGGACTTTCTTCTCTTAAACACAAGGTGGCAGCAGAAGACAAGACTCTCGGCTGCCATTTGCCAGTGGGATAAACTAACATTCCCCAACCTACTGGGTGTGATAAGGACGCAAGTGAAAGAAAAATGCAAATTACTTAAGATGACAGTCTATTCTTAGTGGTTTTGAAGGGGCTAATGTTTAAAGTCCTTAGAATGATGATTATATCACTATAATCAGGATTTTCTTGTTCTTCTGATACATTCATAGAGGGTATGGAGGAGCTACTCAGTACCTGCCACACACACACACACACACACACACACACACACACACACCCTTCCCCAACGCCATTTTCATCACGGTTACCACTCTTCAGAAAAATACCTGCTACCTTCTTACCTGGGATAAGCTGGGGGCTCCGTGGCAGGGTGGCAGCTGTGTGCTTTACAAAATAAAAACAACAATGTCTTTCTTCTAAAATCTGGGAGTATTCTTTCTTCCAAAACATGGATGCCTGGTAGCGCTTACCCAGGGAAATAAATTTCAAAGAAAACACCCTTGTGTTGTCATTCCATTCAAATGTGTCCCAGTTACAAATTGTGGTAGGAGATGCAGAGCTGTGGGTTGGGACACGTGATGCTTGGTTGGTGGCTGACTACTGGCCAGGTGGGCTGGGAAGGGGTAGGGAAGAGGCAGGAGACTGGCCATGAAGTGAGGTAAGTTTGCAGAATCTAGAGGCCAGAGAAGGTGCTTCTGAGGATCTCTAGGGGCAGAGGATAGGGTCCTGGTTCAGGTGCAGGACAGGTGATCTTTAGGAAAGGAATTTCAACCTGAGGCCTAAAGGAGTAGGCATGAGGACAAAATAGATTACCTTTCTCCAAGGACTGAGGACTTCAAGCCAGAAGTCAGCCTAAGCATGCAGGTAAAATTAGAATAGAAAGGTTAAAGAGATAGTGTCGTGTAAGGCGGAAGGTTTGGCATTTAGACTAGAAGGAAATTGACACATAATAGTGGGAAGAAGTTGTTTAATGGGTTAAATGTATGCCATATGACTTGAGCAACTTGAAGCTGTGTTTATAACCCCCCTCAATGGCATTCAGCTCATTCCTGAGATTCGCTCCCATGATTGTAAAGAAAGATCCAGACGCTCTAGATCTCTACGGAGAGGACATCTCCAGAGCAGGGAAAGGAAGGCCATGTTACTGTTAGTCTATGAACTGAGTCTTGATTTTCAGAGGAAATTCTCTTCCTTCTTTCCTTTTTTTCCCCTAGAAAACAGCAGCAGGAAACTGGTAGATTTGGAATTTTGACCATTGCCTCCAAATTCCTTTGCTTCCCACCTTCATGTGCCTGCTTTAGATGTTATGCCCTTTGCAGGGTGTTTGGGGATCAAGGCACAAAGAGGGGAAATTCTTCATCTTTGAATTTGGTGGCCTTTTTGGGAGCCACTACCCAAATTACCTCCAAAGTGAGTGGAGTTGGGGTGGATAAAGAAAATCTAGTATGGCCCTAAGGGGCTTGGGGTGAGGGGGGTAATGCAACGGGCTTGAATTACACATTTCTCTTACAGTTTGATGAGGTGTTCCCAAGGAGGGAGAATTAGCAAAAAATCCAGTAAAGACCATATCACAGACCTGAAGTATTACTAACTGAAGAGAGCTTTATGGAGGAGAGCAGGCGGAAAATGGTTAATATTTTGCTAAAATATAGGGAAGAAAGAAGCATAACTGGATCTTGGATCATAACTGATTTCCTTGGCAATTTCATAAAAGTACCCAAACCATGGAGCACGCCCACATCTGCATGAACAGGTCCTATAGAATGCTTCAATGCTTTGCAGCGTGCCACTCGCCTTGGGCTAGCCCGGTGTTAAGCTGCCAGCTGGGGAGCTAGAGCAGGTGGTTGACTCTGTGTCAGAGACTCATCCTGGATTTCCATTAACTTTAGAGGACGCTCCATGGAGCTGTTGTACTGCTGGGCTTCTTATGACCCCCTAGTAGACATTTGCATGCGTGAGACGGACCTCAGGTTAACAGGAGAAAAAACTATTCAAGTTGACTGCGGGAGAAGGGAGAGCTAGTTGCTGATTCCACTTCTACAGTTTGGGGAAACACAGTACTTCCGTCTCTTTGATCACATTTACAGGTAGTTACTTCAAGAGTGATAGGAGAGCTGGATGACTGCTGAAGTAAAGCCTTTAAAAGAAAATGACTTCATTGTCATTAGCAAACACTCGCAGGGACAAATCTCTGTCCTCACCTGGTAGGCATTGAGAAAATGCTGAGGATAAGGGGGAAATTCAGAGGACTTGGGACTTCGCTTTTTCTTATCTGGGTCAGACATTTTTGATCTTTAAAAAGTGATATACTACCGTGTAGTCATTAGCTGATCATTAGAATGTTCAGCTGCTACAGTTTCTGGACGAGGGTTAAGATTCTTGAGTTTATTGAGGACCAATGACCCACACTAAAACTCAATCAAAGACTGATAAGAAGCAAGAGGCAATTTAATTGACTTTTTAAAAAATTTCTAAAAGCCTGAATATTTAAGTGGAAAACATGAAACATAGTAACATTTGGTAGCCACTTTGGAAAACAGTTCGGAATTCTCTCAAAAAGTTAAACATAGGGGAGCCTGGGTGGTTCATTTTTAATTATAATGAAGAATGGGGAAGGAGAAAAGACAATGGGAAAAGGTAGAAGAGAAAACATGTAAAAAACCAACAATGGGGGGCGCCTGGGTGGCACAGCGGTTAAGCGTCTGCCTTCGGCTCAGGGCGTGATCCTGGCGTTCTGGGATCGAGCCCCACATCAGGCTCTTCTGCTATGAGCCTGCTTCTTCCTCTCCCACTCCCCCTGCTTGTGTTCCCTCTCTAGCTGGTTGTCTCTATCTCTGTCAAATAAATAAAAAATCTTTAAAAAAAAAAAAAAAACCCCAACAATGGGACACCTGGGTGGCTCAGTTGGTTGGGTGTCTGCCTTCAGCTCAGGTTGTGATCCCAGGGTCCTGGGGTTGAGTCCTGCCTCATGCCCCTTGCTTTCTGGGGAGCCCGCTTCTCCCTCTGCTTGTGGTCTCTTTCTCTCTCTGACAAATAAGTAAAATCTTAAAAAAAAATAAACGAATTAAAATTAAAAACAAACAAAAAAGAAAATGTTTAGCACAAGAAAAAAATAAGAATACAAGAGGAAAAAGGGAGGCTGATTCCATGATTTTTGACATAATAGAAAATTTCTCTCATTGTTCTCTGAGGGTCATTTGGGCTGTGGTCTTCAAATTGTTATTACCTATTTATTATTGCCTTTTGAGCTTCTAATTAACAAATTGACCATTGTTTCCAGTCTTCTAATTGCCCTTTGCCCTTAAATGCTTCAATGGCTTGGTTTTTATTTCAATGGAATTAATGAACTGAGGATGTGAAATTTGTCTTGGTTTGCAGTATCAGTCATTAACTAGAGTTGGATATTACATTTAAAAACCATTTATGTTTTTATTTTATTTTTTTAAGATTTTTATTTATTTGAAAGAGTGAGAGAGAGAGATCCAGGGTGCACGCGAGCAGGGGGGAGGGGCAGAGGGAGAGGGAAAAGCAGGCTCCCCGCTGAGCAGGGAGCCTGCTGCAGGGCACAGTCCCAGGACCCTGAGATCACGACCAGAGCCCCAGAGCTGAACGCAAATGCTTAACTGACTAAGCCATCCAGGAGCCCCCATTTAAAAACCATTTAAACTCAAGGTGAAAACTGTCTGGCTAAAGGTTCTCCATTGCCAAATTTAATTCCATCATTTACAGTCATATCGAGAAGCCCCACATTGAGAAGTCTTTCTTACAACCTAGGATAGATGACTGATCACTCTCACCCAACTGTGACAATTTTATGAGGTGAATAATTAATTCAAGGTTTTGGACATGAATTTGTCTTGATCTATTCTCAAACACCAGATGGCTAGAAAGCTCAGCTTATTGACATAGGGCCTGGCATGGATTATGATGACATGTGAGTCACTTCTAATAATCAGAAAAGATAGTTCATAACGAAACAAAGACAATGAGAGAGGGTGGGAAAGTCAGGTTAGTGGAAAATTGTGGAAACTAGCAGTAGAGTGAGAGGGGCAGGGGTTCTGTTCCTCCTCTGGTCCAGTACAGAGTGTCCCCTCTCCTTCACTCTCTACGGTCAGTCACCAAAGCTGCTCATTTTAACCTACTACTCCTACTCAAACTTATTCTTTTTTCTCCATCTTTTCTCTCCACCTTTCTTCATCTCTCACCTGGTCAATTGCAATAGCGTTGTTACAAATTTTCTGGTCTCTCATCTTGCCCTGCCTTAAATCCACCCTTTGCATTATGAAATATTTCTAAAGTTCAAATCATCCTATTTCCCTACCTCACTAGTTCCCCTGTGTTGAGGGCAGATGAAAGTCTAAGCAGAGCTGCTCAGGTGTGAAGGACAGGGTTCCCTTGCAAGGCCATCAGACTTGACCTTATCTGAGCCCCTACCTGGGAACCTAGACAAATCCCTGCACTGAATGGCCTCAGTCAGCTGACACTCCAGTAATAGCACCTTGGTCACAATTTATGAGAAAAGGAGTATGATTTTTAAAAAAGGAAACCAAGCCATCAGCTAATGGATATAATGTAGTAAATACTTGACAGAAATACAAGGTTCCAGGTCAATCCCTGGGGAAAGTCCAACCAATGCACTTGAATGCCATCTCCAGTCCTGGTTCTCCAAGTTTCTGGTCCTGGGTCCCTTTCATGAATTACAGCTGCTACCTCCAATGCCAGCCCCAGTCCACACACACGGGAAATTTCGGGTTGGGGGAGGGAGGGAAGTATTACAGGGAGGACTGGGAACCTGCTCTGAGTGAGCCTTCTGTTTCCAGCTAAATTTTCATCATACCCAGAATTCAATGACATGTTATTTATGTTCTCACTTGAGGAAATTTCACTCTGTGAAACTTCTGTTCACTTCATTATCTTTAAAACTGTCTTCAAATACGTTCCCTGGGGCTATGGCCTGGGTGACTTTCTCACCCCTAGTCGTACAAAGGATTAGATACTTAGTGCTCAACCATTTCAAAGGTAGCAGTAAGGTTTTTTCTAAGTGACAATCGCCTGGTCGGCTCTGTTGTAAAGAGTCTGAACTTTGATAAGTGGAAAATGCCTGCCATGGGTGCAAGTGGGGAAGAGTCCGTGTGTTTGCCCATCCTGGATCACACCCTCATTGTCAGGAACTGGCAAGTCACCCTAGTTTATTCGCAGTGGGCATTAGATGGGTGTAGGCAAATTACCTGGACTATTAAAGACAGAATGTCCGGAGAGGCCCACTCCCTTCCCTTCACCATTCCCAGCAGTAAAGCTGCGTGCATCCCCAGTACAGTGTATTCCTAACCCTGCATGCCCAGCAGACTGTTCTCAGCTCTGCTACTCTAAGCGCTGACTGGGTGGCTTCTCAGAATTCCTGTCTAACTTGTCATTTTGCAGATGTGCTAGATAGATAAGGCTTGGGATTCTTTTCCTTTGAAGTGAAATTTAAAGAATTTCTCTTGGTTAAGTTGCTGACTTACTAGAGATATCTTAGGGCTTTTTCTTTTTGTACATTAAGGTGGCTGAGGTCATTTTGGAAAGTTCTTCAACATGGATCTGTTCTGCTAATTCCCAGGTCAGTGAGGGCTAGCAGAGAGAAGAAACAGCCAGGTGTTTGCAGGCTAGGACCCTGGGCCAGAACTTGTCACTGTGTGACCTTGGACTGCTCTTTGAGCCAAGGCCTCACCACCTGTAAAAGGATGTGGGTCGAATGATTTACTAGTCGCCTCCCTGAGACATTGTGGCTTCAACGGAACAATGGCACATGTTAGGAACAGGACATGAAGGATTTTTCCTTCCAACTCAAATGCTGAATTATTTGTGGTAAATTTCCTTAATTTAGTTTCTTTTTTTTTTAAATCCAGAAGGGGGGGCACCTGGGTGGCTCAGTTGGTTAAGCGTCTGCTTTTGGCTCAGGTCATGATCCCAGAGTCCTGGGATCGGGACCCACATTGGGCTCCCTGCTCAGTGGGGAGCCTGCTTCTCCCACTCCCTCTGCCTGCTGCTCCCTTTGCTTGTGCGCGCTCTCTCTCTCTCTGTCGAATAAATAAATAAAGATCCAGAAGGATGTATTTCAGAATGAGAGATTTATGTGTTATAAGAAAATGTCTACTCAAATAATTCTCAGAAATTGCAAGACTGTTATTTTGATAATGTGTGTGTGTCTCTGTGTGTGTTCCTAGTGGAGATTGAGAGCTAGACTCTTACTAATCATATCAAATACCAACTTCTGATAAATAGGGGAGAAAAGAATCAATGAATCTGTTGGAAGTATTTTGAGGAGGCTCAAACCTCGAGAATCTTTTAGGTGCTAAGTCATCTGAGGGCAGGGACCGCATGTATCCATTCGTGTAGTCTCCTCCAGCCCATCTCCCGCTCTGGCACACACCAAGCACACAGTGAATGTTTGTTGTGGTTAAATGAGAGCCTTGATCAGAAAACTTTGAAAGACAGAAGCAAAGGTAGAGGGAATTCTTATTAAGGCACAGGGTTTTCTTTCATTTTGACTCTTCTTCCCTCCTTCCCTTTCCTGTGTGTGTGTGTGTGTGTGTGTGTGTGTGTGTTACATAATCTGAATGATTTGCAAGGATTTAAATGGCTCTTCACATTTGGTAGGGCTCCATGGAACCTGCTGAAAAATGAACGTATTTCCAAACATGCACTGTAACAAGTTTGGCACCAGGCATCCAAGCTTATTTCTTATTTGCCTGGAGAATACTGAGATTGGTACAGGTCAGGGAATCAAACCCTTGAGGACTCTATTAAAATTCCTTTTATTGGAAGTGACCTAAGCCCAATTAAGCAAAAAGAAGCTATTTATTGGATCATCACAGGAAGGGCAGTGGCCTGTTGGACCCTCCAGATTACTGGAACCAGGACACGAATGGAGCCAGGAAGCCTTCCTCCACCTCTCAACACTGCCTCTCTCTGCGCGTCGTCTTCCTTCAGCCCAAAGGCTGAGAACTGCCCTCTCAGGTGCAGAAGTCCCGGGGGAGGCTCCTGACTGGCCCCGCTTAGGTCACATGCCTGCCACATGGCCACAGAGGCACTACAGCTGGTGGTACCCTGGAATCACAGACCGCAGCCGGGAAGGGGCAGTTCTCTTGATGCAGGGGTGCCTTTTCCAGAAGAAAGGCGGGCACTGGATAAACAAGCAATTGCATCTCCAGGGGCCAGGGAGTAGTCATAGAAACCAGGGACTGAAAGATAGCGATTGCTGACTAGAAGCCCTGGTTTGCTCCTAAATGTTCAGAGGAGTGCATTTAACTTCAGTGACTTCAACTCTGTGCACTTGGATAATTAGGACAAAGAAAAGAAATAGACAGAATAGGAAAATCAGCTTGATGTTCTACTCACTGAGTATGTGTCTTGAGGTGAGAACGAGTGGGTGACATGAATCTCATTGGTCTCATTTATTCTCATCTCCCCACCAAGCCAATCTCTCTTCCCCTCTGGCTGAGTGTACTGTCGAAACATACATGTTTTTCATAGAACTTGGCACTTAAATTCAAGCCAACTCCCTTATTTAGTGCTGAAGCAGAGATCATTCCCAACACTGGGGGGAAACCGTGCTCAGCTTACAAAGAGGCAGTTGCTAAGGCAGTGCCTTTCTAGATTTTTCAGGGCAACTTTCACTATATGTGGTTCTTACTGTATACACTGACTGATTTTAGGAATTAAACTCCTATAAGATAAGGTGCTTCTTATTTTTTTGTATGTGGTCTGAGAGTGTTTTTTTTAAAAGATTTATTTTATTTATTTGAGAGAAAGAGAGTGAGTGTGCACAAGGGTGGGGAGGGGCAGAGGGCAAGGGAGAAGCAGACCGTGATGAGTGCAGAGCCCGACTTGAGGCTCCATCTCAGGACCCTAAGATCGTGACCTGAGCTGAAATCCAGAGTCCACACTTAACCAACTGAGCCACCCAGGTGCCCCTGAGTGTGTTACTCAGGTGGTATCTCTCTACTGCATCTCTTCCCTGTTTATGTGGGTATCAGGTGGAAGTCAGGATGACTCATCAGTAGATCTGGGAGATGTGAGGTGTGGCAGTATTGTAATAGAGGGGTTTTGATTTGTAGAACTTCTTATATTTTAATTATATTTTAATCATTCTTTTACATTGTGCTTGATGCTTTAATGGGTGCATTTGATTATAGGCCCACAAGGCTAGCTTCTTTCAGATCACCTAATTCAGTTCCAGCTAATTACTAAATCCCAAAGGATCATCCAGGGTGGGATTGAACACCCCAGTAACCCAGGACATCTCTCATTTAGAGCGAGCCTCTGATCTTCAGATAACTCTGACCGTTGAAACGATGTTCCCTATACAGTGAGTTCAATCCTGAATTCCTGTAATTTACACCCTTTGATATTAGATGTGCTCCCAGGTCACATGGAAATCACCTAATCCCTCTTTCCCTTTGGCAGCATTTCAAGTCTTTGAAGAGGCCAGTCATGTCCCATCAAGTCTCCTTTTTATTCTCCGTGCTTTATTTTCACCAGTTGTTCCGGGCGATCATGGTGGCGGTGGTCACACTAGTAATAACAAGCAAACTTTACTGGTTACAGATTATGTACAGGTGTCATTCTGAGCAATTCGTATATACTAATTCAAATAGATCCCTTAGCAACCCTGAGGTGAGTCCTCTTCCCATTTTACAGATGGGGAAACTGAGGCACAGAGAGGTTAGGTAATGTGCGCAAAGTTATACACTAGTAAGTCACAGAGCCTAACTTTGAACTCAGGTGGTTTGCCTCCCAAGACTTCCCTCTTAACACCACTGCTTGATGACACTCCTCTGATGTGGTCCAGATAGCCCTGTCTCTGTGGGAATGACACCCAGCAGTGGATACAGTGCTACAGGCACTAAGGACTGCATTTTGGAACTTACTAAACTTCTGTTAATGTCACCCAAGTTTTCTTGGGTGTATTTCATAAACACTGAAGCCAAGGGGAGCTCATCCACTTTTTTTTTTTCTTTTTTGCCAGTGTGATTATGCCAGTGCTTCATGCAACGTGTGAAGTTAGCTCAGACTAAGCCAATTAGAACAATCCCCACAGCTTTCCCCCAATATTTGGGCAGCTAGAACTAGGGACCACATATTACAGAAGAGAATTCTCACTGTGTGTGAGAATCAACAACTCCCATTATAGCGATCAAGGTCCATTATTTCCATCTTTGGATCTGAGGTAGCTTTCTCTAGCTGCTGTTGAACTCAGAAGAGTTAGCTAAATTGTATGGCTTCACTCGTATTTGGTTCCATAATAAAAGCCTTTTATTTTTTTTAAATCATTTATGATCTAATCTCTAACATTCCCTTTGTTATCAAAGTTGAGTATTCTTGTGAAAATATTGACCAGTGATTAAATATGGTGGATAGAAGCCGATGACAGGCAATAAACCCTGGGGTTTTAGGTGATCTGAAGGCTGTGTGTTGAAGGATAACCAGATAATTTTCAAAATTAACATCTTATAATTGGCTGTTACAAACATATTAGCTAACTCTGAAGACTGACCTAAATTGCTGGAACCTAAATAAAATATCTTGGAAGCAAATAGTGACATTCAAGTCAGTTTGCTTTATTTTTGAGTGTTACAGACAGCCATCCTGATATCTAAGTTCCACAGCTCCTAAGCTCACGGCTGAACTCTCTCTAAGCCAATACCACTCCGCACAACAGATTTCACATCGTAGTGTGGAACGTTAGCATGGTAGAAGCGGGGATGACAAAGTCACTGCGGCCCAGTGATGTCCAGGATTAATAGGAGGTGATGTATATGATTGATACGAAGTTGCACATGTTGGTGAGGTTTCAAATTTTTTAGTTTCAGTGTAGACTACTGGACTTCAGAAGTGTCATTTATTGATTCATTCGATGAACAATTACTGGCTCACAGGCCTACTGATAAATACTGGGAATGCGGTAAGACACAATCCTCTACCTTAACCATGTGATCAAATTTAACCATTGCCAATAGTGAGTATTGGTAATCAAATCAGGTGTCATACAGACAGATGGTAGCTACACTTGTGGTAACCATAGTATAACAGTGTTGTACACCTGAAATGAATGTAACGTTGTGTCAGCTCTACTCAAAAAATTAAGACAAGACAAAACAAACAAAATCAATGTCATAATGTGCTTCTTGATGTGATGTACTGAGAAAGACCCAATGTCACCCTTGTAGTTCTTTGCCAAACTGGTTTAACCTGAACCTAATCATGAAGAAACAGACAAATCCACATTTGGGGGCAATATACAAAACTGGCATAGACTCTTCAGAAATGTCAATGTTAAGAGAAGAAAAAAGTTAAAAAAGACAACTGTTTCAGTATAAGGAGGTTATAGAAACATGATAATTAAATATAATAACTGAATCTTGATTGACTTCTGAGCTTTTTTTTAAAGCTATAAAGTCATTGATATGACCACTGGGAAGTTCAGATATATGTAATGTTATATGTTATGTATTATATATAATCTATATTATTGTATTAAGGTTACATTTTTGGAGTATGATGATATTGTAATTATATAAGAATGTCTTTACTCTTAGGAGACGTATACTAAAGTATTGAGATATAAATGTCATGATCTCTAAAATTTTCAAAAGATTCAGTAAAAAAATTTATATCTATATTAATAGATATATTAATATCTATTTTATATTCTGTTACACATTGATTTTATATTAATAGGTATATTACTATCCACAGTTAAACCTTGAACAACATAGGTTTGAGCTGTGCATGTCCATTTATGTAATTTTTTATAAACACAGTACAGTACTATAAATGTAACTTCTCTTCCTTATGATTTTCTTAACATTTTCTTTTCTCCAGCTTTATTGTAAGAATACAGTATATAGTACATAAAACATAGAAAATGTGTGTTAATAGACTGTTTATGTTACTAATACAGTTTCCCGCTATTAGTAAAGTTTTCGGGAGTCAAAGTTATAAGTGGGTTTTCAACTACGCAGGGGGCTAGTGCTCCCAACCCCATATTGTTGTATTTCTCTCTATAAGATAATTTTATTAGTTTTTTAGGGCTGCCACAAGAAATTACCACAAACTGGGTAGCTGAAAGCAACAGAAATTCACTCTCTCATTGCTTGGGAGGCCAGATGTCTGAAATCAGGGTGGTGACAAGGTCATGCTCCCTCTGAAGCCTGGAGGGGAGGATCCTTCCTTGCCTCTTCCAGGCATCACTCCGATCTTCGCCTCTCCCTTCATGTGATGTTCCCTTCTGTGTGTTTGTCCAAATTTCCCTCTTGACTGCATCTTGATTATATCTGTAAAGACCCTATTTCCAAATAAGATCATATTCACAGGTACTGTGTAGGCAGAATCTTGGTGGGGAGGGACACTATTCAATCTTCAAATTCAAAATTTGGGGAAAAAAATATGCTATACAAAAAAAAAAAAACACAACCCACACAAGACACTGCCCTTGCCCATAAGACCTCCTGATGTTATGGAGGACACAGTAGAGAGACACAAACCGTGACAGTCATAGTTCACATGTGACAGGAACAGACCAGTGGTGCTAACTCAGCTTGGGCACATTAGAAAGGTTTCCATGGGAAGTGACACCCACCTGACCCATTTGGAAGGACAGTACAGGAGTCAGCTGCAGGGGGAAGGGCGCACTTGGGGAACAGTCAGGAGGAAAGGCTGGAAGTGTGTCATAGAGGGTGCTGCATTGAGGGAAGCCTTTCACCAGAAAGACCAAGAGCAGCCAAGGCAGGGCTCAAAGCAAGGTGGAACCTGAGCACATTTTTTTCGGGGCCTAGGTGTACAGAAAAGCCTGGAGACAAGCCAGGTGGGACAAGCAGGGAAGAAAGAAGGGACGTCAGGGAGAGCTGAGAACGAGCTAAAACGCAGAGGGCTGGGCTGCTGGCCACATGGAGGGAGGAAGGTGAGGCTTAGGGGCCCGGGTGGTTGGTGTCGCCCTTCCCTGCAGTGGATGCAGGAGGAAGAAAGGGAGGGCTGCAGACAGACAGTGCTGGATGGAGATAGAGGCTTTGCTCAGTTTGGACAGGTGGAACTTGAAAGCCCCGGTGGAGGGCCTCAAGTGAGGGACCTGGAGCCCAGGAAATGGACTCAGCAACTTGTAATGGTGTCAAGTAAAGTCACAGATTCTGAGGAGATTTCCTAGTCACAGCGTGAAGACAATAAGAATGTAATGACACATATAAGGCCAGGCATGAAACTCTGAGGAACAGGGCAAAACAAGAAGGCCCTGCCAAGGAGGCGAAGGAGAAGTGAACAGAGAGGTGGGAAGAAAGCCAGGAGGGCAGCATCAGGAAGTCCAAGAGAGGGCGTTTGTGGGGAGGGAGTGGGCAGCGATTTCAGGCAGGGCACGGGGGCTGCAAGCACTGAGACTCACACCAGTCCTTTCCATGTTGCACTTGGGAGGTCTCAGAGAGCAGTTTCAACTAGGCAGAGGCCGGATGGCCAAGGACTGGGCATTTAATGAAAGGTAAGGAAGCACAGAGCCAATCAAGGAAGAATGTTCTTTCCAGAAACTTGGCTGAGAAGTGCAGAGAGATAGGGCAATCATTAGCAGGAGGCAAAGGGTGAGGCGTGTTTGTTTTCAGTAAGGAGAGAAATTTGGGCATGCGTATAGGGTGAGGAGAAGGAGCCCCCAGAGAGGTCAGGCTGAAGATACCAGAAGGCAGAGATCATTGACCAAACAAGTCCTGAGGAGCTGGGACCCAGAGCACAGGTGGAAAAAACCCCATTTTCACCAAGATGGGGAGGCGGGGACTAGAGGAGAGGGAAGGTGTGGGCCTCTGACCTCCTCAGGGCTTCATGGGGCACAAGGGAGAGGAGGACAGAGACGAGGCCGGGTCAGAACCATGGATCGTGTGACTGGGACAGACAAGAGAAAGGAGACAAAAACAGGGTTACACATGAAGGAATTTGGAAGCAAAATGATAAGCAAAATAAAATGAGAAAACGAAAACTCAAAATGACATGTGGAGTTGGAGGGAGAGACAGGGACCTACGTATTATCTGCTCAGGGGATCGGTATTCCTCCTTATTTAATGAAACCTGACTTCCTCCTGCTCCCCCAGGCCCCCCCAACCCGTGACGGGTGTTAGGTTTCAGCATTAACTCCTAGGAGGGTTGTTTCAGATTTGTGGCCGGGATTTCCAGAGAACAGGTTTCCATTAATACCACTGATCCAGGGAGATGGGTTCGTGGGCAACCCTGAGAGCTATCTGTTTTTGTTTGTGGAAGGGTAGAACGTTTTCTCTCCATGGATTACATTAACTGTTACATCCCAGATATTACGGTAACCAGCAGAGGGCCACCTGCTCTGGAATTTATGAGATGTCTTGGCTCACAAACAGAACAGTCCAAAGGTAGGCGTGACTGGACGCAAGGGTCACATGATTTCCTCCGAAAGGAATTTCTTTCTCTATTCCTCACTTAATGTGTCCCTGGCAACAGTGCCATTTGCAGCCCCTTATGTGGTTCCCAGACCTCCGTCCTTCCAGATCTGAGTCCAGTGCAAAAGAGCAATCATTTCTATTCCAGCTCCAGCAAAAGCCAGTCTAGACTGGCTCAGGGGAACAAGCTATGCTGTCCGCTGAGGCCCAGGTCATCTGTTTTCACTGGAACTATCTGGGCGGAGAGTGGCTAAGAGGGGGTCTCACTGAGGAAATATGGGTACAGTGAACCATTAGTAGATGGGTGCTGGAGAGCCCAAACCACAGAATTTACAGCATCTGGCTTAGGTCCAGAAACTCTCGGTAGGGTTAAAAAAAAATTTTTTTTTTAAGATTTATTTATTTATTTGAGAGAAAGAGCGAAAGAGAGAAAGCATGGGGGGGGAGGGTCAGAGGGAGAAGCACACTCACGGCTGAGCGGGGGCCCAATATAGGACTTGATCCTGGGGTTCCAGGATTATGACCTGAGCTGAAGGCAGACGCTTAACTGACTGAGCCACCCAAGCGCCCCCCCCAATTTTTTTTAAATAATTATAAATTCACAGAAAGTTGGAAAAATAGTACAAAAGAGTTCTGGTGAATCCTTTACCCAATTGCCCTGAATGGCTTCATCTTACATAATTACAGTACAATATCGAGTCCAGGAATTTGACATTGGTACAATGCGTATGTATAGTTCCACGCCATTTTATCGTGTATACAAATTCATGTAATCACCAGTGTAATCAAGATACAGGACTATTCCATCGCCCACAAAGATCCCCCTCATGTTATTTCTACATAGTCCCTAAGTCTTGGCAACCACTAATCTGCTTTCCATTTCTAAATTTGTCACTTTGGTGATGTTATGTAAATACTACTCCTTTCTATTGCCGAGTAGTAGTCCATGGTATGGATATCCTGCAGGTTGTTTAACCACTCACCTCCTGAGGGATAGTTTTGTTGTTTCCAGTTATGGGCTATTACAAATAAAGCTGCTGTGATCAGTTGTGTACTTATGTGGAATGTAAGTTTTCATTTCTCTGGGATAAATGCCCAGGAGTGCAGTTGCTGGGTCATAGGTAAGTTTATGTTTAGTTTTTAAAGCAGCTACCAAACTCTTTTCCAGAGTGGCTGTGGCATTTTACATTCTCACTATGAATGTATGCGAGATCAAATTTCTCCATATCTTTGCCAGCATTTAGCATTATTAGGGTTTTTGTTTTCGTTACTCTAACAGGTGTGTAATGATATCTCAATGTGGTCTTAATTCGCATTTCTCTAATGGCTAGTCCTGTTGAACACCTTTTCATGTGTCATCATGTATCTCTTGGTTTGAATGTCTCTTCATGTCTGTTGCTCATTTTCCAATTGGATTGTTTACTGTAGAGTTTTGAGAGTTCTTTCAGTAGAGTTTTTCAAGGTCTTTCAGTCTCACTCTTCCAAGCATAAAACCTAATCTAATTTAGCTCTAATTAGCAGGGTGTCGACTCTAAACCCACCCTTGCTTCAGCAAGGATGCAAGGACCCAATTATTATTATTTAGCAGGGGCATTTCTCTACCTGGATCACATCTGAAAATATTTTGCTCTATCCTCCGCTCTTCCCTGGCCAGGCCCTGAACCATACCCACGTGCTCCCTCCAGAGTAGTCTGGACTTTAGTCTCACATTCCTTCCTGACCTCATCGTTGGTTTTGTGAGCTTAAACCAAGCCTTGGGTGTTGTACCTCTCTTTCTGGGTTCACATGCTCCGGGTGCCAGATGAAGGAAGGAAGGAAGGAAGGAAGGAAGGAAGGAAGGAAGGAAGGAAGGAAGGAAGGAATCAATCAGTCAATGCTAGTGGGCTCCTATGCACTGCTATTCCATGCAGCAGCCAATTTGGGATGCGTCTGTTATCCCAAAAGGCAAAGAGCAGATCAGAAAGGACAGAAACTTAAAAATCTAACATCCTAAAGACAGCGGCCCCCTTTGAACATCGTCAATTTGCAGCCATGGGAAGGAAAGAAAAGACTGTGGGAGAGAAGGCCTCCAGGAGGAATTCTTGGGTACACCATATACCACGCAGGACACTGGCGTCCCCTGATGCACTTGGAGTCTCTGGAAGGTTATTTTTAACTGCCACATTGTAAAGTCAATGTTTGCACTTTGATAAGTGTCCCGTCCAGTGGCTTGTTCTAAACTCTGGCCTGGGAGGGCACCCTAAGAGCCTAGGAGTGGTTTGTGAGGGAGAAAGCGAGTGAGCGAAATATAATGACCCTGTGGCTGCCAGGCTTGTGAGCCATGACAGAGCAAACAATCAACCTGCATTGTGTCCCACCGCTTGCATCACCTGGTCATGAGCCGTCAGTGGAATTTGTGGAATGGATTGTTCTCTTGGAGTCACCCAATACCCCTGAACAATGGGAGCACACATTCGTAGTTTTATATAAGAGCTAAGAAGGAATGTTCCTTCCACGCAATCAGAAGCAGGGAGCTGTCACTGATGCCCCACTGCTTGCCAACCTGCCTGGCTTCTCTCCTTTTTCCTTCTCCTCATCCTCCTCTTCTGTCTTTAGGGCAGGAAAGAAGAGGGAGGAAGGGAAAGAAAGATAGCTCCATTGTGCACAGGTCACCAGGAGAATGATGCCATAGGTTGGAGGGAAGATAAATGTGAAATATGGGGGGGAAAGATACCCTGGGTTTTTCACTCCGTAGAATTTAGTTTTACTTCTTTGTCAGTTTTTCTCATTGAATACTCTTGTAGGGAAAAAAAGGCATTAAAGTATGAGGTAACGACTGTGAGGCCCCACCTTACTCAGACATTGGAATTTAGAGGCTGAGAAAGTCCCTTTCTAGAACTGTGACATTTCAGGCTTTTACACGTAACACAAAGCCCAACTCAAAGAGGGTTCAACAGTGAGTGACAGAGTGACTCAGTGACAGAGTGACAGAGACAGAGTGAAGCAGTGGTGTCAGGGTGGATTTGATTTAGCACTTTGCCAGACATCTTTTCTTTACCTTCTGTGGTGTCCCTTTCAACCTAAGACTGGTTCCGTGTTTCGGTGTTCATCTCTGTAGAGAGGAGGCCTGTCCTCGGTGCTGGCTGCTCGCCCATGACTGATCCCCTTAGGGAGATGTCAGGTGCCGATTGGCTGAGGCTGGCCTTTCCCGAGCCGGTGAGGCAGCCGCACACTGGCTCACCCCGACAGGAGAGGGGGTGCGGTCACCAAGGCTGCTTCACAGTGAAGGAAGGGGGCAGTGGATCCTGGGCAACAACCCCAATGCCCCCACTGCCACCACGGACCCACTACATCTCCTAAAAAAAGCTCCTCCTAATTCCTGCACTAAGGAGTAAAACTCCTCTAAAAGGGCCTCAAGACTCTCATTCTGAAACTTGAGATACAACTGAAATGGTAACAATGTATTTACACTAAAATGTGTCAAGGGAGTAAATTTTTTGCTATTGTAAATGTCAAGTGAGCTAAGAAGTAATTTTCTCTATAATTGAATTAAATTAACTCATGAGCCCCAGTTTCTTCTTGATAATAGAAAACGAAATCTTTCTAATTCAAAGTAAATTCAATTACTTCTGATTTAAAACCCAGCCCTTCTTTTTTGAAAAGCACTGGTTAGCATTTAGTGGCCTTTCCTCCATGTGACTTCAAGACACCGGGACACAGCTCCCTGTTCCCATCTGCACCCCCTTCACCCTTAATCTTCTCTTTAGATCTTCTGCTGAAGAATTTGACCTTTACCATGACAGTCTGCTTTGGGAGCTTTTCCTTCCCCAGAACCTCACAGTAGTCCCAGAAGAACAGGAAAGGGGGTTTATAACACACCATGGCAGGTACCAACTCCCCGATGGGCATGAGGGAAGACGCCTGCCAAGCTATTCCATCTAAGAGCCAGTGAGAGCATGTTTCTGACGTGGCCACTACTGGGGGTGCTGCCTGCCCTTGCCAATCAATCAAGACCAGGGGATTCTCGGGGTGCCTGGGTGGCTCAGTCGGTTAAGTGTCTTCTTTTGGCTCAGGTCGTGATCCCAGGGTCCTGGGATTGAGCCCCATGTCGGTCTACCTGCTCAGCAGGGTGTCTGCTTCTCCCTTCTTCCCTCATTCATGCTCTCTCTGTCTTTTTCTCAAATAAATAAATGAAACCTTAAAACAAAAAAAGGACCAGCAGATTGCCCTGAAAACTGCAGCATATCAGGACAAGAACTGTGTCAGGATGTGACTCTAGTCTCAGGAAACCCAGTCCTTCTTGAGTAAATTCTTAGTTCAAGATTCTTCTCCTCCTCCCACTCTTTTTTAATTTTCTTAACCTTCCCCCTAAGGATAAGATGATCTTGGTTCCTGGCATTCTTATCTATAATCTGGACACTTAAGGAGTGGGCCGCTAACTGCCAGGTCCTCCTTGTGGCTGTTGGCCTCTGTCCTCACTGCCATGCACTGCTGATGTCCATAGTCTACCCCTGCCCTTTGGCTTCCCGTTACATACACAGCGATAAGGGCAAAGCTAGTCCACTGGCTTTCTCTCAGCCACTCTTGCCCAGTCTCTTGGGGGAGGGGTGTAAGGGAAGCCATGGGAAAGCATCGGCTGCCCTCCTGTGTTGCTCTTACACGACAGGAAGCAGGAATTGGCGGTGGCGGGTTTATCTTAGATTGTCTCTCAGCTCAACTTGTCCTGCTCTACTATAGCCCCTTGGGTTGGTGTCAGCTCTCTGCAAGAATATTTCCTTGTAGGATTCTTGGTGGGGACACAACTCTCCCGCTCCTAGAGCCTCAAACCCTTCTGAGGGCTTCTATCACCCCTACCCCCCAGCGTTTGGACCTTCTGTCAGCTACGCTGACCCATGACTTACTCTCTTTCTTGCTTTTCTTCCATCCCAGCAAAGACCTTTTCTTTTCTTTTCTTTTCTTTTCTTTTCTTTTCTTTTCTTTTCTTTTCTTTTCTTTTCTTCTTTTCTTTTCTTTTCTTCTTTCTTTCTTTCTTTCTTTCTTTCTTTCTTTCTTTTTTTCTTTCTTTCTTTCTTCTCTTTCTTCTCTTTCTTCTCTTTCTTACTGCATTGCCGGCTCCCAGCCACGGCTCGACTCTTCCTCCTCCAGCGTCTTGGTAATAGATACACACCTCTTGGTTCCTTCAGTGCTTAACCAAGAATAAATACCACTGAAATGGGGAAGAGTTTCCTTAGGATTAAAACGTGGGTATAGTTCTGTTCTATTTAGTACATTTAGGTACTTTTCCTCTTTTCTCGGTGAACACTGAATTGAACATTCCAGGTAAATAAGCAATAAACACTCACATGGTGAAAAACATGACCTTGAGGGAAAACCCAGGGACAGTTTTTGTCTCCAGCGAGAGGAACACAGCACTTGAGACCTTTAACTCTCACAGCTGTACAGGCTTCCAATAAAGTGAACATGGAGCAGAGAGGCCCAGATGAATGAGTGACACGCAGATGAGAAGCCCTGCTCACTTCTTGCATCTGGATCCTGTGGACTGAGACGGTCCTACGCGGGAGGCTGGATACTGACTAGCTGGTCTTTGAAGGAATATCCTTCTAAATAGCTTCTCAGCGGACCAAAATGTATAAAAAGGAAAAATTGCCGACAGCTTTCCTTGCTTTCCCAGATTGCCGTCAGGTACATTAAATGAGCCTGAAACTGACTCCCGATCTTTCTACAGTAGTAATAGCTCCACTGTTTGCTTGACTTCGCAATTTCGGCTTCCGACGCCCTCCCACTCAGAGCGTACACAGGGTAGAATCTTTTTACAATGTAGCTGATGAGATGACAGGATTTCCGTGAAAATATTAGTCAAATGGTGACTCTAACAGCCCTCATCATTGGCAATAAAATGCAACAGGATAAGCCAGTCAAGTGAGGGTTTGGCCTGTTTTCCCAACACCAGCATCATAAGGGGCTTAGCTATATTCAGCTTTCAAATATAGATATATAATTCATCCCTTGGAGATGTTTGTGAGAATTTGACAACACAACCCAAATAATTTGATGGTACACCAAAATATAAATCAGTGATTAAGAGCACAAGTTTTGGAGTCACAGCTGTGGCTTTAAATCTCAGCTCGGCCACTTTCTTAACCCCGCAGGATAGTTCCACCCTGCCCATATTTGAGCCTTCCCTCCAGCGCATTGTGAATGGCATACACATGTGTCAAGAGATTTGTCCTCTCAGCCCCGAAGGTGCTGTGATGGGAAAAAGATTGGAAATTTCACCCTCATCTGGACCTCTGCATCCATCAGTCATAACTGTATTTTCCTCATGGGGTTTGTGTAAAAATGAAGGGCAGATCCCCCCACAAAGCGTTCAGTATGGCACTTAGTCAGTTATTACCGAATGGC
The DNA here is from genome assembly GCF_002007445.2 of Ailuropoda melanoleuca. Lineage (NCBI taxonomy): Eukaryota > Metazoa > Chordata > Mammalia > Carnivora > Ursidae > Ailuropoda > Ailuropoda melanoleuca. Next base: position 50,747,357 of record NC_048228.1, on the reverse strand, counting down.
AGCATGCCCCGAGTGCACAGTCCTTGGCCAGCCATCCAGTTCAGCTAGCATTTGGAAAATGTCAAACAGATAATCACCTCCCACTCCATTGCACAAAGAGAATCCTGCAAGCCATGAGCAGAGCCGTCAAACAAGCAGCTCCTTTCCGGGAATGTCGACGATGGTGGCCATTGGAACCAACCCCAGCTCTCTCTGTCCACTTGCTCCTGAAGTCTTCCTTCTTTTACTAAGTAGCTGGAGAGCATCAACACTCCAATCTCTTGTTCCACTGGGAATAAAAGAATTTCCTCAAATTTTAGAGCCAGATGCAGTTCATTTCCAACACACAGGAAAAATCAAGGCCAGATTTATTTTTTCTTAACTAGCAGGTCTCAATGAGTTATTGTCCTATTTCATTTTACTTATGGATACCTTATAATGGTTGGCTTCACCTGTTCTGTGTTTACTATAGGGATATTTTTTTTAGGGTCAGAGAAATGGTAAGACTTTACAAGGCAGAAGAATATACTCAAATTGGAATGAACACCTAAAAACCTATGGGAGGATTAGCGATTTCCCAGAGAAACCCAATGGAGTCCAAAGCCATCGTTCTCATCACTCTAAAGCCTGTTTCCAGACTGTTCCCATTTGTCTTCAAGGAGCCGGCTACTCCACTAGCCCCATAAGCTCCACAGGTCGGTGACTGGGGACTGAAGACAGAAGTGAAGAGTCTCTGTCTCATCTTAGAGAACACTGTTGTGGAAAAGCCAAGAATGAGCTCCCAACTGGTGCAGAACATTTAAAAGCAACAGACCTTGCAAAGGTTTTGTATTTAAAAAACAAAATGATAACTGTATAGAACCCCACCCTCTCTTATCGACCCAGTCAGCTTTTTGAATGTGAAAAATAATAACCAAGTATTAAAGGTACTTAATTTTTTTTTTTTAAGGAGTTGGCACTCAGTGTGGGAAGCTGTCAACTAAGTGGAAATTAAGGGAGTCTTACTTTGGCCAAGTTTTATTTTTGCGACAGTAGAGCACACTTCTGTGTCTGGGGTAGTTAGCGTCTCAGAGCAGAGGTGAGAATCGGGAGGCTGGGTTTCTAATGCCTGCCCTGCAACTTCTTAGCTCTATGACTCCGAGCAGGGCAAAGAAAATCTCGACTCATTCTCCATTTGTGGAATTTTTATTTATAAAGTTCAGGCATTCATGGAGTGACATTCAGAGACCCAGGGGTCCAGTAAAGGAGATTTTGCATGGAGAGCCCTGGCCCCACGTGTGGTATACAATAGCTGCACTGTAAGGTGGCATTCTGGTGTGTGTGCAGAGCACAAAGTCCCAGGGTTTCAGAGCTGGGTGGAGCCTTAGGGGTTATTACATATCTTTCATTTGTCTTTGCTCATCTCCACTCTGACCCATTTGCATTGATTTTGCAGATTAAACTCTCATAAAACAATCTTATCCCTGTATTTCCAATTTATGGGGGGGTGCGCGTGACCCTCTTTGAAGCCCCCAAGTTCAAACATATGTGCTTATACCCTAGTCCTATCACTCACCATGTGGCAGATACCAGCTCTTTAGTTGTCTGTTTCCCTTTGACCAAGAATGCCTTGACGTCCAGGTCCTCTCACTTTTTGAGCTCTCTTTCCCTAGGACCTAGCACAATGTCTGATGCAAAGCAGAAGCCCGGTAAGTAGTTACTGTTGTCAATGTCAATTGAAACATAACAATGTAACCCAATCCAAGTGAACTTAGACTTTGTGGACACACAGTAAATTAGCAGAAAAGTGATATCCTCATAGAGCCTAGACAAATGATGGGACACCGAAGGGCAAGCCCCTGTCACTGTTACCCGGCACCACAGGGGTGGTCAGCTTCATTACCCTGCAGCTTCTCGTGCTGCTCACGAGAGAGGTGCAGTTTCTGATGAGTGCTCTGCCCCTTGTCCTGGGTCTTCTTGCCCTTGAAGCCAGTCTGGCTTCTCCCACTTCTCAGTCTCCCTAGTCAACTGGCTTCTGGCAGGGTTTGGCTAATGGGAAATGAATGATTGGAGGGAGGTTTCTCCTGTCTCTTGATCTCAGACAGTGTGATGGTGGTTTTGTCTTTTCTACTGTGCTAGACCCTGCCTTCCATGTCTCCACCAGGCAGACCTACAACCTCCCGGGGTTGGGGGGTGGGGGTGGGGGTCCAGGTGGCTTCCCACAGTGCCTTGGGAGCTCATCCACTCTCTGGATAATCAATCCCCTCTGTTACATCCCCTGTGTTTTAAATACTTTGAGTAATTTCTGTTTTCCTGAATCAACCCTGGCTGACACTCATTCCGCTCTAGCTTACCACAGCTAACAAGAAATTAATACAGCAGCATGTATTGACCGCTTATTTTAGGACATAAACTGTGCTAGGCATGGAAGACACAAAAATGAATAAGGTGTTATCTTTGCCCTGGAGAACCTCACAGTCTGATTGAGGAGACAGACATGTTAGCAAAGAATCTATGATGCAGTGAAACAAACTTATTAATGAAGTTTACTAAGTTCTCAGTGGTACATGTGCCTGGAGACAGAAATGACTAACTTGGGGGAGGGAAGAGGAAAGGGTTTTAAAAAGGAGGTAGTTTAATAAAGTATTTAGACACTATACAGACTCTGGAAACTGCTAGATGCAAAGCCTGCCTCCAACATTTATTAGCTATATAACTGAAAACAAGTGGGGCTTTTTGTTGTTGTTGTTAGCTTGGTTTTTTAAAAGACTTACTATATCTCAATGTCCTTATTGGTTAAATGTGAATAATAATAGTAATGACATCATAGTGTTGTGTGAAGACTGAATGATTTAATAGACATAAAGCATTTAATACAGTGCCTACCTCATGGCAAGTCCTAAAAAATATTAGCTATTATCATGATTACTGTTGCTAGAACAGTGAGAAGTCTAGGTGTTCTCCTAATGCAGTACCTGGCATACAGTAGGTGCTCAATAGATACTAGCTGACTCAATGAATGAATTGACTCAATAAATAAACGAGTGAATGAGTTTACCAAGCCAATGATGATGGATGGAAGAGCATTCCAGGCACTGGCCAGTAACATAGTGGTTTGGAACACCACAAAGCTGGTTGGCTTGGATCTGTGTGTCAGTCTCCTCTGAGTTTGGTTCATGTGAGGTTTCGCCCCTGAACTCACCTCTGGCTGCAGGGACCAAATCAAGCCCCCAGTCTGCAAAGTTGACCTGTTTCCTTCCCCTTTCTAAAAGTTCTTCTTTTCAAAGTCAGTAAAAGATATTCAAGGAAGGATGTTCTTATTGGGATGTGGTGGTGAGAGTAGGGTTGCCCGATGTAGCAAATAAAAATATTGGACATTACATTTGAATTTCAGATAAACAATGAATAATGTCTAAACCTTAAGACAGTTGTTTTAAAGTCTGTGCCATGTACACACTGACCATGACCCATTGGAATTTTTTTTTCTAAAAGGAGAAATTAGCCCTTAATAAGGCACGCTTCATTGTCCATATTTCAAATTCTTCTTTGGGGACCATAGAAAAGATTTACTTTCCCACTCAAGTTTTATATAATTCAAGGGCCCTTACAGCAAATGGCCTAAGAACTAACCAGGTCCAGGTCAATAGTGGTTCCCTCCAAAAGACCATAATGGTCCTGCCTGGCCACAGTGGTTACTCTCTGGTCTGAACCAGAGCACATAAAACATTTCCTCTTTCTAATTCATGTTTGACACTGAGAAATGCCACCTTTCCTTTTGATATGCCTTTCATTTTCAACTAGGTTATAAGGGAGTAAAAACCAAATGTTTTTATAACTTCCCAGCCCAGCACACAGTAGGTGTTCAATACATTGGGGTTTTTAATAAACCAGTACATGAAGAAAAAAATTAATATTCCCATTGGATATTGCCGACCATTAGGAGGTGTGTTGCCTAAGGGACTTCGGAGTTACACTGAGTTTGAATTCCAATTCCTTGCTCATATCTAACACGGGGCTCTGGGGCAAGTTCCTTCACATTCCTCCCTTTGTGAAATGGGTACAATACCAGTTGACCTCTCAGGATTGTTATGTGGATTCAGTTGATTAACTTTAGATTAATTAGCACCTGGGAAACTTTTCCAACTGGAAGTTACAGTTATCCTGATGGCAATTAGTAGGATGTAGGGGACCATTCCATAATACTCTGACCACCATTTCATTCCCAAACTTCAACCGTAGAAAGTAGAAATCAGATTTGGTAAGACATTTTACGTTAGCTATTTTATTGGGCTGATTTACTGTTTATAGGAAACCAATCTACAATAGCAACCAGTCTCTCACTGATGGTCCATGGTCCTTTAATGAATAACCCATCACCTTAAAATAAGCGGAGAGAGGTTGGCGGGGAGGCAGGCTGCAAACAATTCCATTCGAGTCATTTGGTCATCGCTGCTCCCCCACATCCATTTCCCTCCTCGCGGCAGAGTTTTGAGTGATTGAAGCCAGTTCGGGTAGGGATTCCAGACAGGGAAAAGCAAATATGTAAGTCAGAGGTCAGGAGAGAAGAATAGGCCAGAGGGAGAGGAAGAAATGTTGAGCTGATAATTGAAGGATAATGGATGTGGGGGTGAGTCACAGCAGCATAATAACAGGGGGAGCCTGACACCCCCAAGCTTTCTCAGGCATCTGCACAAGGACCAGGGTTACAACTCCTCTTAAAAGAAGGTCTATGTAGCATGGATTTCTAAACAGTTGGGCCACCCAGCATGGAATTTTGGAAAATGGCACTGTTGAGTAAAGGCATTAACAAATTACCTTCCTTTCATTTCCTTCACTGGCAGGACCTTCTGTTTATGCCTCCCTTAGCAGCAACTGGAAGGAGTAAATTTGCTGACAAGCATCTGAATGTAGTGGGCCACTGGATGGAATTTTTATCGTGCAAAAATGATCCCAGATGATTAGTTGAAAGATTGCCAGGAATCTCTGGAATCTACCCTTCAGTTGAACACACACAGGTTTTGTTTTAGGGTAGAGTCAAGGTGAAGAACTTATAAAAATAAGCCATATTGATTTCTTTACTTTTGTAAATATTTGAATTTTGTAATAGGCATCCCAGCTTGCCCTCAACCAAATAGGAACCTGGAAATCTGTGATGCAGTGACCGAGGATAGGTTTTGAGGTTAGATTTTTGACTGGACACCTAGCTCAACCATCTGCTAGACATTTATTAGAGATTATGACCTTATCCCTCTGTGCCTCTGTTATCTCATCTGTAAAGTGGATATACCATCATTCTCATTCATAGCTTGTGAGGATTCAACTGAATAGTAAAGCAACTAGACCCTGGCCTTAGGAGAACCTCAAAGTTTAAATATCCTTTTTCTTTTCTCGTCTCTCTTTTATTCCAAACTCCTCCCGACCCCATCCCCACACTAGCAATTTTCTAATTTGGGACAGTCTTTGCCAAACTTATGAATAGTGCAGGAAACCTGAAGGAGGAGAGGCAGTGAGTCATGTGGCTACTTGGAAGCAAGTGCTCCAAACAAAACTATCCATCAAGTGCAAAGAGCACGCGGTAGATGTGTCCTTGGACGGTTCAGGGAATCTTAGGGAAGCCAGGGTTGCTGAAGTACAGTAGGACCTTGAGGCCATTAAGAGGACTTGAGCTTTTACCCGAAGTGGGTTGGGAAGCCATTAGAGGGTCGTAAGCTGAAGAATGGTGTTTGACTTCATTTTAAAAGGATCACTCTGGTTACAGCTGAAAATACATTATGGGACATGTATGAAACCATCACGTTGTACCCCTTAAACTTACATATGTTATATGTCAATAGTATCTCAATAAATCTGGAAAAAATAAAAAGAGAAAATACATATTATGGGGTAGGGATATGGAGTAAGTAGAAGGAACATATGGGAAGAAGGAGCACATCAGTTCGGATCCCACTAAGATCCAGGTGAGAAGTGATGGCAGGTCAGAGCAGATCAGTAGCAGCGCAGGTGGTGAGAAGTAGTCAGATGGTGAACATATTTCGAAGGCAGCAATTTAAGCTTTGCTGATAGATTCAATGTGTAATGTGAGAGAGACTTCTTTAAGGTTTTGAGCCAAGAAATTGGAAGACAGTGATGTTATTTGCCATAAAAAGAAAAAGGTTCAGCAAGAGCACCAGGAGTTTAATTTTAGCCTTGTAAAATTTGAGATGCCAAATAAACATCCATCAGCAAGCGATTGAATATGTGAGCATGGAATTCAGATTAGATATAGGCTATACAGAGAGAAAAGGGGACATAGCTGGGTAAGGATGCAGGATTGGGGGTTTATTTTATTTTACTTTATTTTAAGATAGGAGAAATAATAGAATGTTTTTCAGTGATGAGAACAATTCAATAGAATGGAAAAATGTGACAACGTGTGAGAGGGGACAATTGCTGGAATAGTGTATTTAAATAGGTGACAAAGGATGGGATCTCGCGCACAAACGAAAACACTGCTATAGCTGGCCCATCCCTAGTAACAGAAAGGATGAAAACATATATGTAGATAGGAAGATCCACATGGTGGTATGATTTTGAGGACTTGTCTTCTGGTCGCATGTATTTTCTTGGTGAAATAGGAAACAAAGTCAGTGTGAGGATGGTGGTGAAGGGTAGAAGGTTTCAGGAGAGCGACAAAGCCATGATTGACCAGGGGAGTGGAAGAATGAATGGATCTGGGATTGCCAAGTGAATGCATTTAGAATTGCCAAGTAGCATTAAGGGCTGACTTGAGGTTGAAGGTCATGGATTTAAACTGAGACCGGCCACTTTCATCTGTGCAGATAAAAGTGTAGAGAAGATGGAGAGCTCAATTTAACCAAGGCTGGGGTTTTGCCAATTGACTATGAGGAAGGGAGAGAAGGGCAAAAGAGCTGAGGGTTTATGCAAATAACTGATTATAATGATAGCTGATGGACATTAAGATGGGTAAGGAAGGAAGTGAGCTTATGAAATGAGTGAGAAGCAGTGAAAAAGCCAAAGGACCAATGAATGGCAGGTCCCTATGGGATCAGAAAACGGAGTCAGAATATTAGAATGAACGAACTGAAAAGAAAGGAGGGGGAAATGCAAATCAGAACCACGATGAGATCTCCTTGTGTTCGTACCTACTAAGGTAACTGTAATAAAAGAGAGAACAAGTGTTGAGGACGATAGAGAGAAATTGGTACCTTGCTTCACAGCTGGTGGGATTACAAAATGGTGCAGTGACTGCAAAATCTGGTAGTTCCTCAAAATGTTAAATATAGAATTGCCATATAACTTGGCAATCCCGCTCCTAGGTGGAGATCCCAGAGAAATAAAAGCATACATCATTAAAAGAGATGTACACAAGTGTTTATGGCAGCATTATTCATAATAACTCCAAAGTAGAAACCACCCAAATGTCCATCAACTGATGAAGGGATAAATAAAATACTTCCATATGATACAATATTATTTGGTATGAAAAAGGAATGAAGTTCTGATACATGCTACAATTTGGACGAACCTTGAAAACATTACACTAAGTGAAAAAAACCGGTCACAAAAGGCCACGCATTGTAGAATGTGAAATATTCAGAATGGGCAAATATAGAGAGACAGAAAGTAGCTTGGTGGTTGCCTAGGACTGGAGCAATGGGAGAATTCAGAGGGTGGTAAAGGCTAATATGTAGGTTGGGTTTTTTGCAGGGGTGGGAAGGGGGGATGATTAAAATATTTTAAAGTCCATTGTGGTAATGGTTGTACAACTCTGTGAATACACTAAAACCATTGATATGTATACTTTAAAAGGGTGGATTTTATGGTATATAAATTTATCACAATAAAGCTGTTACCAAAAAAAAAAAAAAAAAAAAGGAGAAGGTGGTCAGAGAATGGGATGCTTGAAACTGGTATTATGGAGGTTTTGCACATTGGTAATGACAGGAGCTAGGGTCTGACCAGGGAAGCCGATAGCTGGGATGACTTAGAGGAAGGAGTCAGGAAGACTCCAGAGTGATGGAGGAGCGTCCATGAGATCATGGGCATCAAGTGTGGTAGCAAGAATAATGTTGGGGGGCGTCTGGGTGGCTCAGTCAGTTAAGTGCCTGCCTTCGGCTCAGGCCATGATTCCAGGGTCCTGGGATCGGGTCCCACATCGGGCTCCCTGCTCAGTGGGGAGTCTGCTTCTCCCTCTCCCTCTGCCCCTCCCCCCTGCTCATGCTCTCTCTCTTTCTCTCTCTCTCATTCTCAAATAAATAAAATCTTTTTAAAAAAGAGAAGAATAATATTGGGGAGGGTCTGACAGGGGGTGGGGGAGGATCTTCAGGGGATGAAGAGAATGACTTGAGGGTTTGCAAGGGACTCCCACAAAGAAGCATCAGAGCTAGTGGAGATCTGAGAGCAAGCAGTTCAAAGCTGGGATGCGGTTAGGGGAATATTCTAGAATTTGAAGGACTTAAATATCCTGAAGTATTAAGCACTTACTGTACTTTTTCCTCCCTTCACTTATTCACTCATGCAACACCTAGTTATTCTTTTCCTGGCACCTTGCCCACTCATTTGGCCATCTCTGCGGATGTAGCCAAGCATGTGGAGCTGACTCAGGAGGGCTGTGGTGTCCCTGCTTGTCTATGATGATCTCCTTTCAATGAGCTTCTCCAGAGCCTTCCACTCGTGGAGTGGAAGGCTATACCAAGCAGTATGTAACCATTCTTGCCACATCATACCGGCTGTCACGGACACAGGGAATGGCTTTATTTTTTTTTGATGGGGTGGGTGCTGCCTGGTGTATATTTGGGTGGAAGAATGATGGGGTGCCTGGGTGGCGCAGTCGTTAAGCGTCTGCCTTCAGCTCAGGGCGTGATCCCAGCGTTCTGGGATCGAGCCCCGCATCAGGATCCTCCGCTAGGAGCCTGCTTCTTCCTCTCCCACTCCCCCTGCTTGTGTTCCCTCTCTCGCTGGTTGTCTCTATCTCTGTTGAATAAATAAATAAAATCTTTAAAAAAAAAAGAATGAGTGATGGGCTTTGGCTTTGGAGGGATCTGGGTTTGAATTGGGGCTCTGTTGTTTATAACCTTGAGCGATTTACTTAAGCTCACTGAGACTTAGTTCTGTTGTTGACAAAATACCTCCCTTGTAAGCGTTGGTGAGAATTAAGTGCCATCTTGTCTGTCAGGCCCTGAGTAGACAGTACGCGTGAGTGCAAACGTCCTATTGTCTCCCCCTCTCTTTCCTTCTGTTGCTTTTATGCTGATATTGCTTCTACTGTTTGATTTCCCCCTTCCTGCCGTTCCAACATCTGGCTTCTGTTCAGAAGCCTTTTTCTAGTCTTCTTATTTTAGAAAATTTTTCTAACTTTAACCTTTAAAATAACCTTCAAGGTATGTAAAAGAGGTATTAGTGTTCCTAATTTACGGAAGAGAATATAAGGTACTGAGAGTAACTAACATTTACTGGGTATTTACTAAATGGCATTTTTCTAAACACTTTATGTGCATTGACTAACTTAATCCTCCCAATAATCCTAAGAGGGGTATTATTAACCTTATCTCACAGAAAGGGAAGCAGGCACAGAGAGGTCAAATAACTTGTTGAAGGTCACATAGCTTCTAAGCATGGGGGCAGGATTTGAACCTGGGCCATCTGGTTCCAAAGCTTAAACACTATATGGCTCTGATAGAAGGTAAGTAAACAAATCATGGTTTAGAACTCTGGAGGGAAGAAATCCTTTTGCCGGTTACTGCTCAGGTATCTTGCTGGCCTCTGGAATGTCATGCAGCTTGAAAATGTCGATAGTTCACAATGGTGACTAATAGAATACTATTGTTATCTTATACAGGAGGGGAGCCTGCGTGAGTTTTATTACCTGGCTTCCTCCTAGCTCAGCCACCCCTGAGAATTCTTTTGTAGAGACAAAGAAGTCAGTCCCTCTAAGATAATAGCAGTAAGAATAGCCACCCTTGTCATATTACAGTTCTGCCTGTTGAAACCCAAAGTTTTCTCAATATTTTAAATCTAAAAATCTAGGGGAAACTTTGGAAAACAACAGTTCATAAAGTGCAATGAACCTGCTAATGATTCTCTGACCCCAGCAGAATTTTCCTTGGGAAAGCAGAAGAATATTTGGCCTACAACTGGGCCATTAGGCACTCATGAAACTCACCTCAGAACGACAGGACGAGGTGTCATTGTGAAGTGCTGGAGATCTGATAGCTAAGGTGGGTTTTTTTAGGAGTGGTGGATCAAACATTCAAAAAACATCTAGAGATTTGTCATTTTTCTTCTTGCTGCCACTGATTTTAATTTTTGAGCACTAGAATTTCCCCCAAACCAGGAATGGAGAAAAAAAGAGAAGATAAAACTAGAGCCTGATCATTTTAGTATGTCAGAAACTTTGATGTGAATTTGATGAAGGAAGAGTTGGAAATTGTTATCTAAGGTGAGATCAAGTGTATATATTTTACATGTGTGTGCATGTGTGTGCATTTAACTATTGTCCCACGATTCCTATTTCTATTTGTTAATACGAAGTGGACTTATTATCTGTATTTATGAAATACATGAGATACATATGTAATTTATAGATTTTATTTATTTTCCAAGGATCTGAGCTCTCTATTGATGTGGTTAATAATTCAAAGAAGTGGGGTGCCTGGGTGGCTCAGTCGGTTAAGTGTCTGACTTCGGCTCAGCTCATCATTTCAGGGTCCTGGGATTGAGCCCCGAGTTGGGCTCCCCGCTCAGTGGGGTCTCTGCTTGTCCCTCTGCTCCTCCCCCCACTCATACTCTCTCTGTCTCTCTCTCTCTCAAATAAATAAATAAAATCTTTATTTATTTTTTTTAATATTTTATTTATTTATTTGACAGAGAGACAGCCAGAGAGAGAGGGAACACAAGCAGGGGGAGTGGGAGAGGAAGAAGCAGCTGGGAGCCCAATGCAGCGCTCGATCCCAGGACCCTGGGATCACGCCCTGAGCTGAAGGCAGACACTTAATGACTGAGCCACCCAGGTGCCCCAATAAATAAAATCTTTTAAAAAGATAAGTGAAAGTACTTTTTCTCTTATTTGTAAAATGGTTTATATATATATTCTCCATATATGTATATTTTAATAGATGTTCTATACATATATACATATACATAATATACTGTCTTTCCATGAATAAATACAGCAGAAACAGTCAAATAAATGAAAACATTAGGACTTGAACAAAACAAATGGGGCGAAGGGTCTTTCTTAGGAACATGGGCCTGAAATTATTTGAGGAATGGAGTAAAATATAAATTAATGCCTTTACATGTAAAGAAATGACCAAGTCTTTCATCTCAGTGGAGCAGAAGGAGGGAATTGAGACCCACCTGGGAACCAGCTAGCCTTGGCCTCTTGTTCTCTGAAGAGAATTTCTCTTTGATGCTCAGTGGCGTTCACGGGGATGGGGCACATAATGATGGCAGGAGCTCAGGAATTCAATGAGAGGGAAAGCAATACCACTACACATTCTGAAGAGGCAAAGATTCACACATGTGGGCACATACACACACACAGACCCCCGAACCCCAGGACCTGGACAGTTTTGCCCTTGTCACAGCCTAGGGGTTCCCAGGGCTCCTCCACACATTCAGGGGACTCTGAGAAACTGGTTTGGGGCTAGAACGACCTCACAAGTCTCTTTCTAGGAAGGGAGAGCCAAGTAGCTGACTTACAAAGTTCAAATACCAGATACTCAGAGGATTCAACTTGGAGTTTAGCGCTCCCTTGTCTGTCAGTGGTGTTTGCGGGACTTGCTCCTCCTTCAGGGTTTTGAAATAGGGGTTGGGCGAAGGAAGAAATGGCAGAAGGATAGGGGGTCTCTATGAGGGTGCTCATTCTGCTCTATGCAGTAAGGGGTGGAAGACTGAGTATGTAGGACCTCTTTACCTACTTCCCCTATAAATGATGATGATGATGATTAAAGCTAACATTTGTTGATCACTTACTCTGTGTCAGGAATTGTAATAATCTTTCCATTTATTATCATAATTGACTTTCACTGTCTCCCTAATTCTCAGGAGGAGGGGCTATTATTGTCACCTTCCCTGTTTTTCAGGAAAGTAAACTGAGTCTTAGAGGAAAGGAGTAAGTTGCGTAAGGTCAAACAGCTAGTAAGTTACTAGGAAGTTATGGTAGGTAGAATAACACACCCCATCCCACCCAGATGTCCACATCCCAGTCCTTGGAACCTGTGACTATACTGCATGGCACAGGTGAAGGAAGGTGGCAGATGGAATTAAGGTTACTAATCAGCCGACCTTGAGATTGAAGAGATTCTCCTATATTACCCGGGTGGGTCCAATGTAATCACCTGGGTGTCTCATAAATGAAAGAGGGAGGCAGGGGGGTCAGTGTCAGAGTGATGCACTGTGAGAAAGACTCACCTGGCCGTTGCTGGCTTTGAAGATGGAGGAGAGGGGTCATGGCCAAGGACTGGGAGTGGCCTCTAGAAGCTGGAAAAGGCAAGAAAATGGATTCTCCCCTAGAGTCTCCAGACAGAACATAGCTCTGATAACACCAGGTGTTATCCCAATGAGACCCATTTTGGACTTCAGACCTCCGGAACTGCAAGATAAGAAATTGTGTTGCTTTAAGCCTCTAAGCAGTAATGGGAAACTAATACAGTGATAAAGCTGAGGTCTGAGGTCTGGCTCTGGAGGTGGGGCCCTTAATACCAGCCTTAAAGCCAGAGCCTAGGAACAGAGATGAGCACAGGCCTCGGTAGGAGAGAAGAGGCCACTCTGCTTTGCAGGTCCACCAGAAAGACCCTGGGCCTGAGAAGCCTGGGGAAACACCAAACAGGCCACGAACACCTCAGGAATGGCAGACTTGCTGAACCCATCCAATAAGGGACTGGTGGGGCGGGGTAAGGACAGGGCAAGTAAATTCTCATCCAAACACCGAACCCTGTGACCTCGGCATTTCCTCGTTTACATTTATTCTTCAAACACACATTGAGTATCTGCCCAGAGTAGACACTGCAATAGGTGCAGAGGATACCAGAACAAGGAAGTCGTGTCTGGCCCTTGACAGAAGTAACAGTCTAGTGGGAGACACGGTCAAGTAAACAGACCATTACCTTTCAGTGGGGTAGCACTGAGATAGAGTACATGGATAAGCACAGGGAAGGCATGAGACCAGTCTCACGGGTTCAGGCATGGCTCCCTGGGGAAGGTGATCACTGAAGTACATCTTGAAAGATGATTTGGAGGGATGTGGGGGGCAGAGGGCTAGAGAGGAGACGGCTACATGTGGAAAGTTCTGGAGGCATCTAGAATATGGCTTATCCAAAAGCTGTACACAGATTCACTATAGCTGAAGGGAAGAGAGCAGGCAAAAATGAGGCAGGAGAGGCAGGAGGGGACCAGAAAGTGAAGAGCTTAGATGCTGAGCTCAGGAATTTGGATCATCCTATGAAAAATGTGGAGCCACAGTAGGGTTTTACATCGGGAAGTGCTATATCAGACTTGCTCCAGTTAAGCCTCTCTGCTGGCTTGTGGAGGAACAACAGTGCATCCAGTGGCAGGGCAGAGACTGGACAACTGTGAGGAAGAGCAGCCCAGAAGTCACTGCAATGCCTCAGTCCACCCTCTTTGGTTCCCCGACAGGCAGCTGCACAAAAAGGACCTCACTGAGGTATGTGAAGACACCTCACTGAATATTTACCCAGAATCTCTTTACTAGGATGAACCTAAGCAAGTATAAATAATTAAACCCTTTAAAAGCTTAGAACTCTATCTTTTCCAGGTTTTTCTTCCTTTCCTAGCCTTAATCCACAGGATAATGGCTCCACTGGGCATAGCCAGACGCACTGCCCTCAGCTGCCTCGCTATATGGGAGACCCTCGTGTGTAGGGTTCTAGTCCCAGTTTCACCACCCAATTCCAAAATGAGTGAACTCTCACTTTACTTTTTCCATCCCTGACCTGAGGTCCAACTATGGATTCAGGCCTCAGAATGTCTGTGCTCAGGGCCCCCTCTTTTGGAATCACCGTGCACATTCTTCTTTAAGCACGTGGTTCCCCACTCTTTTGCTTTCAGGGTTGCGTACTTTTTCTAGCACCCATTCTTTGCAGCCATTTTTATTTTATTAACTGTCATTTCTCCCAAACAGGCCCTCTTTCTTTTATCTCTGCTTCTATTACTCCCTTTTATGATTAGTAAATTTTCCACCAAGTTGTCCATCCACTCGTTGATAATAATCTTTCAGTTTATCCCAGTTCAAAAGGAATATTCCCATTTTTAAAGCTTAATATATATTAAAATTACTCACTCTATATACAAAAAGTAGGGACTTGCAGGTGTGCATATATTTGGAAAAGATGTGCCACAAAATAAAGAGAGAAAAATCGGCTAGAGTATGCATCAGAGATCCAGGCGTGTTCCTGGACCCATTTCACCCAAATCATCCAGAATGTCACTGTTGCTGGCTGGGATCCTTATTTAGGGATCTGAGCATCATATGCAACTTGTCTCTGCACAACTTGTTCATTTTATTTTAAATTTCTATCACTGGCAAGATGATATTTGTTTCGGTCAGAAGAGACTAGATCGTGCCGCAGTAACGAAGAAACTCCAAATTGCAGTGGCTTAAACCAGAGGTTAATTTCCTGTTCATTCTACGATCTCCCGGCTCGCCTGAGTTACTCAGGGACCCTTGCTGGTGGAGCTGTCACTCTCCCAAACGTTGTCAGTCACTATGCCAAAGGGAAAGGAAACTCTGGCGGGTCTCTGCTGTCTGCCTGCATGTGACACGTGTTTCTTCTTCTCAAAACACATTGACCAGAAATAGTTACATGGCTCCACTTAGCTGCAAGGGTGCCAGGCTAGGACTCAGAGAAAGAGAAGCATCTTCAACTGCAGCCAAGGTGGAGAGCTAGGGAAACTTGTCAAACAGCATTAATGACCTTCCCTGTGTTCCTTAGGCATTTAGCTTGTGACACTTTTTTTTTTTTAGATTTTTTTAAATTTATTTATTCGACAGAGATAGAGACAGGTAGCAAGAAAGGGAACACAAGCAGGGGGAGTGGGAGAAGAAGAAGCATGCTCACAGCGGAGGAGCCCGATGTGGGGCTCGATCCCATAAGGCCGGGATCACGCCCTGAGCCGAAGGCAGACGCCTAACCGCTGTGCCACCCAGGCGCCCCTAGCTTGTGACACTCTTAAGCCAAACACAAAGTAGTTTAGAGAGACCGGTCGCTACCTTTTTAGACTCTTACCAGCCAGTGTGTGTCCTAAATCTTCTCCAGTAGTGGATTTCACTACTATCACCCCTAGTGCTCCACGATGATTTCCTGTTTTTTCGTTATTACCCTATGACTTTTCTAACTACGCATGTTTCCTTTGTGCTTTTAATAACAAAAAGCTGAGAGCCAAAATTACACTATCCTGTATTCCAGGTGGCTCTTTTTATATATAAATAATTGTATTAGATTATATTTAGTTCTAAAATAAGACAAATGACTATGAGAATAAGTTTATTCAACCTTAACTTTTAAAAAATTTAAGTTACAATTGCAACCATAGGCTAATCCTCAGAATGAAGAATTAATTATGTTGACTTATTTGGTACTAATTTTCTCACAAAATTTTAAGATAGTACAAATGTTTTAACCTTTATATTCTGCCTCTTTAGAAAGATAGTTAACTAAATTTGCATTTTATTTTATATCCTGCCTCTTTTGAAAGATATTCTAGTTAACTATGCAGTCGATTTGCATTTTATTTGCCTGTTGTATTGGTCGTTTACAACTTCATATCCAACCAGACTGACAAAGACTTTGATACAATGGCCGGAGACAGGGACTAGTGCTAAACTACTTGAGTGGGACCTCGTTTTATAGTTGGCCTCTTCACTAGTGAATGTTTTTGAATTATGAAGACTTTACCTCCCTATGAAACCTTGGGGTAACTATGGGGACCTGAAAAATGAATACCCAGATCGTGAGAATCCCCATGTGGAAGGCATTTCTTGCAGTTAATCTTATTCTTGGCTTTTATTTTATTATTATTTTTTCCTTTTTGCTTAGATTCCATCAGCTATTTTCTTTATTCTTTTGTATTAACAAGGGGTTCCTCAAATCTTTTGTAAGATGAGGCAGGATATGTATAAACAAACAGAAATAAACGCTGACAACTCAACTTTTTAATTACCCCCAAACTTGTTCTTTTGGAATGGGCCATGTTGGGGGAGATCAAGGCTGTGAAGCTTTCTTCAGGCAGTGACGGAAGTTGAGTGGCTAAGGTACCTTCACGGAAGCCTGACTTTTATCCTACTTTGAGATCAGTTTCTTCCACCCAGTGAGCAGTAACTCAAGAATTATGGACACAACTTGGGTTTCTGGGGCTGTAGCTCATTTGGATGGTCCATAGCGTGTCACTGGGTGACTTCCTGTCCTGGAAACTTCCCTCCAAAGGAGGGACAGTCTTCTATTTCACTTATAAATCAAGTTAACTCCTATTCTTTGACTTTAAGAAAATAACCTCTCTCTTCCTCCCAGCAAATTTCTTTCCCTTGGTCTCTGCATTTGCTCACACATGATTCTTGTGATGGGAACAGTCAGAAGAGTATTAAACTTCTTGAATAAAACTACAAACCCTGCAATTCAGGAGACACACTTGTATGGAGCCCTTGCTATGTGTGAGGAAGCTTCCATGTGTTAGTTCATGGAATCCTCACACTAACTCTGTGTGGTGAGTCTTCCTGTTCTCATATTGAGGTTGAAGAAATGGATGCTCAGAGATGGCGCCTATCTGGCCCAAGATCACCCAGTACTGCAAGTGAGATTTATACCATGTTGGGCTGACTGTAGAACACCAGTCTTTAGGGACCACACTGCCCCACCTCCGCCTCTCTTAGGCCTTCCATCCAGGTTATGAACCTTGAAAGGGAAATAATATACTTCCTACTCTGAAAATAACAGAAGAAAGTGATTATATAACTTTAATGGTAAATGTTGTATATATGTATCCCAATTTAAAATAAAACCATGAAATTTTCCCTGTTGATCATTTTAAGTGTGAGAAACACACATTTCCATGTCTTTTTTTTTTTTTAAGACTTTATTTGTCAGAGAGAGAGAGAGAGAGCAGCAGGCAGAAGGAAAAACAGGCTCCCTGCTGAGCAAGGAGCCCCATGTGGGGCTCAAACCCAGGACCCTGGGATCATGACCTGAGCCAAAGGCAGAGGCTTAACCAACCGACTGAGCCACGCAGGCATCCCCGTATTAAAAAGGGCCAGAGTTGGGATCCAAACACAGGATTCCTGACTCCTAACCTAGGGTTCTTTCTTCCACTACAATATACACCATTTTGTGAGTCAAAAAAGGAATTTCCGGCAGTATGAACCTAATGCTTTGGGATCAAATGAGAAGCAGGTGGGGAGAATGGTGGGCTCACATCTGTACCCTGACGTCACTCAGTACAACTCACGGGAATGTTTCTCTGTTTTGTTTAAGGTCTAGCAGTTAAAGTCTGGTCCGGGGTTCCAAGGAATGCTTATTAATTTCCTAGGACCTAAGAGCCAGATTCAGTTCCTGGGAGGAACTTTCATTGATTTGACTTTATTTCATTATTCCCACTTGACATATAGTTTTAAAACCAAGAATGCCCACCGGGCTGTGAGTAAGGATAATCCCCAGTGAATAAAGAGCAACACTCAGAAGCTTTGCTTTAGACATTCTTAATATATTTTTTATCTACGTATCTTTTTATCTGTCTGTATTTGCTTATTGCTTTAATATAGGTTTTGTACTTAGGGAGAACCTATTTCTCCTCCAAACACCAACTGCATGAAACAGCAGGTTGTACGTCACATGGCATCGACTGTGAATGAGCCCATCACCCCTTCCTCCCATACTTCTGCCTTGTCGTCATCCAGGAATGAAAGTGGTCAGGAAAGGGGGAAAAAAAATCATTCAAGAATTTACACATTAGAATGCAGGTGAACTTCAGTCGTGGGAGACTTGTACAGGGCGGGCTCAATTTTACTTACAACTCCAGACAGAACTGCATATACATGGAAGTCCTTATGTGTTCAGTCTCATGTGGCGAGGCCGTCTCCCTGCCCCCCACTGGTGCATGCCAGCTTTTTCTCTTGCGTAAGCTGTGAACTCTGTTGAGCAGAGCTCATATAATAGCTTCAGAGTTCTTAGCATCTCTGAAAGAGAAGGGTCAGAACACAGAAGTACTGGGTGTTGGATTTCTTGGGCGCTTGAAGGATTTAGCAGACAAGTAAAGTGTTAGTTTAGGGACAAAGATCTGGGGGATTCTCAGAGGCAGCAGGCTGGGGCACGAGGGCTCTGAATTCAGGATCTTGAATTCCAGTCCCAGCTCTGTTGTTTTACTGACTTTGCAACTTTGAGCAAGTAAGTCATTTGACTCCTCTGAGCCTTAGCACTTGCATTTATATAAAAAGGAGATTATAATATTTTACTGTCTTTGTGACTTTTAAGATGATGTATTCAAGTTATTGGGATGCAGAAGGCACTCGACCAGTGGTGGCCATGATGACAAGGATTCATCCACTCATACAATAAATATTGAGCCCCTTGACGTGCCCTGTGCTGTTCTGCACACTGGGGCTATAGCAGTGAATGAGGCAGACTCAAATCCCTGCCCCCGTGGGGCTGATGTTCTAGTGGAGAGACGGACAATAAACAAGATACACAAGTAAAACATACAGTGAGTTAGATCATGATTTAAGCGCTAAAGAAAAAAGATAAAGATAGGACGGAAAATAAGCAATATTAGGGGAGATTGAGATTTTAGAGGGGTGATCAGGAAAAGCCTCCCCCAGAAGGTAAATTTGTGTCAAGTCTTAACGTAAGTGAGGGAGAAAGGCAAATGATTACCTGGGGGCCCAGCAGGCACAGGAACTGAGATGGGAGTGTGCCTAGCAAACTCCATATGTCCCCGGGAATGGAGGTGAGGAGGGTGGGCGCTGGTATTGAGTAAGCAAAGGGGAGAGCAGTAGGAATTTGAGAGGTAAGGGGGCCAAATCCAGCAGGTCCTTGGTGCAGAGATGGGGAAGACATCGGTTTCTACCCCGAGCGTGATAAGTAGAGTCATGCTAAGAGGTGTGACCTGATCTCATTGAAATTGTAACAGGGTCACTAGGTTACTGCCTAGCGCATGCTTATAATTATGGTAAACCTGAAGCCAGCGACCTGAGATGGAAAACAGGGCTGGGGAAGCAGAGAGACACAGCATTCGAGTAGGTTGGGCACAAGCCCCGGAGAAGCAGAACATGGGACCAAGCCACAAATGGGAGTGTTGCTTTTGTTCATTTAGACTGGGCTAGTCTAAATGACTAGCCCAATTAGTCTATTGGCTAGGGTGCTGAGGGAGAGGGAGGGAGAAGGGCCTGGCCTCCCGCCCCTCCACGCACCACATCCTGCCGCGGGTACCGGCACACACCACTCCCCATCTGTGCCTATCCCTATGTTTGAATGTATTTCCATCAGCACGCACCATCTAGCACCAAATTTCTCTCTTTACAAGTCAGCTTCCTCACATTTGTTCAACAAATGTTTGTCAGTCAGCTATTATGTGCAGGCGCTCTGTTAGGTGCTAAATGTACAGCAACGTGAAAGATTATAAATAGTTCAAAAGCCAATCCCTCACGGGGTCATCAAAGAAAAATCAACGTAATCCTATAGGTGTGGATCCATTTAGGAATTGAGAAGGAAAAGGGTATGCTCATTTCCCAGGGGCCTACTCACCTTCTCCGTCGTTTGTTCGCTGAGGGATTTCCCACCAGCTGTAGACAGGGTATTACCTGTGCACAATCACATTCCTGGAATAAGTAAATTCTCTGCAGGTGAAATTGGACAAACAATGCCAGTGACCTCTTTAGCCGCTCAAGTATTCGTCCAAAGGTTTAAAATAATAAGCTTCATTTTTCACTCAGTCTTGTTGACAGACAGTATCAGCAGGGCTCGGGGTTAGAAGAAGTGTAATCCTCTTTGATGAATAGTTCAGGAAAATTATTGTTAAGCCTTCTGTAAATATTTCTCTGAAGTCATAGTAGTGATTTTAGATAAACTGTGTGAATAATTGACATAAACTTAAGATTTATACATTTGGTTAGTCTTGGAATGTTGAAATCAATCATGTCATTGCCAGAGCATCAGCCAAAGTACCTCAGTATCTCAATTTATCGTCGGTGATAATAAGCGCAGACAATGATACAGATTAAGGTAATTCACAGCCTTGTTTTGGCCAACAGTTTCAACTTTCTTGGTAACCAGGTTTGTTACCCAAGTGGTCAACAAACGGAATTCCACAGACGGTAATGCTACCAAATAGAAAGTTGGCAAAAGGACCAGCAGCAGCAAAGGAGGAAGAGGGCGTGGGGGTCCTACGTGTCCACAAACTGATAGAGCGGGCCCTGAATCTGGCAGCTACAAAAGTTAGATCAGACGTCCACACTTCATGCCCTGCTGGCTCAATTCAAGGCCTCACTTGGGCCTTTTGGGTCTCTACCTTTTGGAGTAGAGCCCCTGGATGTATCTGAGTACAGAGCAAAACTCCCAGGGCTCCTCTGATTCCCCAGAAATTGCCTGACCTCCTGGAGAGAGTTATTTATATGGATGAATTTAAGCACCCTGAGTATACGAGGAATCCAGGCTTGTTTTTATCACGGAGGCTCTCTGATCTACCTCAGTGCATGTGTACGCTGTTTAATACAAAGGTTTGAATTAAATTAAGAATATACTAGAATGTAAACTCAATAAAGGAGAGAATACAGTTGGCTTCCTTCACTGACATCTATCCAGTCCTAGAACAGTGCCTGACACATGGTAGATCCTCAAAAAATATTTGTGGTTAAGTGAAGGAATGAGTATATGTTCACCAAGTTTCTGATCTCAAGCAGTTTAAAACCTAGAAGGCAGCAAAAGTCGTCATCAGAAATCTCCCCAGCAAAGGTAGTGATTGTAGGTTTTTTGAAGAGAGGTAGAAATCATTTAGAGGAGACAGAGTGAGAGAGAGAGCGATTCTGTCTGGCTTGATGAGGTTTTGTAATGAAGGAGGGGTATTTGTGGGGAAAAGGAGGAAGAGGAAAAGAAAAATGGAAAATACAAGATAGGGGCTTATGTAAAAGAGCAGTGTTTGAGAAAAGACCCAAAAGTCATCTCTGGTAATAATTAAAGCCCCAAGACAGCAGGAACCAGGAAGAAAGAATATGGAGAAATTTGAGAAAATATAAGAGAATTAAAATACAGTAGGTGCCTAACTAATATTTGATAATCAAAGGCATTTCAAAGTCATCCCAGCCCCCACTTTTTTCAATTTTATAAATAATTATATTAATTGACTTTTTAAATGTAAACATCTTAAGCCTCAAAGTTCTGTGCAAAGTGAAGAGATTATGGGAAACTGCAAATACAAAGGAGTAGTTGTGAGAACAGTGAACAACAGTGAAACTCTAGGACATTCTTCATCCTGTTTGCTTTCACATAAATCAGTCACGAGATGGATATAACATAAAATATCCAAAGGAGCTTTCTTGACTTCCTTTTTTATATAAGAAATCAGTAATTTCCTAGGCCTTGTTTCATTCTCATTTTGTTGAAAATGTGGGCAAATAATACAGAAAGGATTTGGTTCCACAAACTGTAACGTGAGCAGGACCAAGTCTACAGTGCTCTTCATAGTACACAGCCTCTGGCTCTGCACCTGGCACTCAGTAGATGCTCAGCAAACACTTGTTGAAGGAACCCAGATGTCGGGGGTCCCGTGTGCAAAGCTCCGGGGACGTAAAGACGACACAAGTAAAGAGAGAGTCATGGCTCCCACCTTCAAAGGGTTGAGAGCCCAGGCTGGGGGTGAGGCGGCACTATGGGCAGGGAACAGGCATGGACAGACACCGCCCTGCGGGAAGACGGGTGAGGACCACCGGCAGCACGCTGGAGGAGGACTGGCATAACACGCTATTTGGATGCCACGTCACAGTTTCCATGTTATTTTACTATCGGATTCTCTAAAAACGGGGAAAAGTGGGGTTACTTCTTAAAGGACAGATGGCGGGGGTAAGGGAATGCGGTGGCGTTGATGAGAGGTCTGGAAAAGCTTAAAGGAGACAGGATTTGAACATGGCCTCAAAGGATGGGTAGACATTGGAGGTAACCTTCACCGAAGACATGCTTGTGCCAGGCTGAAGCACTTCCCTTGCTTGCTCAGTAAGTGATGAACTCGGTCCTCACAACGATCTCCGTGGAAAGCTCTGTCTTCTTACAGAAGCAGACACAGAGGAGCAATAAAGTGCGATAAGCCACTCAAAGTCACACAGCTAGTGACAGAGCCATACGGTCTGGTTCCAGAGCACCGGCTGTTAACCACACCGGCATCTCGGGTTTTGTATGGGGGCTCAAGGGTGCGACAGGCATGGGGAGCAGTCCAGGTAGAAGGAAACCCCGAGCTGCGGGTGCCAAAGCCTTGTGGTTAGAGTGAGCCCAGTGTGTTTGGGAATGAGTGCGTTGATAGAAGGTTGGAGAGAAGATTAGTAGGATGAGAAGGGGAGAAAGGCAGGAGGAAGTGATCAACAGGGGATGGCTAATACACCATGTTACATTCACACCAAGATGTTACAGAATATTTTATGAATGGAAAGTTCTTCATGACATATGATTTATGAAAACAATAGCTACCACTTTTTAAATCTTACCATAGGCCAGGAGCTGTGTTACCCAGCTCGTGTGGCTTACCTCATGAATCCTCGAGGCAGCTCTGTGGGGCAGGTGTGATTATCCCCCATCTGTTATCACAGATGACGAGTCTGAAGCTTAGACCTTGTAAGTGACATCCCCTTACTTACGTTCTCTGTCTCACTCCTCAAACTCAGAACCACCAGATAAATAAAATAAAAGCTAGCAAGGGCCAAACTTACAAATTCATTATAGGAATTTGGTCCATTTTATATATATTAAGATCTATCGAAGGTTTTTTGAAAAAATGGCCAATTCTAGTGAGTAATAATTGAAAAAAGAGAAAATATGGGTCAGGTTTTGTTAATGTGATTTTTGCTTTTGTTTTATTTTTTCTCTTTTTATTCTCTTTCATCATTATTGACATTCCACAAGCATCCATTGGCACATGACAACTGGACCAAGCATTATTTCGTTCTGTTGGTTTCCAAAATACGTCATCAACTTCTAACGTACTGTAATCAGTTGTTTGTTATATTTAGCATTTGCTTCCCCACTCCTACCCTCAACACCAGACGAGCAACGGTTTCTGTTTTGTCCACTGTTACAGCCTTGGCACCTAGGACAATTTCTGGTATAAAGCAGTATTGAATCACTTTGTTGAATGAATTATAATTTTTCAATAGACTTTATTTTTTACAGCAGTTTTAGGTTTACAGCAAAATCAAGTGGAGTAGAGAAAGTTCCCAAATGTCTCCTGCCGCCCCTCCCTTGGATACAGTCCCCCATTATCAACATCCCCCACCGGAGTGGAACATTTGTTATAGTCAATGAACCTACATTGACTCATCATTATCCCCCAAAGTCCATGGTTTACATGACAGTTCACTCTTGGGGTTACACATTCTATGGTATAATGTTGTGTACCTATCCTTCTACTCTCATACAGAGTAGTTTCACGGCCCTAAACTTACTCATCCCTCCCATCCCCTAACCCGGACAGCCACCGATCTCGCTACTGTTTCCATAGTTTTTCCTTTCTGGAATGTCATGTAGCTGGTCTTATGCAGTACGTAGACTTTCACATTGGCTTCTGTGACTTAGTTATATGCATTTAAGGTCCTTCCATGTCTGTCCACGGCTTGATAGCTCGTTTCTTTTTAGTGCTGAATAATACTCTATTGCTTAGATGTACCACAGTTTACTTATCCAGTGAATTATAATTTTAGAACAAAAAATGAGATAAGAACTCAACTTGTGAAGGAATAACACAGTTGCTTTGAGCGGACTTTGGGAGTTGAAGCTGTGAAGGGGTAGAGGTCATGAGCGGAATGGCATAGAGTCTTTTGGATGGAAACTGAGTTCCTTCACCTCTTCGGCTGATGTTTCTGAACACCCTCTGTGGGCAGGCAGGGTGCTGGGTGCTAGAGGGTGTGGAAACAAGAGGCAGTCCCTGCTTCTCCCCCCATCCTCTGGGGTTGGCTGCCAGGGGGCGTGGTCATAACCGGTCTGTCGGGCTCTGCAAAAGTCCAGCGTGGCCTGGACAGCTTACTTAGGGCTCTCTCCTGTCTCTGAGCAGATTGAAGAAGGGGGCAAAGCAGACCTGGTGAGCTCCAAACTGCGGGCCGGGGACGAGGTGGTGCACATCAACGAGGTGGCGCTGAGCAGCTCCAGGAGGGAGGCCGTTTCCCTGGTGAAAGGATCCTACAAGACCCTCAGGCTGGTGGTACGCAGGTAGGCTGTACGGTGCCTCCACTCTCCCTCCTGCAGCTGCCCCCACCCTGCCCCACCTCCTGGCAAGAGTTGGGACCAGTAGCTTGTTCTTTAAATCTCCCTGCATGGATCCTTGAGCCTCCCGCCCTCCCCCTCCCCTGCCCTGGTTTTTTTCCTTATCCATCTGTGGCATGTGAGGAGGAAGCTGAGTGAAGACGGTTCAGACAAAGGTGTTTCAGACACACTTTCTTTTGAAACAATGACTTTCCCAGCAGGTATCGGGCTTGGCACAGCTCTGCCTCACGGTACTTCCTAAGTGTCTGGGTGTAATGCAAAGTGACTCCGGTCCCAGATGTGGTCAGAGGTCTACGAGGCCTCCTTTCATTGTGGAACTAGAGAAAGCAGTTGGCTTGGAGCTTCAGGTGGCATTCCTCTAGCCTCACCTACGCCACAGCGGTCAGCAAAACAAACACATTCCTTCTTTTGTTTGCTTTGTCTTGTTTTCCTGGTGGTGCCTCTGGTGATGACTCTTGGTGGCTCTTGGAAAAGTTTTGGGTTGTGATTGGTTTTAGTGCCTTAGAATAAGAAGCGTCCTACTCCTGGGGAAACCCGCATCCTGGAGGAGGAAATTATTTGTATAAAGGGTAAAGGAGTTAAAAAGAATTTTTTTAACACTATGACAAACCAAGCACTGCCCCGGTGTTTTCCATACGGTAGCTCATTTAACCTCTAAAGAATCTGGTGAGACAGCTATCACTATCCCCACTTACGGGCAACAGGTTGCTGAAATGACTGAAGGTAACAGAGCTGATAAGTGGAAGAACCAGAAGAGAATGTAGCTACCCTTGGTTCTGCGTCTCCCTGCCACTTGACAGTCATTACCGTGACCTCCTAAGCCCTAGGCCTGCACATTTTGCTTATTTGGATATTTCTTCACTAATCAGGTTTTGGCTGTCTTACGTGGCAACTAAATGTTATAATATTTGAGAAGGTTCACATTGGCTGGAAATCTAGGAGTCATTCATCAAGCTACACTATTTTCAGGATGTGAAAATTTAGCTCATCTTTTCATCACTCATAAGAGACTCTCTCATGGGACCATTCACTCCTACACTCACGCATTCCTCAAACTTTACTGAGTGAACCCTTGCTGAGGGGACCAGCAGCTCCTCCCAAGCACAAAAACACAGCCCTGGGTGTGGTCTCACCAAGTCCCCAGGTCTAGTGACTCTCCTCAGTGCTGGGCTGTGTCTGGCTTCTCTTCAGGGCCATCTAACCAGACATGGCTTCTCTGGTGGCCAGGGATGTAGAGTGGCTCAAAACGTAAGAGTTCGATCAGACCCAGGGCTGATATCATTCCAGGGTCGTCTAGCTGTGTGACCTTGGGCAACTTACCTCATTGAAGATTTAGTTTCCTCATCTTTAAGTATCTACAGGGTGATTGGGAAGATGAAATGAAATACTCTGCATACTCATGGCAAGCGCCTGGTAACAACAGGTACTGCTGCTCTTCATCTTATTGGCCAACTCCAGGCACAGGCCCATTCCTTACGGGCCAGATTTTAGTAAAGCAGTCATCTCAAACATGGCGGCTGATTTCTCAAGCAGATGTGTAGGAAGTCCCAGAACCATGAGACCTAGTCCATGTGTCCAAAGGACTGTTGAAGGTTTTGAAACTCGCTTTGGCATTGGCACCCAAAGCCCAACTTTAGAACACTGGCATTTATCTACTGGGGAGTGAGAGTGGAATCCATACTCTTGATTTGTTTTGATGGGACTCTAGTGATAGATTAGCTTCTGGAGAGGGTTGCTCTGTTTCTGGCTATGAAAAGTAGTCATGCTGGCTTCCTGTTCTGCCTTCTAGTCAATGATGACATGAGATCTGAATTACTTCTAGCAGAACAGGAGACAGTCCTGGGGTTGAAATCTGGCCTTGTCATTCGCAAGTTGTGTGGCCTTGGACCTCTCTAAGCCTCAATTTTTTCATTTATAAAATAGAAATAATAATTCTTGCCACAAAAGGGCATTATGTGGATTTAACGGATAAAGTATAAGTACATAGTAGGTGTGTAATATTTGATCATTATTATTCTGGATTGGGTTAGAGGGGCATGTGGCAATACACAGGAGTATTGCCATAGGGCCAAAAATGCTGATTGCCTGATTATCAAGAAGCCCTCCTCACCACCACACCCCACCCCCTTTATTCCCTTGGTGAATTTACTATCATTAAGGGGCTGGTTGGCAGCCTTACAGGTACAGAACTGGTCATGACAGCACCCAGGAGTTCATGAAATTTAGGAATGTTAATTTATATTATCCAGATATACCTTATCTGACAGGAAAACTAAATAAGAAGTCTGACCATAATGAGGTCAGGTGGTTGCATGGTGATCTCCTTCAGAGTGAAAGGAGTGGGGCTAAGGCCCCAGCACATGCTGGCCTTTGCTCTGATGGCCCAGTTTCCCCTCGGGACATGTCTGCCAGGTGGCCCAGATGCTCACACTGGTGAGTGGGGACCCTTTCCCCTCCAGACGGCATGACATGCTGCCTAAACCCTGCTCTCCTGTCTCATTTCTTCCCTGTACCTCCACACCAAATCCCCTTCTGATTGACACATTCTTTCTTTAGATATGCTAATGTAATCGATAAGGTTACTGAAGATCCTTGCAGTCCCTGCTTCTGGTATGGGAAACATTTCTTCTCTAAGATGCCTTTTGAATATGTCTTATCTCATCTATTATGCCATTGTTTTTTATAATGGAACTCTCAGAGTTTGAGGAAAAGAAGGCTGTCTTTACTTCTTGCACATACTGAGAGATGGGGATTATAAACTTACCTTGGTAGACACGGATGGACATTCCTCCCTGACCTTTCAGAGAACTGGGTAGCAGCAAGCCCCTTTGCTCTGGATTAATCTGGCTTTGTATTGAGTAGAGTCCTCATTTTCTTGAGAAGTCTTGTCTTTCTACGTAGGCCCAAGTCGGGTCCTGAGATTTCACTTCCTTCAACCTATTCATGATAGAGTGACTTGTATATTTCATTCATTAACTTTCCTTCTTTTCTAAGTGATCTCCGTACTTTTAAAAAACTTTGAGGTGGCTTCCTGGAAATATAATTGGAGGGTCTGTTTTCTAGAGAAATCATTTGCGTAGTGAAAATTTACGTATCAGCAGCTCTAGCTGTACCCTCCTCTTTTTCCCTTTAAAGTTAGTTTTGGGTGGGTGAGGGCAACACCTCCATCCATCATAAAAATGCCAAGAACGTATGTAGAGCAGAGAAGTGGTGTTTATGTAAATATTGAGGGTGTCTTCCCCAGTGACCAAAAACGGTCAAAAGTAGAAACACCTTCTTTAAAGGCTACAGTGACAAGAGAAATGCAAAGTCTCAAGTGAGTTGTGGGTCAAAGACCTTACAAGATCTGCTGACCAATGACTAAGGCAGAGTTTAGTCTTCCAGGAACAGGGAGTGAAGGGGGAGTGTGCATGGTGCGGGAGCCCAGAATGTGTTGGATGTTGGATGCTGGGTATACGAAGAGGGAAGGTCTACAGTTAGTGATGGATAGATGGAGAAGAATGCTAAAATAAGAAGTGGGCCAAAGAAAAGACCTTCCAGAAGGAAAACAAACATCTTCTAGCTAAAGGAAAATCGAAGAAGGAAAACCTTTGTGGAATGCAAGGACGGTACAAAGGATTTAAATGAGGAAAGCAGACATGTACACAATTAAGAGTCAATACTCCAAACCTTCTCTAAAATCAGTAGAGACTTTGTCTGGCAGGTATGTGTGAAATACAAGTCTTAGAACCAAGTAACTGTTAAAATGGAAACAAAGGAAAAGATCTTAAAGTTTAACTTTCCTGAAGGTGATGCCAGGTGCTTTTAATACACGGAATACTCCCTGCTATTCGCAAATAGCCTAAAATTTTAATTAAAAAAATAAGAGGTAACAATTCCACTTCAGAATAGACTGTTGTGGTTAATTGTTGGGTATTCATCTAAACTCCTGTTCTTGCCCTGAGCTGGGACTTTGATCTCTATCTTGAATGGGATAATCAGAATGGCATTGTGACCAATGGATCTGGAATCCCAATTTTGATCACCCCACAACCCCCATTTTTCTTAGCAAATCCAACCTCCCACCTTCTGCATCAAGGTGCTATTTTTTTCCCAGTATCATCATATTCCTAAATTTGGTATCAGTAGTTTGTTGGTCTGTGTAGCTAAGAAAAATTCTGGGGTATATTCCCGGTGTTTTGTCCTTGTTCTGCGAGGCTTATGTAGGCCACGTGAAGCCACATAAAAGTCATATTTCATTCTTTCTAGGAGAGAGGATGCATGAGGCAGTGATGCAGGTTTGAGGCTGCCTAGGTATGAAGTCTGATGGCTGTAGGTCCTAGCTCTGTGACCCTGGGCAAGTCGTTCAGTCCGTCTGAGGACTGTGAGAATTAAATGAGAAATGCATATATACAGCACGGTGATGAGATCTCCTGAAAATATAATGCATATTTGTTAAGTAAATTACCTCTTGTGAGAAGCCTACTTTAACCTCTAGAACACAGCATACGATTGGAGGGCCCGGTTAAGGGGAGGCCTGTGGTGGGGAAATGGTCTTTCTGGGCATAGGAGGCTGTATGCCTGATTGAGAACAGTAAACGGTGGGTGGGGAACAGCGAGTCCTTTCCAGAATGAGATCTTACTCCTAAACCTTCCCGGCGTTTCTGCAAATTTCATCTAGCATTTCCCTTTCCATTCATTTATGCTATGAGTTGACAGTGTTGGAAGGGAATGTTTTTTGTTTTGGTTTGGTTTTCTTTGTTGTTTTTTATTTGACGGTATGTGTGTATGTGAGAAGCAGGAGTTGATCGCATTTTACTGGGAAGAGACTGAAGAGAAAAGAGGGTTGAATTAGAGAAGAACAATAAGCGTCTGCCTAACATGTGTGAACTGCCGCGCGTAGTGGGGCCGAAGTGGGAATCCAGGTTCTGTCACCTTCTGGTCTGCAATTCTGCCTGGAGGAGGAAATGAGGGAACTGCATCCATAGATGTGTGGGGACTGGCCCACGGCCACTTGCTAGCAGCCCACGTGAGAAGCTTGGTCTCTGAGAACATAGGTCTTGGGGCCTCTTGGCACTTCAAGTAGTGAACTAATGTTTCTACTCACCGCCTCCTCCGTCTAGAAATATGTGTGATGCTTAAAAAAAAACAGAGAAAAACCAAAATTAGAAAAACCCCATAAATTGATTTTTAACTCATCCAGGAAAAACTGTTAAATGAAGAAGTGATTCCCACTGACCCTGAACGTCCTGTGGGGTTCAGATCAAATGCAGGTCAGTGCTCTGTCTCCGGCTGACTTGGGCTTCTTCATCAGCCTCTGGAAATAAAACTATTTGTTGCTTTATAAGTGCTTCCTCCCTCTAACAAAAATGGCAATGAAATTAAGTTTACCACAACCCTCGGGCCCACACTCCCCCCAAAAAACCCATCCCACATATCTGACGGTTAGCAGAACAGTTCTTTTTATAAACGGGTGGGATGACATTATTGGAATGGAATGGGATGGATGGGTGGCTCACACATTTGCCACTTCTGTGTCAGATTTCTGCAACTCTTTTTATGTCTAGATTGAGTTGTGAAACTATAGCTCACTTAGGATTTGCAAGTCAGTGATGTCAAAAGAAGTATCTGGTAATGAACAGAATGCATTTTAAGGCCCTCTTAAAGGATACAAAATTAGTGCTATTAACTATTAATTTTAAAAAAGGATTTTGCAAATCAGTTCGTTTTCAACTCACGGATAAAAGAAAATAATTTCTTGGAATACTATTACTATCCATTCCCTACCTCCTTCACACTATTCTGCTATCCCCCCTCTCCTCCCCACCACCTGCCTGAGTCTATTCCCTTAAAAAGCATCTATACTCTTAAAGCAGCTTACTCTGATTAACCATCTGATGTCCCTTTTGAACTATTTTAAAGCAGTTTAAAGAAAGAATTTATTAAGAGCTTTAAAGAATAAATTGAACAGAACTCCCTATTTTCAAAGCAACAAAGTTTGAAGGGTGGGTTGAAATTTTCTGGAACATAAGAAGCATCTGTATTTTTTCCTTACAAACTGACAATCTCTAAACCAGATTACGCCAGCACCAAGTTGCCAGTGCTCGGGTATGACATGGTAAGCAGCATGCCCAGGGGGAGTCCCTGTCATTGCGATGCCAACCTCCTCCCTGCTGTTTTCTGACCGTGGTAGCATGGGCACAAATCAATCTCTCTGAGGCTAAGTTTCTTCTGAAAATGGAGAACAGTGATAATATCTTCCCTACTCAGCTGCTGTAAGGATGAAATAACACAGTGTATTTGAAAATGCTTCCCTGTAATAATATATTAAACCATTATTCCACGAGGAGTATGTATTGTACAGTTTCAGCTCATGAAAATTTACTGGACTGCATTCTCCTTCCATTGTTCTATTTAATGCACTGATTTTTTTGCACAAATGAGAACATAGGAGTTTTAAAGTATCTGATTATAATGATTTTGCTAAAAGGAAATTTCGTTTTAAAGGACAGTATCAACGAGGTCCAAGCTCAGAATGGGATATGTTTTTTTTAAGACCACCTTCCCTGGAGAACTTAAGTAGAAAGAGGTCTGATTCTGAAGCAAGTCGTAGCTCGTTGGTGGGAGGCTGAGCTACAGAAGGGGACCCTCAGGCCACAGACTGGGCTTTCGCCTCCTGGGGAATCTTTGTTGCATTGATTTAAATGCTTAGGTTACATCGGCACACGTGGCACAGGCTGAGCACTGGGAAATTATTCTTTAGACAGCACAGTCTGTGGCCTTCGGGAGAATGATGCTAAAAGATAACTCTCGCGTGGACAGGCGGTAGGAGTTGAGGATAATTAGGGAGCAACGATCTTTTAGAGACAATTGAAAAACTGTTTCTGAAGCTCCAGGTACTCACCTCTGCGCATAACACACGCGGCTTCCTTCTCCTCACTTGGAACCAGAAGCCAAATGAGAGAGGTTGGTGTAAGTCCCAAGAATTGCTTCTCAAGACATAAAAAAGAGCTCCAGGCTGTGCTCTGTGGCTGAGTCCTCCGCGCAGGCGGAGGAAGGGGCTGTGTTACACCTGTGCCCTCTGAGGAGGGCATGGAGCTAGAGCGGTGCCAGGGATGGTGGGCCTATCGCCCTTGGGACTTCTGTGCTGGAAGCTTGTCACTTCTCGTGTTATACCTCCCACCTCCACATGCCCCCTGAACGCTGGCGAGGACCCTCTTGTTGTCCCTGCCCCCCCACAGCCCCCTGTCGCCCCTCACCCATACTTCACACGTCCTTCTGCTCTTCTGCTCAGGGTAGTTCAGAATTTGAGCAAAGGCCTAGTGAATAGTGGGGATGGGAGTACAAACCCCAGGCTGGAGTACGGTTTGCGTCCCAGCTGGGGACCCAGGCTTAGACTTCCCCAGAGGGGAAATCAGTATAACTGAGAACTATGGTAACTTACCCCTTTAGACATTTTTTCCACTTGAGCAAGTGGTGGCGAGGAAGGCAAGGAGGCAGCTGTGGCGGCCTTCGACCCCCAGAAACTTCTCCGAGAGGCCTGGCATCACGGGAATTTGCTCAGTATGCTTTGAGGAGGTATTTCAATCCTGCTGGGACCATGCTCCGAGCAGTTTTTGGCTCCCCTGGAGTCCTAGGTTTGAATGTCACTGTCTAGAAGTCTCGTATTTGATTTCCTAACCAGTTGTTCCTTCCCATGGAAAATTCATGTAACACGTTATTAGGTTTCCTGAGAGGTATGCAATGAGACTCCCTTACTGTAATGAGAAAAGGGACATTTTTTACTGTAGCCCATGATGATAACCACTATTTTTATTCAATGGATGACATATGCTCACTGGCTATGCAGCGAACGCTAGCCCGTGTGCAAAGGAATGCCGTGCTGTTTCCCAGCAAAGGAGGTTTGATGATGAAAGACCCCGTTTCATTCCTGGGATGACATGGGTTTACTTCGAACAAATGTATTCCAAGCAGGAGTCACCCTTCGCCCAACCATTAAAGAATGGCACTCAAATACCTATCTGAGCCTTTACAAAGGATATGAAGTCTGAGTTCTGAGGTCACTCAGAAATTATGGTGGCGTCCTTTCCCCTGGCTCCAAATGTGGGCGCACCAGCTTTAACAGACACTTTTGGATGATTCTGATTTAGAATATGAACCAAATATGTTTAATTCTGCACGCTTGAATCAAAATGGCTTAAAGCTACTCCTTCTCGAACTTGGCTACCCATTGGAATTTATGGAGGAAGTTAAAAACAAATAAACCAATGCTGGGGTCCCACCCCCAGAGTTCAATTGGTATCGTGTGTAACCTGGCACTGGACATTTTTAAAGCTGCTTGGGTGATTGTGTTGTGCAGTAAAGTTTGAGACTGGTTTGAGCTGTAAGTCTAGGTGATAAAGAGAAACCACAAGAAGGTAAGAACTAATAAGGTAGAAGAAAGACAAGCAGAGGGGACAGGGACATTAAGATAGAAGCAGGAGGGGAACCAGGATAGCAAACCAGGAGAGGCAAGGAGCAGGCTAGAGCCTTGTTCGTGGCAGGGAGCTGCAGAGCAAACATGGAGACCCCTGCTCAAGAGATTTCAGGGATGTCCAGGAGCCAGAGAGGCCTGCTGGGGAAGAGCTGCACCCCGCCCCCCCAGCGGCTCCGGCTCGTGCATTTCCGTGAGGCCTGTTTCTCATTATTGCTATATGGAGGTGGAATTTTTTGAAAAGTTCATTAAGAGATGTTGCTACTGATAAATGGTGTGGGCAGGGGAGGGGTTGTCCGTGGGCAGCACTTGGCCTCCCCTCCCCCACCTGCTGCCATGAATGTCTGTGACCTGAGCTGTTACCACCTGCCGTTGTGTCAGGAGCTCTCTGTTGCCAGCAAGTGCGGGGCCGTCCGGCTGTTTTGAGCGGGTAAAACCATACCCACCATACCACAGTTGCCACGTTCCTTCTATGTGTCATTTCTGGCTGGTGCCCCCAGGAAACAAACCACAAAAGAAAGATGGCTTGCTTGATGCCATTGAACTTATTCATGCTACGTGAAGACAACGTCAAGAGGTCCTGGAGTGGAACAAGCATGGGAGTGGCTATCTGTCCTCATTTCCTTTGTCAGTCCCAGTTTTTAAAAAATCACACCTTGCATAGCCATAGCACAAGTCCTACACTTCTTGGAAGTGAGGGGTAGAGAAATGGTTTCCAGAAAGAATGGTTAAACGTCATCCATTGTTAAAGACACTACACATGTCCTCAATGGGAAATCAGAGCTTGGAAGGTCCTGACAGTTTTGTCCTGTTCTGGACAATTCCACTGTCTTTACTGTCCACTTTCCTACTAGATTATATATTTTTATGTCTTATTTAATTATAATGGCTCTAAGATCACAGGTGTTGTACTAGAGTCCTGGGAAGAGGCTTAAAATATAGATTTGGAAGCACCCAGAACTCTATGCAGACTCTTAACCTTCAAAAGGCAGAGAAACCCCTGGGTCTGCGGAGTTGAGATGACCCCTAAGCTTCTTTTTCTTTGACCGCTGTGAATGAAAGTGGTGACCCCAGCTCTGTAGTTGTTACCACCCGTCTCCTCATGATTCTGTTGCCTCTGGAGTCCTCACATGTGGCAGTTTTGAAGACCCTTGTTAGTCCTGAGTAAGATGATGCCTCTAAGATCAGCCTCTCTGTGCCTTTGCTTCTGTTACTAAAATGTTTGTTCAGGGACGCCTGGGTGGCTCAGTTGTTAAGCATCTGCCTTCGGCTCAGGGCATGATTCCAGGGTCCTGGGATCGAGCCCCACATCGGGCTCCCCAATCGGCGGGAAGCCTGCTTCTCCCTCTCACACTCCCCCTGCTTGTGTTCCCTCTCTCACTGCCTCTCCCTCTATCAAACAAATAAATAAAATCTTTAAAAAAAAATGTTCGATTGCCTCATGGGTCTGGAGGCCCACTCCTTCCTCACTAGCTGCTGCATGCTTGCTCTGCACAATTGACCCTTGAACAACATGGGTTCAAACTGCTCAGGTCCACTTACACATGGATTTTTTTCAATAAAAATACAGTACTATAAATGTATTTTCTCTTAGGATTCCCTTAACATTTTCTTTCCTCTAGCTTACTTTATTCTAACAATACCATTTATAATACATATACAAAATATATCAATAGTCTATTATCAGTAAGGCTTCCATTCAACCATAGGCTACGAGTAGTTAAGTTCTGGGGGAGTCAAACGTTATATACAGATTTTTGACTGTGAGGGGTGGGCGCCCCGAAGCCCCGCATTGTTTAGGAGTCCACTGTAACAGTTTGTCAGTGCATTTGAGAAATGCAATCTTTCCACTCCCGCTTATGCTGCTGTCAGACTCCCGTGTGATGTTATTTGCTTAGTGGGTGGGAGGTGTAAAATTATCCTGGGGGATGGTTGCTTGGTTAGTGAGTTTATTGTTTAGGTAGGAAGGTCGCTATGCTGTTTTCCTGAAGACTGTGGTTCTAAGGAGCATTTGAAAAGGATTCTTTGGAATGTTTCTTTAAAGGTGTCCCTTGGGAATCAGCCATTATTCTCTATCACTCGTATAGAAGCAGGGCCTGCAAGCAAGCCCTGGGCACCTAAAACAGTCTTTCAGGAGTTTGGCACGGGAGCGAGACATTTTCATAACCTTTCGTCCTTCACCTGCACACTTTAGGGAGCAAATGGTGAAAGAGAATCATTGTTTTGTCACTAGTGGTTGCATGGTAAGTTTAAAAAAAAAAAGATGTATGTTTTTTTTAATTAAAAAAATAAACATTTTTATCCATTATACCTTTTTGATTTGCTCCCTCACTTCCTTTAGGTATTTGCTCAAATGCCAGCCTTCACTGTACAGCCAACTAAAAATTGCAGCAGTCCCTTCCCTGCTGTGTCCCCAACACATCTTTTTTTTTTTTGCACCAATGAGACATACACTCACAAAGTTATTCATTCTGCTTCCTTTGATGAGAATAGAAACTCCAAACTGGTAGAGATTTTGTTCAGTGGGGTGTCCCCAGTGCCTGGAATGGCTCCTGGCACATGCTACCTGCTCACGAAATATCTGTGAAATGAAAACAAAAATATGCCCAATAGCAGCTGGGTGGCATGGTGGTGATCAGCTCGGGCTCTCAGCCAGTTGGTGTGACTTCGAATCCCAGTCTTACCATTTGCTATTTGGGGGCCTTAACCTCTAGCTTAGTTTCACCATCTTGGTATCTCCCTCCCTGGTGTGTGAAGTGGCCACACAAAGTTGGCTGCCGTGAGTGACGTCATTAGACAGGGTAGTCCTTTCTCTTACAGTAA
This sequence comes from Ailuropoda melanoleuca, assembly GCF_002007445.2. Lineage (NCBI taxonomy): Eukaryota > Metazoa > Chordata > Mammalia > Carnivora > Ursidae > Ailuropoda > Ailuropoda melanoleuca. Next base: position 50,711,660 of record NC_048228.1, on the reverse strand, counting down.
AGGTTCCCTGACCTGGGCAGGTTGGGCTCATCGTCACAGCCCCCTCTGTGCCCTCATGGTGAAGAGTCTCGTCACTGAACTTGTCACCTGTATCCTCCACCAAAGAATTGTATTTGGAAGTATAGGCCTCCCACTCTGGGAAGTGAGAGCGACCTAGTTCCCTCCCCCTTGATGCCCCAGGCCTCCCCCTTAGTAAGGGAGCCTTCTGGGCTCTTGCCTGGGAGCTGGGCCCTGGGAACTCGGCTTGCAGAATGCTTCTGACTGTAGGGCCTGCCCTTCCCTGTCCTCCCGGCTCTGCCAGCCTCACCGGAATGCAACCCGTTGCAGTCACCTTGTCATGGGGAGGTTTCTGTTCCTTCCCCAAACCCCTACTCCAGCGGCAGTGCCATGCAGCGGTTGCAGTCCTTGCTTTGAATCTGACCAAGCTTCCTTCCCAACCCTGCTCCTTACTGTGACTTCTGGGCCAACTGATTCCCCTCTCACTTTCCTTTCTTCCTCCTTCCTACTTTGTAAGAAGGTGGTAACAGTAAAGACAGCATGTGGAAAGGAAAACAGACGGCGGCCCCAGGGGTTTGGCACCCTCCCATTCAATCACTGACTGGTTACCAGCAGATGCTCGCACCTGCTGCTGGCTTACCACTCCGCAAATTCCTGCCAGTGGAGGCGTTCCCGTCCTTTCCAAGAGAAGTGGTTTCTGCCCTCCTTTTAGCCCAATCTTACGGCCCCAAAGCCCAAAAGATGTGGGTGAGAGAGCAGGACGCTGGCTGGATGGGGGCTTGTGTTTCCTGACAGTGAAAGTCAAACCAAAACTGGACAGAAATCAAATCTGTCAGGAAAAAAAAAAAAAGAGCGTAGTGAGAAGGTGACCTGCCGGTGACCACAGACGTAGAACTTAAGTATAGGAGTGGACGGCAGAGCCCCTCCCCTGACCCCCAAGAGGGGTCATTCTGGAGCAACTGCTGCCTGCTTTCTGGAAGCTGACGGGTGCAGAAACGGAAGGACTGAGACTTAGGCCGCAGGACTAGAAACGCAGGCCGAGGAGAAGCCAAGCTTTCTACCACCAAGTTGGCTGTGTCGGGGCGAACGTAACAGCTCCAACGCTGGACCTCTGCTTTGCTTTCATCTTTGTTTTTTTTTTTTTTAAGATTTTATTTATTCATGAGAGAGAGAGAGCATAAGCAGGGGGAGAAGCAGAGGGAGAGGGAGAAGCAGGCTCCCCGCCGAGCCAGCCGGAAGCCCCACATGGGGCTCGATCCCAGGATCTGGAGATCATGACCCGAGCCGAAGGCAGACGCCCAACCATCTGGGCCACCCAAGCGCCCCTGCTTTGCTTTCATCTTATGGTTTTTCCTTTTTCATAGAGAAGAAATGATTAAAAAAAGAAGAAGAAAGAAAGGAAAGAAAGGAAGGAACTGATCACTTGGTGTGTTCCCGTTTTATTCAATGATTTTCCCTTCCTACTCTTCAGCAACTTTCATGTTTTCCTATCTTCTTCCTGCTGCAGTTTTTCCTCAAAGTCTGAACTTCAGAGGACTTACCTCAAAATTAGCTGTGGTACCTGTTTAATATGTGAATCCCTGTAGTCTTCCTAAATCAGACTGGGGTGGGGGGCGCCTGGTCTCTAACAAACTTGCCAAGTGATNGGGGGGGGGGCGGGGCATGCCTATGATCCTTCCTTGTCTCTTTGGCCCAAAAGGATGGGATCAGTGTCAGTTTCCTCAAAATGAAAGGCTAGCTTCATGCCTCTTCTTGGTCAGGACGTACAAGTAAAATTCAAAATTCAGATTTTCAACTTGAGAGATCGGGGATAGTTCTCTTTACTTTTTCACATACATTTTAGAACACAGCCCCAAATGCACAGAAATGTTCAAAAATAGCAATAGTGTGCGGCTTGCCTTCTTTCCAAGGGCACAGTCAGTTGTAGCAGTTTCTAAAAATAGACATTTCTGGTACAGGTCACTAAGCAGGAATGGCCTCCATGTCACTCTGTTTACACAGTTTCACATCTGACACCTTCATAACAACAGTGCTGGCTTGGTGAGGCGTGAGGACCCACACCGGTCTGCGGGCATGTGTGGGGGTGTCTCCTGGCACCGCAGCCCCGCCAACACCCAACACTGAGCAGCATCCCTACTGAGACCAGCCGTGTCTGCATCAAGGGTCCTTTCAACCTTTGCTCCTTGATTCCTCATCCCCTTTCCATCACTGTCTCAAAGTCAGGGGCAGAGGTCAAAAACTCCAGTCCTTCTACGAGATACTAAGGAACAGAAAAATAAACTCATGTTCAGGAATTTAAGACCCACAGTGCTTTGTTCTGTTTTATTTCATCTGTCTTGCATTTCTCCTCCCTGCAAGCATGTGAGTTTACAAGGCATCATATAGTGGCAAATTTAATTTTGAGACCTTTCAATAAAATGTTCTGAAAAGGCTGACTTATTCTTGACCTCTTCAGAACAGCCCTCCAATAGTGAGAGGCCTTTTCTTTTTGTGTTATAATTCACGGACACCCCTGTCTTGTCCCCTAAATGCAGACAATGTGGGTGGTATTAGGATTATTTTCTTGGGATTAATAGGCTAAAATTAAGAGGATAAAAGAGTGAGGACACTTGATGCTGAATTTACATGAGGTGATTGAACTGAACCAACTGGGTAGTCACATTTATAAGATTCATAGTAGGTTCTGAGAAGTGGATTAATTCAGATCAAATGTAGGATATTATTTCTAGGAATCAATTCTGTTTTATGAGTTCACCTATTGCCTTTAAATAAATAATTCTAGGAAGCTCTCACCTGTTGGCTTTGGGCATTCCAAGCATTTCATCCTCACATTTAATTCTTACAACAACTTATGAGATAGGTGTTAGTTTTGTTATTACTCTAATAGTTGAGGAACCAGACTTTCCATATTGCAGCCTGGCCAGGGAGGCACATCTGTGAAGTGTGGATTTGAACTCTAGTCCCTCTGACACAGAAGCCCAAACTTTGAAGCCAGTAAGTATTCAGAGGAGTTGGTTTTCTGTGATTGTTTAAACCCCCAAAACAATGTGGATTCTTCAGGTCCCCCCCCACCGGGGGACCTCAGTTTGGGTTCTATCAGTGCTTTTATTTGTTTTGCTTTAAAGACAGTTACACACTGTGCCTTTTGTTTTCCCTGCAGTGTCGATTCACATCCCCTTAAATAAATTAACCTTCCCATCCTGTCTAACTCATTTGATGGGAGCAAGTCCACATGCCAATCAAAACAGAAAGAGGAGAAACAGCACAGCAAGAAGGAAGAAGTGACAGAAGGTTTCATGGTTATGAAGAAATCAGTACAGCCTGTCATTTTCTATTTTCTTCCAAAACAAAACAAAACACACCACAGCTGGATCTCAGTCACAATCTGTTCTGAAATTTTTAGATGGTTGTGCCACCTGATGAATGTAGAAATGTTGGAACATTCACCATTTTGTAGAGAACACTCAGAGTGTATCACTTCTCTCCCACATAGTAGATGCTCGATAAATGACACGGGTTCAAGCACTCGCTTTATGAGTACTTACCCACAGCCCATTGCAGATCGATTCCACAGAAGTCTGATCCAACTTCCAGAGGAGATGACATTTGTCTTTGTGCCCTGTTCTTGCCAGCACCCCAGTGAATCTCCCTGGCTTCTCTCCATTTCAGGACCCCATCTATCCCAAATTTTTCCTCTCCTAGGAATTGTTCCTCCACACTCATCGCTTTCCTGCTTCCTCATTCAAACTTACCTTTCCATTTCTTGCTTCCTCAGAACCTTGCTCGGGGGTGACTTCCTAAGCTCCAAAGACATGGCTAAGAATGGCTGAAGTCTTTTGAGAACAATATAATCTTACACTAATAAAATGGCAGTAATAAAGCTAGTATTCATATTTTTGAAAGCAATTTTGCAGGTTACCAATATAGTGTTATATCTGTGATAAAAGGGTGGGTCTTGCCATTAGAAGCCTTCAAGTCATGGGCAGAAGGTGACCTCAACCTCAAAAGACTGACCTTGGCCATGTCAGTCTGAGTGGCTGACCCAGGTCAGAGGTGTGGCCAGGGACGGTGAGCCCTGGGGATGAGGGCTAGGGATACATCAGCTGTCCTGATGGAGTAGTTGAAATACCCATTTCACAAGTTTGCAAATCATCTTATGGAGAGGTATTGTGACAATTCAAATGTGAATATCCATGTTTGAATATGGTGGAAAGAAAGTGATTGGTATGTTCCAGGTATGGATTTGCGCCTTAATACGTTGTCCTCACGTCCTCGCACGCAGTAGTAGGTCACATATAGGGCTGACACATTTAGCAAATCAAAACACAGGATGTGCAGTTCTATTCGAATTTCAGATAACAATTTCTCAGTAAAAGTATGTCCCTGATTTTATCTAACAACGCTGGTCACATGATGACTTAGATATACAGAAATGAACGTGGGCTCTTTACTCTGAACTTAATCTGGTCTTCCTCACAAACCCATACTGGGCAGGTAGCAGGGAAACAAAACAATTTTAATCCCAGCCAAATGAGAAGCTCTCCTGGCCTCATCGTTTGAAGTGTCCCTTGAGGTAACGCTCAGCCTCTTGACATACCTTGCTCCCTCTCTCGCTTGTCATCCTTCGTTTCCACTGCTGGCTGCTTGGACACAGCAGTGTCTGAAGGTCTGGGGCAGCGGTGAGCGCAGGTCTTTGAATGTACTGTCCCCTGGGGTCTCGGCTCTGTCCCTGCTCTCCCTGGCACTGTTCGCACCCACCGCCAAACTCAGTCGCTGTGTTCAGAGTTGGGGGGGCCATGCCCCTGGGGACCCCAGCAGCCTCCATGGACAGATCCAGGCTCTCTTGGTTCCCTTTCGCTTCAGATGCCGTGTCTGCTGAGCTGTTTGTGCCGGCAACGCCTGGCCCAGGGGTCTGCCCTGGGATCGTCTCACACCCTGTAGCTGTTCATTCCACGTCTACTGGCTGGCATCTCACATCTGCCGAAATTGAGGCAGGCCAGGCCCTAGAGTCTCACAGGGAGCAGTGACGCCAAGATTCCTGACTCCCTAAATATCACCCTCATTTACCTCACATGCCTGTCCTCCTCTCCCTGGGGCCAGAGAGGTGAAACTGGACTTCTTTCTGAAAGCTTTGTTCTGACTTGTCACCACTCTTCCCCTCATTCCCACAATACCCTGGAGTGGCAAGGACTGGACTTGCTCACTGTTCTGCTCTATGCCTTCCTTCTTCTCTAACTGCAAGCCTCCTGGCTTAGGTGGGAGGGGTATTTTCCTTGTACTATGGGAAATATTGGATGTTGGAATCCTCCAGAATGAACCCTGCATAGGTTACAGTGGTTCCCCAAAGAGTGGTCACTGACCAGGAACTCCCAGGAAATGTAAGTTCTTTGGCTGACTCGAGATACTACTCTACCGTATCAGATATTCTGGGGTTTGGGCCTAGCAGTCGGTGGTTCAGGAAGCTTTCCAGGTGATTTTGATGCACTGCGAAGAACCACAGCTTTAACGATTTCAATAGAATTGCTCACTCCCTTGCTTACGGTTTCCAAGCCTAGCGTCTTATTAAACAGACCAAGTACCCCCTCTCCATCTAGTTGATTTATTAGCTTGCTGGATAAACTTGAAACACTTGGCAGTTAAAAACAAGGAATTTGCAGCCTTAGAAAGAATGGAAGTTCTGACACATGCTACCACGTGGATGAACCTTGAGGACTGTATGCTAAATGAAACAAGCAGCCAAAGAAGACAAGTGCGGTCTGCTCCACTTATGGGAGGTACCTAGAGCAGTCCAGCTCAGAGATCTGGAAAGTAGAATGGTGATTGCCAGGGCCTGGAGGGAGAGTGACGTGGGCAGGCATTGTTTCATGGCCATGGAGTTTCAGTTTTGTAAGATGGAAGGACTCCTGAGTATGGATGGTGAGATGTACTTTATATCACTGAATTCCACACTTAAAAATGGTGACGATGGTAAATTTTATGTTATGTGCATTTCACCACAATTAAAAATTTTTGAATTAAAAATAAAATTTTAAAAATACTGTGACTAGGGGTGCCTGGGTGGCACAGCGGTTAAGCGTCTGCCTTCAGCTCAGGGCGTGATCCCAGTGTTCTGGGATCGAGCCCCACATCAGGCTCCTCCACTAGGAGCCTGTTTCTTCCTCTCCCACTCCCCCTGCTGCATTCCCTCTCTCGCTGGCTGGCTCTCTCTCTGTCAAATAAATAAATAAAATCTTTAAAAAAAAAAATACTGTGACTAAGGGGAGCCTGGGTGGCTCAGTCAGTTAAGCGTCTGCCTTCGGCCCAGGTCATGATCCCAGGGTCCTGGGATCGAGTCCCACATCGGGCTCCCTGCTCAGCAGGGAGCCTGCTTCTCCCTCTCCCTCTGCCTGGCGCTCCCCTTGCTTGTGCTCTCTCTCTCTGTCTCTCTGACAAATAAATAAATAAAATCTTAAAGTACTGTGACTAAAGCAAAAATTAAAGTGGTGAGTCAACAGGTATTGATTTGTAGCTAACTCAGCTGGTTGCCCATGAACATAATCCTGGACTTTAGAGTTCAGATGGAAATTTTGAAACGGATGCTCCTAGCAAATTTGGGTATTTTTTTTTTTTTACCAGATTTTAGTTCAGTTTCTGAGCTACCTAAAATGTAAGGAGAAGTTGGCCAAATAGATCTGAGTCCAGAATCAAACAGGATAGTTGGTCTCAGGGTGACTATTGAGATAAAAAGTAATATATGCTTGGAATTTTTGCGTATCTCGGTCTAAAAAGCCTTGGGCATAAATGAACTCCTAGTAGCCTTTATCCTCTACCTGGAAAGTATTAGCAAGCTATTAGCTTCTTCCTATCTGCCAGAAGGATGAGCCCCTGGGAAGAGTCTGCCAGTTCACTCTGTCTCTGGGTTTGAGAATAGAAGGTCTTGTAGGTCCCTTTACTGTTCTCCTCTTCCAATCACTTGGCTTTGGGTGAAAAAGCCCATCTTCCCTACAGGCAGCAACAGGGCTTGGTATTGGCAGATGTTGGGGCTGTAGACACCCCTTCACCTCCTGAGAATATATGTTAGTTGCTCACCCAATAAAATAACATTCTTTACAATTCGTGTTTTCTCAAACTTATTAAAAGACAAATGAAAGCATCTTTAGAGAACTGCTCCTGTCTAAGCAAAAAAAAGAATCTACTATGCAGAACACAGCTTCAAGACAAGTTCTCTGCAACTCCTTTGCAATTCTCTCACCACCGGGAAGCCTCTCTCATAGGGAATTCTGTAGCCACTGCTGTCCTAATCCCTAATGCTAATCCTAAAAATGGGGCACAAGTTTCCTAAGAGAAAAAGCTTTAGACGACCAAATCTGCCTCCTGTCTCAGAACTATATTTGTATAAGATAATGTTCTCATGAGTCCCAGGAAATTAGTTTAGGTAAATAAAGCAAGATAAGATGTATACTAATGAAAGGTAGTTGATATATACATGTACATACATATACATATGTGTGTGTATATATATATATAATATATAATGTGCATATATATTATAATGTGTATATATATATAATGTGTATAGATTATAGAGATACATATATACATATTTACCTGCCGTGTACATTGTTTTAAAAATCAAAGTACCTATGGGGTGCCTGGCTGGCTTCGTTGGCAGAGCACAGGACTCTTGATTTCAGGGTCATGAGTTCAAGCTCCACTTTAAGCGTAGACATTATTTGAAAAAAGAAAAAGAAAAAGTACCTACAAAATACACATCAGCTTACAATACCTTACCATCACCACCCATCCTTATAACGTGAAGTATGAATTCCTAGTCAGAGTCTAAACTGAATAAGGTTCATTATGCTCCTGGTTAAGAATTTATTATAGTCTTCTGGAAGAGTTAAGAAAACACACCATTTGTTGATTTTAAGGGAGGCTGTATAGTCCAGTGGAAAAATACCTGGTCTTTGTAATAGCCCTGACTTTGAACCTACATTTTTCATGTCTTGGCAGTGTATCTAGATGCATAACCTATTGCAGTCCAGGTTTCTTTAGTTGTACACTTAATATACATTTTGTCTCAGTTGTATCTCAGAGGATTTTTGTATCCTTATATGAGATACTCTCTATAGAGTGACAAGTACATGCTTGGCATATGGTATCCATATAGGAAATGCTAGGTATTGGAAATATCAGATATGTGGAAGTAGCAAGCATCAGAACTTAAAGAAGCACTTGGCTAAGTTTGTGGGATTCACCTTATTTTTGGATTTACCATGATTGTTTTTGGTTGTACCTTCATTGATTTAAACCCAGTTTTATTTTTTCAGACCTGAAGCAACTAGATCTATCAATTTCACATGATTAAGTTTTGAACAAGGCAACAACAGGCAAAACTACTTGATGATGGAGGTCAAAAGTGGGGGTGGGGAGTCTGGAATAGGCTGGAAAAGTCTGGAAGGAACCTTCTGCTGATGCTGGAAATATTCAATACCATTTTTTTTTCCATTTACATGAGTGTACTTTACACACTCTGTATTTGCTACATACCTTAAAACAAGTTTTAAAAAGGATTTGAAGTAGGTGTACGTAAGGATCAGAAGGTCTACACATACCAAATCCACTATGAAAGCTAGTCAGGTTTATTTTTAAAATGCAAATCAGTGAATTCAATAAAGTTCTTTGGCAGAATTTGAAAACTACCTCTTGGCCTGCAAACACTTGTTTAATCTACGTTCAAAATCTGAATGTTTTACATAAGAAACTGGCTTTCTGTCCTCTGGAAAAAGATTTGATCTGGCAGCAGAGGCTTGGAGCTATGTGTGAGGGGGGTGAGGTGAGGGGGGCCCCAGCTCCCTATGAGCCTACACCTGCCACTTTGCTCATTTCCTCTGTCTGCCTGGCCCAGTGGGCACTGGAGTTTGCCAGCCTGGTAGCCCAAACATGGGTTGGCTAGTTACCCTTTTTCCTCACCAGCCATTTGTCCACACTGAGTCTTTTCCAGGAGAGTGATGGTTGACACTTTCTAGTGCTAAACTAAGGCAGGGAATTACCCTGCCTTGCGCTCACTGACCTCTCCAGCGCCCGCCATCGCAGGCAGGCGTGAAATGTTTGCCAAGTGAATGAAAACCCCTACATAATGTGCTGGCTGCCCACTCCTGTAGGTCTCCGGTCACATTTCTTTTCAAAGCATGTGGGTTCACTAGCCCCACTGTGATCTAAACTGTCTTTTTCTACTGTAGCACAGGATGGAGGACAGGGAAAGCGAAAGAAAGAATGTTCTCCACACTGTCTGTTTAAATTATGATTTGAAGCAGGTTTTATTATACCAAATTATCATCAGGCTAATTGCTTGACAGCCTCTCTCGTTACTGCTGGCTGGCGCCATTGAACTGATCTACTCTGCTGATAGTTGGCTGGCCGTGGCATGGCACGTTGTCCCTAAGGAGAAATCTGCTAGCTGGAAAAATACCCCAAATTCCTAAGCATTGTACATGCCAAACACATCCCATTTCTAGGTCATAACAAATCTAACATATACAGTAGTGTTTAAGAGCACATACGGTGAAATCAGGCTGCCTGGGTTCAAATCCTATTACTACCACTTGCTAGTTTTGTGATCTTGGGCAGATTTTTCATCTCTCTGTGCCTGAGATGTTTTAGCTCTAAAGTAGGTATTACAGTCATAGTACTTTCTTGGTGGGGTTGTTGGAAGACTTGCAACAAAGTACTTAGTATCCTTCCAGATATGTAGTGAGCACCTGGCCAATAAGCAAGGTCCATATGTAAGTATACATATGGAACTAATATTTGCTCTTACCTTTATAGCTTATTCGTTTTTTTATATTAGCTGTGCAATTTTCCTAGCGATTGAAAGGACTCATCAGTAGTGCTGTCATTTGTGTTTTGCAGTGCTCTTTCTCCTGAGTTTCCTTTCCATCTCCAAGGGCAAAGTGAACCCAAATGTAATTCCTCTGTTATTCTTAGCACTAAATGGGAACTTGGGGTTCCCCATCTGGTTTGTTGGGACTTTGAAGGCATGACTGAGCTCCGGGCCATGGTTTGCTACATTCTGGCCACTAACATTCTTGTGAAGAAATAACTAGGTTGCCCCAAAGAATCAGGGAATGTGAAGAGAGAAAAAAGAAGAGGAGTGGTACGTTTCTTCGGCTTGTTAGTCTCTGAGGTCAAAGGTAGCATGACAGAACAGGATCTAAATTGAAAAGTGTGACTCTCATGAATAACATCAGCAGTGAAAAAAATATGCCTTCTGATTTCTGGTTTATGTCCTACAATTATAATACAGGAAAGGTATTGTATATTAATACTTTGGACGTAATTGACATCTTTTATGACTCTGCGAGGCCTACAGGCATTATCTCATCAACCTCAATGTTGGCGTGTGGTCAGATTGGGATAAAAAAATGTTTCCCTGGGGACGAAGGGAGCAAGGCTCAGCTGCCGCGCGTCCACTTCCCTTAGAGTGTCCTTGAGGGTCGACTCCTTCAGACACACTTGGAGTTCTCCAGTGAATACAATTTCCCGTGAAATTAAACCAAAATGGGCTAGAAAAGAGAAATTGAGCTTATTAAGTTTCTTTTTAGGCTCACTGCCCAGTTTTCTTTCAGCCTGGAATTTCTTTCTATGTGGGAATTTGCAGAGTTGGGCTAAACTAATTCTGAACTCCACAGGAGTTTATTTACTTTTTCTGCCTCACACATCATCATCACCTTTGCCATGGTCGTTATCCTTGCTATTGTGACCTAGTGCCTCTTCCTTCTAAGGAAACAGTGTGATTTCTAAAAGTGAGATGCGCAGGATACCCGTTCTACCTGAATTATTTCTGTGATTTTATCAGGTTTAATTTATTTCTTGAGCATCTAATATATGGTCAGTCATCGCTCTACATGCTTAGGAGACAGTGTGATTACAACAACATCTCTGTCCTCACTGAGCCGACATTCTTGTGAGAAGAGGAAATGAACCACACACACAATACAGATGTAAATTATATAGTATGTTACAAAGGTGCTGAGTGCTCTGTGAAAAGAAAGCAGCCCAGAGGCCAAGAGGTTGTTTCTAACTCCTCCATTCATAAAATTCCTTCAATTCCTCCTGGGAGTGTTGAGGACCAACTTTTAATTTTTAAAAACATACTCTGTGTAGCATAATGTAGAGAGAAGTTGAATCACTATGTTGTTCACCTGAAACTAATATAACATTGTGTGCCAACTCTACTCCAATTAAAAATTTAAAATAAAATAATATAAAAATAAAAGCATACTCTATAAAAGTACTTTGAGTTTCTGGAGCATATCAGAAAAATATAAGGCCTGGCATGGAAAGGCCCTACAGGCAACCAAATCTACCTTACACAGTGGGTGAGTCTCCCTTACGCAGCTGGAGAACAGTGTAACTATGATGTGTGGCCACAAAGAAATTGAAAATAAGTGAGGAAACCACATTTTCTTCATTATGTTGTGAGACTTTCTTCTCCACAGATCCCCATCTCTGACCACAAACAAGCACCCTACAGGGACATGTGCAAATCATTAAGGAAAAATACCACTGGAAATCTGGTGCTCTGAAATCAAGGCTCTCTATCTTGGTCTGCAGTTTATCAAGAGTAACATAAAACTCTCCTGACTGTGGGTTTGTTTTTAAAAAGGTAATCCGAAGAAAACAGGATGTCCCTGAGTAGATGAGCTACTAGCTTTTAGAGAAAAGGAAAAATAAAAATGCCTTATTCCTTTAAAATCTCATCTAGTATTCTTTTTCTCTCTTTACCACAAATGTTAGTACTGGGAAGACACTCAGTGATGTTCTGGATTAGAGTGAGGACTAGAGCCCAGAGACAATAAGTGACTTGCTCAAGGTCACTTAGCAGGTCAGTGGCAGAACCAGAAGGTGGCCCAACCCCCACCTTCTGGGTTCCATAACACTGCTTCTAGATTAGCTCATCAATATGTCTTCAAACACCAGATTGCATAACCCTCTACAGCTGATTGCCAAAGAAGCCAGGTAGGAAATAAATGAGAAGCCTAAGATGTTTGTGAAAGTGTTCCAGATTCTCCACAGAAATCTGAAGCAGAGCAAGGAGGAGATAGAAGATGGGGCTGACAGGGTTTACTGGGGGTGTCAGTGGGACAGCAGGTTCCCTCTCTTTTTTTTTTAAGATTTTATTTGACAGAGAGACACATAGCAAGAGAGGGAACACAAGCAGGGGGAGTGGGAGAGGGAGACGCAGGCTTCACACTGAGCAGGGACCCCGATGTGGGGCTCGATCCTAGGACCCTGGGATCATGACCCGAGCCGGAGGCGGATGCCTAACAACTGAGCCACCCAGGCGCCCCTGGGTGCTCTCTCTTTTAACTGAGAGGGCGCTGGTGCACATTGCGCTGTGAAGGACTTCCTGTGCACCTAAGTGACGTGCACTGACTGTAATGGGCATCACTTCCAGACTTGAGGACCCCAGACTTCACTGTCCTCCTGCCCATGAGGGGCTGCTGATCTTGACAGTGGGTGATGGGGACACATCCTGTGCTGTTTCCCTTCACATCCTGGTGCAGGTGGGAGAGTGAGCGTCCTGCCCTTGTCTCTACTATTAGGTAACATCTGAGCTCCTCCCGAGGGCCGGGCACTGCGCTAAGTGCTTTACTTACATTATCGTGTTTGGTCCTCACATCAGATTCTATTATCAGTCCCATTTCTGAAGAGAGAAAGCTGAGACTTGGAGAAGTTCAGTGATTGGCCCAGGGTCACAAAGCTAGTGAATGCCAAAATCAGAATTCAAATTCTCCTTCTCGGAGGGTGGGCGGTGGTTCAAAGCACGGGCCCTGGAGTCATGTTGCCACAGTATGCATCCCGCTCTGCTGCCTGTTGGCTGGGAATCATTCAGTGCATTACTCAGCCTCCCCAAGCCCCTGTCTCTTCATCTGTGAAGTCTTTTTTTTTTTTAATTTATTTATTTGACAGAGATAGAGACAGCCAGTGCGAGAGGGAACACAAGCAGGGGGAGTGGGAGAGGAAGAAGCAGGCTCAGCGGAGGAGCCCGATGTGGGGGCTCGATCCCACAACGCCGGGATCACGCCCTGAGCCGAAGGCAGACGTTTAACCGCTGTGCCACCCAGGCGCCCCTCATCTGTGAAGTTTTAACAATAATTATAGTATTTATCGAATTGTGGTGATGATTAGAGAATGCAACATTGTAACTATTGACATGTGGTTAATTACCAGTTCTATAGTAGTTAGCTGTAGTTCAACTGCAGGTTAAGTCGCATAAAATTGCTATTGCAGTAGACCGAAAACGGTAAAATACTGATGATTGAACATGGTTCAATCTAATACTACATAGGTATCCATTCTTTGTAAAATGTAACAGCGGTTCCCTTATTCATCTCATAATTTGTAAAAAGGCAGGCGATTATGTGCTTCAATATAATTTTTTCCTTTACTCACCTGCTTGTTTTAGTTTCTCTAAAGAATCACATGGAGACATCTTCTCTTCTAATGTAACAAAGCAGCCATGAGGACCTTACACGATATACACCTTTCCCAGAGCCACTAATCTGTTGAGGATGTTGCCACAGGGAACTTGGAGGAGAGGGGATTTGAAGCGAGTTTAGATTGCACAGAACAGGTTGAGGAGGAAAAGACTGATGAAATGAAGAGGGAGGAGACTGCTGGCTCCTTTAAACCACTGTGAGGGTTCTGCTGTTTGATGGAATGCCATTCCCATACTAGATGGATGATTGTGATAAACACATGTCAAGAGTCACCATTTGTCATTCTGCCCCATGGAGGCGAGCTCCTGATCGGAGGCAGGAGGTTGTTAAATTTGACACATTCAGAATGAATTCTGTGGCCTGGCTGCTCTTGACCTCTGGCTTGTCGGGGGGGGGGGGGGGGGGGTAGTCTATGATGGAAGGACTTGCAACTCAGTTGTGTTTGGGGAGGTTGCAGGGCTGGGGGAGGAAAACAAAGCCGGAATAAGAATTTTGCCTTCTTAAAAGGAAAGTCAGCTTCTTTGAGAAGAATGAATCTATGGTGCAAGAGCGGGTGGGAGGTTTCTCCTCAGCAGGACGATTTTTCTGCCCCGCCCTGAGCACTGTTCTCATTCGGCACTTGCCTCAATCCTATTTCCTTAGAATTCACATTATAGAAATAGAAATAGCTCTGGAATTCAAGTGGAACATTCTGGAGAGAGAGACAAGTCTTTCTTGTTAATACGGGAATGGTCTTTATTAAATAAAATTAGTCTCACCATTGAAATGTAAGCATTTTTTCAAGGATTCTTTAGACTTTCTTGGTATCTGGAATGGAGATTATGACTGTGTGTAGAGTACACGCTCCCTGTGATTTCAGACTTTGGCTGTGTATGTGTGTACATGTGAGCGTGTGTCTGGGGGCATGCTCCCTTATCCTCCTTCTTTCTTTCCACATCTAAAAATTCATCTAAAAGTCTTAAGATTTTTTAGCAAGGTTGACAGATTCGCCTTGGATCCTGTAATTTGTTTTTTCCCACCACGGCAGCTGTAAACTAATGAAAATACATTTACATACCCACGCACTCAGACACACTTGGAGACTGGGTTTTTTTTCCGTGTGCACTATTCCTTTTCTCTCTCTCTGTGTCTATGGTTACTGTTAAGCTGACCCTTACGGTCTGGGGCAAATACCGAAACTCGACCCAAGCGCTACTTCTCCATACAGCTGCAGAGCATTGCGGTTTCAGAGGCGTCGATGATAGATTGAAGCAAAATTCCTTCAGCTGGTTGTAGTTCAGGAAACCTGCTAAGAGCCCATCCTCAAAGGTGAGCTGTGTGGCACTCGACTGTGCTCCATTTGAAAATGCAGTGCTCTAACGTTGTTGTTTTTACAAGCCCTATGTTTATCAATTTTTCTGTCTGAGGTGATATTTTACAATATTGAATTTCATTGTTGGAAACAAGGACGCCGAACGATTTTTCTTCTTCTTTGATTCTCCCTTGCCTTCTCCTAAGTTTCGGTGAGAAGCTGTTGCTTGCAAAAACCATAACTAATTAAAAATCGAACTTATCCAGCTGCAGAGAAGGCCCAGCGGAGGACGGCCAGGGGTGGAAGAGCACAGGCTGGCTGGGGGCGCTGGCTGGTGAGAGCTGCCAAAGCCATTCATTCGTCCTCACCTTCGCTTTGTCATCAGCGCGCCTGGTGCCATTCATGAGTCAGAGGACCTAGAGAGACACCGTCTGGGGAAGGGCAGGGGATGGCTTACCCGTTACCACAAGCTCTGCTTGCACCGGCCTGACCAACAGCTCCTCGGCGTGCAGGGCGGGAGCGCACGCCGGACCTGGCCGCGGTGGAAACCGGTTCTCAGGTCCCGGCCGCGCTCCTTCCCGGCACATCAGGGGGCCTGCTGCTGTCAGGCCGGCCGGCCGCCGATTGGTTGGGAGGAGGGCAGTAATCCGAACTGCCTTTTGTATTTGTCTAATCAGGGTAGCCGTTGGATTGCAGGTTCCGAGCGGAGGTGCCTGGGTGGTGTCGGACACCTGTGTCTTAGCTCTTGCCTTCCTGGGGCTGGTGCCCGGGGATCCTTTCCGGGCCAGAATCGCGCCTCTGTCCCACCTCCCTCGAGTCCCCGAGTCCCCGAGCCCCCTCGGCGGGCCGCCGTGGCCCCGTGTCACGCTGGACAGAGATCTTCGACAGATAACTGAGGACAATGGAAATGCCGGCTTAGACTTCCTTAAGGTAAGTCCATTTTAAGCCAGATATTTCTCTACATTATTTCTACATTGCTCGTGACAGCAATGCCAGCATTGGGAAGGTAAATTAAAGAGAGGCAGGGAAGTTGTTTCGTTTAGACCTTTTTGATGAAATTGCTGTCAATTGGCCGCCAGATGCGTTGGCAAAATGATACCAAGGCATAAATAAAGATGTAAATGGCGGGGTGGGGGGGACTTGACAAATTGTTGTAACCCTTGCAGGCGGTTGACACTTCATTGTGCACTCCTTCCTATCTGATGAGAAACTCAAGTGATGATAGAATAAAGTAACTTTTAATTAAGGCCAACAAATATATATGCCAGCTCGTACAATAAAATAAAATCGGATTGAATATCTTCGCTCCTTTCGATTACGCAACTCCAGGATTTATAGTCTAATTCTAATTGCCACTTATTTTTAAAGCTGTCTTTAACTTTTCCTCTTGTGGTATGAAAGCAGTTTTTCTTTTTAAGGTTTGTCCAACATAGTAAAATTAGCGAATTTCACTTTAGCGACAGGTTTGACTGTATTGCTTGGATCGCTTTGCTCATTCTGATGTTTGAGAAAAAGGCAGATTCTAAATGCAAGCACCTAAGTGAGATGCTTAGGAATATTAAGCTCTATCCTGATTTCATTTTCCTTTAAGTTGGTTGACAAATACTTCGGGGACCATCCTGTCTCCCCTCTTGAATTGCCGTCAGCATACCTGTAATTCTAGGATTTAGTAATTCGAGGTTGGTGAAAAGACTAGTGGTTTGGGACTAGTGCTTACACCCCTGCCTGTTTTGTTGTGATAGAAAGGAAGTAATTTTCCCTTTGATTTTGATATTTTTAATGAAAACATTCTATAAATGGGTAAAGGTCCATTTATAAATCCAAAGAGGTTTTGAGACTACTATCCCACCTTTTTAATCCCAAAGATAGAAACACCTTCATGAAACAAGTTTTCCTCATTCACCAATTCTGAATGATTCTGTTCAGGTAGCAAACATAATAAAACAGATGGAGGTGGCAAAAAAGCAGAGAAGCATTTAGGAACCATTCACTCACCATCTATGCCAATCATCCTGAAATAGGTCTTTTTCTTCCAATGTTTGTAGCCAGCTGGAAAATTCCATCTTTCTCATCTGTTAGCTAACTTGTTTTTATAAAAAACATTTTCCTACAATAAGTGATACTTACTGATACTAAGTATAAATACTAAAAATGAATGATGAATGAAAACATCAGAAATAACATTACCCATGGGCTGAAGAGTGGTCATGGCACAGGTCTACAGTAATCCTCTTAAATATAATACATGTGCGAATAGCACAGATGGTTGATGATAATTGAAAAATCAGATCAGTTGGTAGGTAGATAGGTAGACGCCAAGTGAATTCATAAATGTCGAGGGAGTTAAAGGAGAAATGGACATTGGAAAGCTAAATAAATATTGTATATTTAGCATCAATTTTAATTTCAAAAATCTACCTTCCCTTATGAATTACAACCTAGAAAATGTACAAACCAAGATGATTTCCTGGGTTAAGGATGTCATTTTTGTATGGAGAAGGATAGATGCTACCTTAGTCCCAATCACTATCTTAAAACACACACACACACACACACACACACACCACTATTCAAAAAACCCCAGTTCTTTAAAAAGGTACAGACAGGAAGAGAGAGCTAGTTGAAAAACCTCTTATCTCTAGTTAAAAAATAAAGGCACAGAAACCCCACATTCCATATTAAGAGTATAGAAAGCCCTTGTACATATCTGCAGAGTAGCAGGGCCCCCCAAATATGTAATGTAACACAGTCGTTAATAACTAAGACACACATACACACACACATACATTTCATCTCAAGAACAGTATCATTAGAAAGTAAGATTGGGGCAGGGAATTAAGTTTCTTAAATTCATTTTCTTCCCCAGTGACAATTGTTTAAAATATCCTTTCTGGAGCTGTGGAATGCCTGCCTGACTCCCTCGAGCGCAGGGTGGTGAGGGTCCCCTCTGGTGTTGTGGACAGCACACAATGGGGCATAATGGAGTGCCCTCAGCTCCCCCTCCCAGACACACATCGCGTATGCCATTGGCTCTGCTTGAAATGTTCAGTTATGCAAATGAAAGCTGCCTACGTCAGACCCCACTCCCTCCCCCGCTCTTTCTCCCTCCCTCCCTCCCTCGGAAGGGCCGTGATCTCAGCCTTTTGCCCCTGACTTTGCTAAGCTGGGCAGGCCTGTGAGCTCAGAAGCTGGAACAGCTGGTGAACCTCGCTTTGCTCCGTGTGCTAAGGCCATAGGGACAGACGAGTGAGCTGGGGTTCCCTAGCTCTAGACACATGGAAAAAGAAGCAGCTTCCCATGGCCGCTCCTCTCTAGGTGGCTTCCTTATAATGTTTCTGGTTAACCGGAAAAAGTCGGCACTCATTGTTAGGCCAAGCCTCTAGAAGGCATGTTTAAAAACAACAGCAGCAACTTCCAGCAACCCTAATGTTCCCGTTTTGGAGACAAGGGGGAAACGACACGGCAGGACACGTGGATGGTTTTGGAAGGCAGGAACTGAAGCAGTCCCTGGTCACTTTGCCTCTCAGCTGGACAGATTGGGCTAAAAAAAAATGTCAAATGACGGCGACAGGGTGGTATTTGTAGTTTCTCATCTGATATCACAGGGAGAAAAGCCTTTAAACAACTTCCGTGACCTGAAACTGGTAGGATTGCTCCAATGTCCCATCAAGTGACCGAGGGAGCACTGGCGTCGGACACTTTAAGTGGGACTCTGCTTGTACACTCCAGGCCTGGTTTTAACGCCACGGGTCTGGCCGTGGAATTTAAATGAGCCCCGCCCTGAAAAGCTATGGCTGTTTGCAATCACTTGTTTTTTTCCCCGAGTACCAAAGCTCCTTAGTGACCAATAAAGCTGCCAGTACACCGTTCCCACCAAAAACTGGGGTCAGCATTCCAGACCAGCCCTTCAGGGCAGTGGTCCCGCAATTCGACCCCGAGGTCCGGTCTCCAAGTTCCTTCCTTAGAAGCTTGTCTTACTGACCTGATATTTATGCAGTGATTTCTCACTTGTTTGTTAAACATGCCTCATTACTTCCTGTCTCTGATGCATGTCGGTCAGTATCCTCATGGCAGCTTGGAAGAGAGAAAGGGGATGAAATGGAAGGATGTATCCAATGGCACCAAGAAAGGAGTGAGAAAGTAGAAACTGAAATGCATGCGCTGCTCCTTCCTTTTCTGTCTTTCTGTCCAAGGAGGAATCAGAAAGCCTTAATCCTCTCCCTCAGAGGTTCTGTCTGGGCGCTAAAAATGCCTCAGTCCAGAAATAAGCTGCCCTCTTAACTGGATGACTCGGTGGCTGGGAGAGGGGGTCAGAGGCCTACAGTCAATGCAGCGAATCCGGTGTGGAGTGCGGTGTGCGTGTGCACACGCGTGTATATGCATTTGTGCACCTGTATGTGTGCCTACGTCCCAACGTTCACCCAAACAACTCCCAACCCCAGGGGTGTGTTGGTGAAGTTTGTCTGAAGCTTAACTGAGAAGGACAGCGACCTCTCTGCTGTGGCCTTTTCCTAGAGAGGCCTGACCATTCCTTTATAGCAGATTTCAGCCCAGGCCCCCTGACAAGGGAGGCCAGACCGGAGCTGCGGGTGAGCTAGTCTGAGGGCGGCTGCTGTTGCCTCCGAAGGCATTCCAGGAATGTTAATGGTATGCCTGAGTGGAGGGCTTCACAGCCCAGAGCTCAGGGCTGAGAACTGCTCTGTGGCCATCTGTTGAGGCTCCGGAAGTCTCATAGCAACAGCTTCTCAAGAATGGTGCCTTTTTTTTTTTTAATTAAAATTAACTAACACAAAACCCAAAACTGCTCCACTGCTCAAGAAGAATCAGGACAGGATTCGGATTCTTTCTATAGAATGATGAGCTTTTAAGGAAGAAAAGCCCCCACATCCTTAATTCCTGTTCTTTAAATGAGCAATTTGTACTTGGTGTTGAGGTCTTAATTTTTTTCCCCTAGGGTAGGATTCTTTTTGGAAAAAGGGGAGAGGTGAAAACAAGTTTCCAAAGCCATGGAAAAATAATTGGCAAAAATATGGTTAAGAAAAAAAGTGGTCGGAATTTTGAGATTTTCCTGGTATTTGTTGCGTTTAGTGACCCTGTCAGCCAGCAGCTGCATTTTTTCCCTCTGTAATAATGTGAGCTTTATAAACCTGGCTGTTTAGTTAGTGAAATGAACTTCAGACAAAGATGCTAATTTTACTGTGACCATATTTGCGTTCCAATATGAGTCTCTTGAATCTGGGTTAATGGTAGCCCTTTAAAAAAGCGAGAGGAGAAGCAGTATTTGTAGTTGGTTACTTTTCAATTAATGAGGCCTTAAGTTAGCTATTTCCAAAACCAAGTTTGTTCCTCAGGATAGAAGGATCTGGAAAATGATGAACACCTGAAGCCTGACAAGCAGCTGTGTGTACAGAGGCAGGTACACTAGACAGAGACAAAAGAGTTATATCCCAGACTCTACCCGTTACTGGGCTTTTTGAGGAAGGTACCCAACTCCTAGAGTATGTTCTTTGTCTGCGAATTGGATTTCTGCATTGTCAGGAAGGGTAACTATAATCACATAAAAGGACCGCGGGAAATAATCCTTGAATCTGAACGGCATTTTTTTTTTAAAAGACTTTATGTATTTATTTGACGGAGAGAGAGACAGCCAGCGAGAGAGGGAACAAAAGCAGGGGGAGTGGGAGAGGAAGAAGCAGGCTCCCAGCGGAGGAGCCTGATGTAGGGCTCGATCCCAGAACACTGGGATCACACCCTGAGCCGAAGGCAGACGCTTAAGGACTGCGCCACCCAGGCGCCCCTGAGTGGCATTTCTGAAGGAGTATTCTATGCTGTCACTCTTGCCGTTGTACAACCCTGGGAAAATACCTTCGTGAGAACTTTATGTCCTTTTCAGTTTTCAGTGCGATGTTTTAAAATTTCCTTCCAGTCTTACCAAATAAAATTTCCCAGTGGGGTCGCAAAATCTTCCAACGAGCGCTTGTGCCTCCCCAAGTGTGATCCTTGAGTACAGTACATACGTGAGGTACTTCCTGGTATTCTTGAATGGTAGTGCCTCTTCTACTCATGAAGCGTTGTTCAGATCTGATGTACTGTCCCTGATGGTCAAAGGGAATGCCACCAACCCCCAGGAAAAGGAAATGGGCTCCGAGTTTGGTTTCTGGAATGTGGGTACTTAAGAAGTCTTCCTTCTATAAAAAGCCAGACCACTTACCCTCTCTGTGCCTGTTGCCTCATGTATAAAACTAAGCAATTAATATTTACGGAGTACGGACCGTGTGCCAGTTGTATTTCTAGATGCCGGGTTGAGGATTGTGAGCAAATGTAGACAAAAACTCTTGCACACATTCTGGTCAAGGGAGACAGATAACAAACCCAAATAAGTCAGTTGTGTCGAGGGTTATAAACTGATAACCGCTGTGGGAAAACATAAAGCAGGGACGTGTGGTATATGATGAGTATATGATGGCTGAGAGGGATATTGCAGTTTTCTAAAGGGCTGCCAGAGAAGGCCGCACTAATGTGGTTTTTGAAGGAGGGTGGTGAGCTGGGGAAGAGCACCAGAAGCAGAGAACAGCGAGTGCAAAGGCCCGGGAGCGGGGATGTGGGAGGCTTAAATGACTTGTTTGAGGAAGAGGGGAGGCCAGTGCAAGGAGGGGCAGAGGTCCGGGCCTCCTGCCTATTTACTCTGAATGAACCCTCTGAACTTCCTTCACAGAGCTGTTGAGAGGTATTAATGAAATCATTCATTTAAAGCCTCTAGCACAGTGCCAACCACACAGAAAAATTTCTGTAATTGTTAGCTATTGTCTATTTGTTTATTATTACTACTACCTAGGATTTAAAGACAGAGCGATGTGAGCACATGGAAGACGGCTTTGTTCAGATCAAAACTGATTATTCTTACGGGAATCAAACTCCCAACCTTGGCTCCCTAAGTATTCAATTCTGTCACCTAAAGAGGACCCAATTCTCCATCTGCACACATACAGAGGGGAAAATGTACTTTTTACAAACTGGCCTTGTTTTAGCCAAACCATTGCTTCTATTATGAAAGTACTAAATCCATACTCACTAGGGACAGGTGTATTTTGAGACATTTGGTTTAAGTTTCAACTACAAAATCCTATTGAATTCCACTGAATTCCCATGTGATTGCAATGCACTCGTGTTTGAGTTTTGATGTCGGCCATCGGATTCAAATTGAGGAGGAACTTGTTGCAGATATAAGGAAAATGAGGAATCGAGGTCTTTTCCTTCTCTCCAGAGCCCAGAAGCAAGATTGGATTTCCAGGGCAGTTCGAGAACCATCTCTCAAGATAATCTTCCTAGACACTGAGCATGTCTGGATCCTATTAATCTCCTCCTTTGCGCCTGAAGGATTTGGGGTATAACTCATGTCAAGTGATGACTAGCTCAGAAACTAGAAGCAAGGGGATCCTTTTCTCCAAGCATTTGAAGACCATCATTTAGAATTGGGGTAGTCTTGCTCTAGAACCAAAATAAGTGACTTGGGAATAATCAAACAAAATACTTGATGGCAACTTAATCATCAACAAAGGGAAAGGCTATCTAAAAATGTACATCCTCAGCAATAGAAATGTTCTAGGAGAAGATGGGTAACCCACGGTCAGAGAGGTTGTCCAACATTTGAACACCAGCTTGACTTCTAATATTTCTTCCAAATTTTGTTGTTCTGTCTTCTTCTGAGATCTGCTTGTTGAAAACTAAATTCTGCAGGAAATGTCACCTTAAATTCTCTTTAACCAACAGCTTGGTTGGGGGATTCTGAGAGCAAGAAACAACTAGTTGTGGAGACTCTGTTTCACTTAGGTGAGGGGCGGCCAGGGGAGTAAACTTCCTGCAGCCTCGACCCTGGTCCTGGTGTCTGGAGCCCCAGTGCTCCCCAGGGCTGACTACACTGTGCTCCTCTTCACAGATTCTGAGGTCAGCATGTTGTCATATCACCACTGCTTGCTGCAAAGTTGCTTAGTTATGGTCAGTGGGTAGAACGGACTCTAGCTCATTTCTTCTTTTGAATCAACACTTTAATTATGCTTATTATGTTCTACGTGGTCTGTTAAAATGCTCTCATAATGACCCTACGGCAAAGCTGCAGTTTTAATCCCCATTTACCAGGTTAAACAATTGACATAACCAGTTCAGTAACTAATCAATCCAAGGTCACCCAATGACCGAGCTGGAATTGAACCCATGCAGTCAGCCAGCAGGGTCTGCACTCTTAAATCCTACATTGGATGTGCTCACAAAATATTCTATGCACCTTTTTCATCTGTTATAGCTCTCCTGTTGATTTAGAGAAAACAGGTGATCTGGCATATCATTACACTTTATTGCCCTCTGTGAGGGCAAAGAATGGAACCTGTCGATACCCAGTGCCTAGCATAGTACCTGGGGCATGGCAGATACTCAAATATTTGTTGAATGAGTGAGGGAGTGTGGGTGTGACATGAATAAACAGTAGGAAGGCCATAGAAATGCCTTCCTGATTGCCCGGAGCTACAGAGACATACGTGATGGCAGGATGTCACTTAATATAGAAACTTCGAAGTTACAAAACAGATCAAATTAGAGGTGAGGGTTTAATAGGGCAATTATTTGAACCAGTATCAATGGTTGCATCCCTTGTTAGATGTTCATTGATACTTTGATCGTCACATCACACTGGAAATCATGCCCATAAAAGTGCCCTCGCGTGAAAAAATAGTGCCCTCGGACTAACACCTGCCACATGAGAATTGGGGAAGGAGCAAACCAGGGAACCATGAATTCCACTAAATCAGGGTTTTAGTGTGGGATTTGGACTCAGTGCATTTAACAATTGGATATTGAGAGTCACAGACTTATTATGGGGTGGGGAAAGAAAGCCTGAGTTCTGGCCAATGCTGGTGCCTGAGGGAACATTTGGATGCAATGAACATAAACCCACTCAGACCAGCTCAAACTAAAAAAAAAAGGGTTCTTGGAAAAGATATGAGGGTGGCTTGTGGAAATCCAATTGTAGGAAGCCATTAACACTTCAGGTTTAACCTAATTATTCAGTCAGAAGGAGTTAGAAACCTGAGTGTGAGTTCCCATCTTGGCATTGCTGAGTTTGTCACCTTGGTTAAATTACTCAGTGTTTCTGGGTCTTGTTTACCCATCTGAAAAATAGGAAATAATGAAAGTATCTACCCTGTTGGGTTGTTATGTAGATTAAATGAGGTCATACATATAAAGCTTGGAACACTGCCCGATACATAGTAAAAGGTCAATAACCATTATCCTTTATTACAATTTAGCAAGTAGGCAGCTCTTGACTTCTCGTTGGACTGCATAGTCCCTTGTTTTAGTTGACTTTGAACATCAGTTCCATTGCTCTTCCTTCAGACTAATTTCCTGGAAAACTTGGTTCTAAGGTTAATTGAATGGCATGGTGATGTCATCAAGGCTCCAGGCTTATCTATTCCCATTCTAACCTCCTTAGCATGATGATTTTTCATCCCCAGATTTGCCCCTAGTGATTACAATATGGCTGCTGCAGCTCCAGGCATCACCTACTCACACAATTGTGTCCAAGAGCAGGATGGAGTTCCAGTTTTGTGTATTTTATCAAGAATGAGGAACGTTTTTCCAAAAAACCCTTCTGCACACTTTCTTTGGTCAGATCTCATTAGCTAGGGTTTTGTCCTATGCCCCTGCCTAGATTCATAACTGGCGGGGGAATGAGAATACCGTGATTGGTGTAGATCAAGAATGATTTATCTCTTGGGGCTATGGAAGTACCTACCTTCCTGAATACATGGTCATCTGGTACTACAACTGAATCAGAATTGTGTCTGTCAGGAAGAAGGGGACACACACAGAAGAAGAATCCTATTTGCTATAGAAAAATATATATATATACACACATATATATAAATGGGAGGAAACACACACACACACAGACCTGCAAAGAGATGGTACATGACGAAGTGAGGGAGAACCTGACAATATTTTTTAATCCCTGAGGCCATCTCCATTCATGCCCTTTCCAAAAAATTCCCATTTTTGCTTAAATTTCTATGTAGGTTCAGTGTCACTTGTGTCATTTTCAGTAATAGCAACAAAATGCTATCTGAGGCATGTCCCCAAACTTCTGGGTTTCTGTCCTCCCACATTGGCTTGTGTGCGGCCCTGGCTCGCCACAGAGCTGTTGTTGGGTTCTACTCCAGGTGTCCTCACAACTCTTGAACTTTCTTCACCTGGTTAACTCAGCCTCTGTGCTCCAGTTCCAAGTCCCACTGACAACAACCTGATTGCTGGGGGTAGGCTGGCCCAGCCTCATCCCTTCGGCAGGGGCTTGGTCGGAGCCATGCTTTTCTAGAAGAGTTGCAAGCAAGGACACAACACCATCTGTCTCTGACAAAAACACATGCTAGTCCTGCCCAATCCTTCCTAAAATGGCTCTGTACCCAATTGAACATTTTTCATAAATAAAATGGTTACAGATATACAAGTGCCTTTGACAGGGAGTTAAAGTCTGGTGGCTCTATTCCCTTTGGCCTGGTTTAAATAGGAGAAGAAAGAGAATTCTTGATTCATATCAGGAGAGAAATAGTGAGAGATTTGAGGAGGAAGGGACTAGGAGAGCTGAGTGAAGTCCTAAATGAAATCAGCGTGGCCATCCAGGGCGGGCCAATTGGGAGAACCAAGTAGGACTAAGGAGAAAGAGCCCTACGGAAGGTAGAAATAGAAGAAGTTGAGCCTGTGGTTCGGTGAGTGTGGATAACTCTTTATTTTTTAATATGTATTTTTATTTCTTTATTATGAAAATGTCCAAACATTCGTAAAGGTAAAGAGTACCACAGATTCCCACACACCGCCATATCTGGCCGGATGTTAAGGAGAGCAAGTCTGAGAGGAGGAGGGAGCAGGATCCAGTGAAGGACAAAACAATCAATGACAGATGTATTAGTGAACTTGTCAGGAGTGGACAGGAAGTTGAAATCCAAGATGTTTGTTCTTCTTAATCATAGACTAATGGAATAATTGCTAAATGAGGTCTGGCCCCTTGTTCTTTGAGTAGAGATTATGTAATCCGAGGAAACAGAGCCCCATGGCCTAATCTCCAAATTGCTGGGGGGTCTCACACGGTGACAAGACTAGGAAATCAGGAGGTGGAGGCATCATTGATTTCACACTCAGCAACTGTTGATCTGCACTCTCCCAGGCACTGTGCTAGGCTTTCTGGCATGCAGATCTGAAAGACAGGGGCCTTGCTGTCATAGAATGCAGTGTGTAGTGGGAGAAATAGACAAGAAAATCTGTAAGAGGCATGCCATGGTAGCCCAGAGTTTTTCTGGTAGCATAGAATAGGTGAAAGCTTCCTGTAGGAAGATGAATGCCTTGATTTTTAAAAGGATGAATAGGAGTTAGGTAGGTGGATTTAGTGGGTAAAGGCATTTTAGACAAAGTAAACAAACAGGTGCTTGAACTGGACCTTAAGTCAGGGCTGTGGGGTGACTGTATGCTTGTGACCTTCTGGAAGAGGGGCAGAAATGAGGTGGGAGCAGGGCTGCAGTCCAGCCCACGCTTTGCTCCCCGGAGCAGCTGCGGCCACTTGGAGGAGGGGCCTCTGTGTGATTTGCACAAGGTGCCAGGTGGGCTCAGGGGAGCCCTGTTGGAATGTATTTAGGATTCTTTGGGGAACATAGGTGCTCTTGAGTTTAAGCAGGATCCTGAAGGTGATGGGAAGCTAATGAAGGATATAAAAGGCAGACCAGCGACAAAAATCAGATCTGTGTTTGAGAAAGGCCATTCTGGCTGCATCTGGGAAGATGGCAAGCCTGGAAAAGAAACCGGTGGGAAAAAAAGAGGACCGGTTCAGGTGAGAAATAATGGCGGCCTGCACTAAGACTACGGTGGGGGAAGCGGAAGGGGTGGATTCAAGGTCCCAAAAGTAGAACGGGTGGACTTGATGACAGCCTGGCTCTTTGGGTGAAGGAGAGGGGGGCGGTTAGGATGACTCCCTGGTTTTCAGCTTCAGCAGCTCAGTGGAAGATTATAGCTTCCTAGCAAAGACTGATAAACCTAAGAACTTTGACATAGTGTGTGGTAAGGTGTTAGCTATTAGATAACAATAAAAAGTTCCTTATTTAAGCATCATGGTTAAAGATTAAAAGGAAGGCTTCAATAGTAGCTTTTGAGACAGAGAAAAAAACACCCTGATCTTGAGCTATGCCTCTTCAGAGAACGAGCAACTGATATTAAAGGAAATTGTTACTGCCCCTTCCAGGTACAGCCAAACCTCCGGCAGTGGGTAATCAGTCCTTTCAAGATAGGACAGAGAATAACGCCCAGCTGCAGCCAGCTAGTTCAACACCCTTTCTCTTCCTTTCAAGAATAAAATGATAGTAACGCAGAGGATCCCAAACCTTTTCCCATTTTTTCGGAGAAAGCAGGATTTTCTTTTGTTCCCGATGGCGGACATGTCAGTAGTGTTCTTTCTGTCTCCCTGTACTTCCTGTGATGGTAGAGTAGCTCAGCCTTTGGAGTTGAATGGTCCTGGGTTTGAATTCCAAGTTCATCGTCTTCTATCTAGAGATGGGCAGGACACAAGTCCATGAACCTCATCTGTAAATTGGAGGAAATATGATCTACCTCACAGGGCTGTTCCGAGGATAAGGGACAGATAGTGAGAGTGAAGTGCCTGACCTCAGGCCTGGCAGGGAGCACGCTCGCCACAGAGCTGGTGGTGAAGGTGGCCATTGTTGCTGCTGTTCTTGTGTTTTTGTTTTTGTGGGGTTTTTTTTAAAGATTTTATTTATTTATTGGAGAGAGAGAGTGGAGGGGGAGGGGGAAGGTCAGAGGGAGAGGGAGAAGCAGACTCCCTGATGAGCAGGGAGCCCCGAAAGAGGTGTGTGCCATGATGCCATGTGAGTCAAAGGGCAGGTAACATAGACTGCTTGCTCCTTCCCGATGTGCCTTGGAATACTGGGCTACTTATGTTCAAGGTAGAGAAGCACACCATTGGACTATAGAAACCACTGGAAAGAAGGCAGAGAACTATGCTACTCCTGGTTTTCACATGAGCAGGGTGTTTTCCTGGGATACAGAAGGCCACTGAAGCTACTCTTGGTATGACATTTAATAATTCAACAAAGAATATTTATTGTTAACTACCAGCATGAGGCTTCAGCGGCCAACTGCACCCAAAGAAAATGTGCTTAACCGTCTTATCAAGAAACAGTCTTGATAAGACACTTGGTGACTGTAACTTTGGTCACTGCTCTGGAATGTTCCTGATGGTGCTGCCAGTTTTCATGGCCCATAGGTATGATGTTTTTATAAATGCCCCCATTTATGCTTTCACAAATTAAAAATGCTTTTTCGCTGTGCTGGAATTGAAAACAAACAGCTAGTCTCCTGTGGGAAGAGGAGTATTGGGAATTCAGGAGTTACTAGTGTTAAGGTGCCAGGGATCAGAACTTTATGTTCAAGCACAGAGTGTTATCGTTCTTGGTTGCCACTGAATCCCCGTGGAGAAACACAAGGATCAAACCGAGTTTGAGAATCAGAGAAAAGTGGAAAGTCTCTTTTTCATACTACTCTGAGATCTGTTATACCTTTGAGAAAGAAAGAGAAGAGCTATCAAAGCGTTTAAAATGAGCCATTCATAACTTGTTCTCCAGAAAAGAGAAAGAAGAAAATTCAGTGAGTTAAAAATTTAAATAAGTAGTTCTCAACCAAGGTGATTTTATCTCCCAGGGGACAGTTGACATTTTTGATCTGGAGACATTCTTGGTGGTCACAAGTGGGGCGGTGTGCTACTGGCATCCAGAGGACAGAGGTCAGGGATGTTGCGGAACAGCCTGCAAAGCACTGGACAGTCCCCATAACAAAGGATCGCCTGGCCCAAATGGTGCCAAGGCTGAGAAACCCTGAGTTAAATAATGGCTGGTGGGAGCACCAGGTGGTTATTATTCAACATGGGACTGTCTCTTTCAGCAGGAAATTAGCCTGCCTATTGCTTTTCGAGAATTGAAATTACTTTCCTCCATTTGTATAGGGGAAAAACTGGTCTACCTTCTTACGGGCTTAGTCTGGGCTGTCTGCTTTGTACGTAAGTCTCATATCGCCAGGCGGTTCAGTCCAAAAAATCATCAGGCCAGTTACTGGGGCAATTGTGGGTGGGAAAAACCAACAACCAGATTGACTAAAGTGTTGGCTTTTTAAACTGGTTGGCTGAACACCCTGTGGACACGCAGCTCTTTTGTGGCCATAAAGGGCGGAGTAGGAGAGGGAGGCGAGAAAGTCCCTCCACATTTCAAGGCTCCCCTTTAAGGAAAGGGAAAGGTGGCTCTTCAAAGGCTTGCCAAGCGTGAAGCCATCCAGGAGTGGTCACAGAACCTTCCTTCTGTTCTTTCTTCTCTGTTCTCCTTGATTGTCTTTATTTCACAAACTGTTTCTTGAGTACTTTCCAACCCAATTCTTGTGCTAAGTACTGCTCATGACGCAAAAAACTCAGATGGTTCTAAGAACAGCTAGAAAGTTACAGAGCCCTGTAGATCATCCTGCTATCTCAAAGAGGAGAAGGTGGACAAAGGGCTTTTCCCCAGATTTTAGGTATTCATATCTTACAAGGTATAAAAGTAAGCCACATTTTGCTATGCATTTAATTGTGTCTTATTGAAAACTGTAAAAAAGTATAAATTGGTGATAAATGACTGCTATGGCCATATGTCAATTTTCTGGATTTTATTCTCTGTGGAAAGCTTTTGCTTTATTTTTGAAAGATGAGCCAAGTCTGGGGCTTACTAAAGGAAGTATATTCGTAGATAGTAGGCAAAAGTAAAATTCATGGCAGTAAATAAACTTATTTGTAGGAAATAGTTTTTAAGCTGAATCCCTCTTAGCCTGTAGGAAATCAAATTACTTTTCACCGTGACGAATGTCATTACGTCTTCCGATGCTTTAATAGAACTCCCTGCGCAAAAAGGACGTAAGTGTGAAGGGGGAGAGCCGGAAGTCATACTGCCTGGATTCTGATCCTGGCTCTGCTGCCGACTTTCTGAGACTATGGAACTTGGAGCAGACCACTTCTCTCCCAGTGCCTCAGTTTTATTATCGTCAAAATGAGGGTAATAGTATTTTCTTCAGACGGTGATTATAAGGATTAAATGAGCTAATGCAAGTAACTAGCACAAAGTGCTCGATATGTGTTATTTTTGTCGTCATCACCAACACTTTGCGCTGTATTCTATTCCGTATTTGTACTAAGCTGGAGGCTGATGGATGGGCCCCCTGCAGCTTGCCCGAATCCAACGTGCTGTAAATGCTCCTGGCGTTGATCAGCTTGTGTTCCTTGAGATGGAGATCTTTGAAAGATGCATACTCTGAAACTAACAGGACTGAGATTTACTCACTTGTAACTGAAGTCTCTGGCTTTCTATGCAGTATCACCCCTGAAATACTGGAATAAGAGCAGCATCTTAGGTTCCTAAGGCTTGAATGCATTCCAGTCTTGAGGCAACGGGGGCCATATAGGAGAACTTGAGCTTCTGATTGCCTTAGAAGAGGGTGCTTTTAACCCCCACTCCAGCCTGTATCATACTCGGGAGTGTTGGATAGCTGCTCTTAGGAAGGTTGGGATCAAATATGTTCTGGCTACATTTATGTCAAGTTGCTGACATGGCATATTGACTGTCCCTAAAGCACGATAGAGTCAAAATGCTATGCACGAGTAGGTGGAGATGATTTTATAGCTCTGGTGTTTCAGTTTTGTTTCCTAAGTAAAAACACATGATTGCTTTTGAGCTTAGCTGCATCATTTGAGTCTATCCCTCCTGCTTAGGACCTGGGCAGTGTCTAAGTTGCCTGTGTGTCAGTCTAGTAAGGTGGTTAATCAGAATGATCTCTTGAAAGTCTGAATTTTCTTGTTAAAATGTTAAAGTGAGAATCATTCAAGGAATGCTTTGAAAATATTAGAAATCATTGTTTTTCGAGGATTGATGTTAATCATTGTTAGTGTGGGAAACTTTTGAAATCACGACCACCTAAAGTGGTATGGGCAGGGGAGAAGAAGGAGGGTGTAGAAATACTACAGTTGTAAATTTTGGGGTTTTTTTTAAAGATTTTATTTATTTATTCGACAGAGATAGAGACAGCCAGCGAGAGAGGGAACACAAGCAGGGGGAGTGGGAGAGGAAGAAAGCAGGCTCCTAGTGGAGGAGCCTGATGTGGGGCTCGATCCCATAACGCCGGGATCATGCCCTGAGCCAAAGGCAGACGCTTAACTGCTGTGCCACCTAGGTGCCCCTACAGTTGTAAGTTTTGTGAGACAAAAGTGACATCGCACTCAGAGTAAGAGATCTGGGAATTCTATTCATTCTAGATTGAATTTTAAATAAATGATTAATTATTTGTATGTACAAAACTAAGGATTTATCTATAAAACCAAAAATGTGAACTAGTTTGTGTCTAAGGTACATTTTATCTCTAACATGTCAAAATCAATCTAATGCGGCTTTTGGATAGGATTCCTCAAGGGGCAAAGTGGATGCACATTTAATCCGCTGCTGAACAAAGCCTTAATAGTAAACGTAAAACTGATTTTGATTTAAATATCCTCTTCTACAATGCAAACGTGAGCTGTAAAAGCAATGTCCCATGTTGGTGAGTATCAATATGGCGGTATGTGTGAAACGATGGCTGTAAGAAGATAGATTGGCCCTATTTCACCCTGATTTCAACAGTGTGGCACAGCAGCAGAAATGATGGCTCTGATAGCAATTTTAGTGAAAAACAAGAGTGGAGAGATCAGGAGTGGAAATTTACCCAGAAAACAACAATGTGTCAGTGACATTCAGCCCAGAGGAGAAATTGCCAAGCACCATTTCATTGCATATTAGTGGGAGAGAATGAATAGTTCTCATTACAGGAATCCTAAGAAAAGTGGGAAAAATAAATTAGACTTGATTTTGACTGGTATCATCGCCTCATACTCTGTATCCCTTTGGCTATTCTATATCCCTTTAAACCGTTGGTATGCTGTCAGAGAGCAAGTAAGTATAACCCATCCCTCTAACGTGGGTAAGCAAAAATTACAGTAATCCTATTTAAGATATAAAGTGCAAATGGAGGAGATAATATAGGGCTGCCCAAGTGCTTGGGGACACTGAGCACTTCAGTTAAGTGATACCAGTAGGGAAGCCAAATGGAATTGATGAAAAAGGGAAAAAATATATTTTCAGGGCCATAAATCTCAGAGCAAAGAAAAAAATAAGGAAAAGATGTAGGCTTTAAAAAGATGAGAAAATCATTGCTTTCTGGAATGTATCTTCAAAGACATTTGGTAGACATTCTAATAGCTACGGTTAACTTTCTTTCTAATAATAAAATTTTTTATGCAGAATCATTCTTTACCATTTCAAATTTCCAAAAATCTGTTAAAGGCATGATATCATCTATTTTAAACAAACAAGTATTCTTAAATATCCTGCTCACTAATGACTCTGCTGCTTACCAGGATAATGCAAGATGGCCGCTCTGAGTCTCAGTTTCCTTATCTGTAAAATGAGGGTAAAAGAGCTCTGCCTGCAGAGTTACCCAGGTTATTCATTTCATACATATACATTAAATTATATACACAGTATTGTACTGGGCAGCTGGCAAGAACCCAATAAATGCTGCAGGGACATGTGGGTAGAGGTCTTAGTACGTCAAGCTGCACCCAGACTGCCACAATTTACATATGTTTTATCCGATCAGTTTACTGAGCATCAATTTCAGAATCTGAGAAACTGATGGCAAGACTTTCAAGTGTGTGTGTGTGTGTGTGTGAGTGTGTGTCCATGTCTGTGAAACTTTTGAGCTTTGCAATCTACTAATAAGACATCTTGGGAAAAAGAAGATGCTAGTCAGTGGTAAAGTGTTACTCGTCATCTCTCCCAGTGTTGTTGACTCTAAAACATAAGTTGCAACATCTCATCATCGTTTTCCCCATTTCTGATTTTTCTGTTTTGTAAAATTTCATAAAATGAAAACTTAATTCAAGGCATGTTTTGCGATCTTTCTGGATCTAGAAGATGAACAGGCCAAACTGGAAATAAACAAAGCCAGGAATCTTAAGCAAGAGGGTAGAGACCTATTCACTCCCACTCTCTGAGGAATTTATGACCAGTAAAGTTCTCTAATGAGCACAGAATGAGAGCATTGCATCTTCTCTTAATTAGTTTGACAGATATTCATTTAAATTTGAAAAGATTCCCAGGCTTGGGATAGCAAAGGAAGGTTCTGAATTCCTTTTGCGTCTTAATTCTGTTTTTGTTGCTGTGGCTCTGGGGAATGTCAACATCTGAAGACGAATAAAGCCCATGTCTTCATCCAGGGACCTCCACATTTTCTATCCCTAAGTGCCGTGAACCACCACGCTTTGGCTTCGCAGCTGTGGAATCCAACACAAAGCACCAGGTTCTGCAAGAATATTGTTGGGTTTGGTTTCTATGGATTTTCTTTTTCTCATTCCTAACAAGGGATAGGCTGCCCTTCAAGGGCCAGCTTTACATGAGAATGAGTCACTAATCTGATGTGCTGGTACACACCAAAATCAATGAATTCACTAAACTATAAATTGTTTTTACACTCAGTACTTAAAACCATCATGGATATTAGGTTACCACCAGCCTTTGGTGATCCATGGAAATGAGTCATCAGGAAGCCATATATACTCCCTGCATATATATACATCTACGTGTGGCCACATATACCCTTTATCCAATAGTTACACTAACCTTTATCAGGGTTGTTAAAGTATGTGGACAGTCGCCATGACTCCACCTTGTCACTCCTCACTCTAGCTGTTCACTGGACCGTGCCCAGTTAAAGAGCACGCAGGGGCTCTCCCCCTGTTCTGAGCTGGCCTGGCCAGGCACGGTGGGGCCGGCTGCGTTGGTCTGAGAAGTGCCTTTTCACTATGCACATGAAGGGCCCCTCTAGGCTGGCTAGCTGTGCTCCTGACTGGATATTGCTATCAGGGAAACGTCAAACACAGACAGCATTGGGCGGAAGCTCGAAATTTGCCTAGTCTACCAAAGCTGAACATTGAGTTCTCGAGGGAGTTCATTCATCAGGTCAGTCCGGTGTGCAGTTCTTTGGCAACGTGTCCCAGCCACGCCTCCCACCACCACCATCTCCCCCACTGACTGCAAGCAGATTCCTTTGCTGTCCCAATTCATCGTGACAGAGCCAGAACATAACATCCAAGGAAAGGAGTCCAGAAATGTTAGGCCTGATTTAAAGAGAGGCAGAGCTTATAAAACATTTACTATACTCTCATACCCATTGCCTTGTTCATTAGAGCATAGTCTCTGTGGACCTTTTCTGACTTATTGTGGCAGGGGTGGAGTAGCGCCGTGCCAGCTCAGAAGGGGGGGAAGCCCCTGCTTTACCATTTCTCTGTGGAAGCCCCTTGAGCAAGTTTTACCTCTTTGAGCAATCATTCATTCCCTCTTCTGGAAAACAAGGATGATAATGTGAGACTTAGCTGAGATCGTATCTGTGAAGCGCTCACAATACGGCCATGGAGAACAGTTTCTCCAAGTGGGCCCCTGGGCCACCAGGGTCACTGAGGAACTTGTTAGAAAGGCAAATTCTCTGGCCCCAAAATAAAATAACCCAGAGGTGGGAGAAAGTATTTGCAAATCATGTATCTGATAAGGGGTTAATATCCAGAGTATATGGAACTCAACAATAAAACAAAGAACCTGATTATAAAAAGGGCAAGGAACTTGAATAAACATTTCTCCCAAGATGGTATACAGATGTCCAATAAGCACATGAGAAGTGCTCAACATCAACGATCGGGGAACGAAGATCAAAACTACAGTAAGATGCTGCCTCACACGCACTAGATGGCCGCTAGCAAAAAAAAAAAAAAAAAAAAAAAAAAAGGTCTTGTAGAGGATGTGGAGAAATTGGAACCTTTGCGCACTGTTGGTGGGAGTGCTATGGAAAACAGTGTGGTGGTTCCTCAAAAAATTAAACCTAGGATTACCATACGATCCAGCTATTTCACTCTTGAGTATAGACCCCAGATCACTTAAAACAGTGTCTCCAAGAGGTAGCTGTGCACCCATGTTCATAGCAGCGTATTCATAATAGCCAAAAGACGGAAGCAACTCAAGTGCCCATCCATGAATAATGGCTGCACAAAATGTGGTCTATCCATCCGATGAAATATTATTCAGTCTTAAAAAAGAAGGAAATTCTGACACATGTTACAATGTGGATGAACCTTGAGGACATTATGCCGAGTGAAATAAGCCAGTCACAAAAAGACAAATTCCATGTTTCCAACTTGCATGAGGTATCTAGAGTGAGTCTAACTTACAGAGACAGAAAGTGGATAGGTGGGAGAGAAAAAGTACAGCATAGGGAATAATATTAGTTACACAACAGTGTAAATACGCTTAATGTTACTGAACTGCACAGTTAAAAACAGTAGAAGATGATAAATCTTATGTGTTTCAACACAATTTAAAAAAAATTCATGAGTAGAACTCAGTAGTTTGAGTTTTAATAAGCCCTCTGGGTAGTTCTGATGCTTGTTCACATCTGAGAACCCCTGATATACAGCAAACATTTAAGGAATGGTGGCTGCTATAATAATAATAATAATAATAACATCATTATTATATATGCATCAGTAAAATATAAATGATGTTCAATATATTTTGGTTTAAAGTGTACTTGATATTCTAATTTTTGAAAATTAGATGTGGGGTGCCTGGGTGGCTCAGTTGGTTAAGCATCTGACTTTAGCTCAGGTCAAGATCTCAGGGTCCTGGGATGGAGCCCTGCATCGGGCTTTACACTCAGCGGGGAATCTGCTTGTCTCTCTCCATCTGCCCCTGCCCCCCACCCTCCCTGCTCACATGCATGCGCTATCTCTCTCTCTCAAATAAATAAATAAAATATTTTTTAAAAAATTAGCTGTATTTGGAAAATCCTAAGTGCATTTGGGATATACAATTATCCATAATTCCTCTTCCCTAACCATTTTATATTTCGGAAAACTTGTCTGTTTCTTATTTCGTGATAGCTGAATGGAGAAGGGCAGTTATTTAATTTCTAGAGTAGACATTCAACCTTACGAAGCCAAGTAATCATTTTCCCAGGCTCTCAGGACCTCAACGTCCGCATAGAACATTTTTAGGATCTGTTTCTGACCATTTGCCTTCAGCATCACAGTCCTACATTTTTTGACCATGTGAAAAGCTGAATAATGTAAACTTTTTCTTTCCTTTCAAATGGCTCCCTCAGAATCAGAAGAGATGCAAAGAGCAGTGTTAGCAGTATCTTTGTGTCCATGTACAACTTTCCAACACTCAACTAAGTGGACCGTGCAGAATCATTACGTACCCACGCAATTTGACATTCTGACGCATGTTAACAGCAGAGACAGCATTAATTTCCTTTTTCAGTAGATACTCCTGAACTGTAAACATTTTATTAGCCTTGAGTTTAGATTACCAAACTTGTTTCAGGCAGTTCTTGCCACCTGGTACGCATTTAGCTTTATTTTTATTTATCTTTTGGAGGGCAGAGGGCAAAGGGCTTTGAAGAATCCCCCAGACAAGCAGAGGAGAAGCATTTCTGCAAGGAAAATTGATGGCATGTTGTTTTCCTTTACAAAGGGCAATGAGGATGTAATCTCAGCGCTACACTTGACCATCATCTGTCAAACCAAAGCAATAAACCCAGTGCCGGTCTTCTTTTATTATAAAACTAGGACATTTAGTAACCACCATGTAGTGTGTCCAGCCAAAGAAAATCATCCTTATTTCAGAAAATGTTTACTTTCCTGCTCTCAGTGAGTGATGTGCCATCGAGGTATGAGTTAAGTGACAGCGTTTGTGGAAAGGTCCTATTGTTTAGCAAGACCACAGCTATTAGTTTTTGGTAATTTTGACTTTCTGAAAAGGAGAGAACTGGTTCTGAGGATTCTTCTGCTTTGAGAATGAGAAAATTGATGCACAAAAAAAGGAAAAAAAAGAAAAAGAAAAAGCCGAGTGGTTAGCGTTATCTGTCTTAATTTGGAGGTTCAACCACCTCTTTTGCAAAAATAACTATACTCTTTGTTTTATGCATTCACTTCATATATTTTTCAAATAGTCACATATCTTGATACATTCTTGTAGTGATTCTTGTTTGGTTTGTATGTGTATTTTTTCCAATGAGATGCTCCCTGCGAGCCCATCCCTAACTTTTCCATGTTTCCGTCTGTAATCTGGGGTTTTATTGTAAAATGAAATTGGCGTCCCTCTGGAGGGATCCTGGTGTTATTCCTCTCCGAGCTAACTCTTGATTCTTTCCCTCTTTCCACGTGCAACTTCTCACTCATGGAGGAGCTCTCTCCAGACCCAGCTAAGGTGGGGCTGCGACTCTGGGGATTGGTGATTGAGGGCTGCTTGCACCTGAGTTCAGTAGTCCTCGTTCAAGTGAGAAACCATTCAGGGGTTTAACCATCTTAACCTGTTTGTCCTCCATGGTGGGCAGGAATTGGAGGACCAGCTTAAAGCGTGGCTTATAAGGTGATTTCCCCCATTTAAAAAACCTGTAGAAAAGTGTGCTGCCATAGCCTGCATCTGTGTCCCTCCCCCCCCCCCAGACTCACATGTTGAAATCTAATCCCCAATATGATGATATTTGGAGGTGGGCGTCTTTAGAGGGTGATTAGGTCATAAGGGTGGAGCTCTCATAATGGGACTGGTGTTCTTCCAAAAGAGACCCCAGAGAGCTTTTTCGCACCTTCTGCCATGTGAGGTTATAGCAGAAAGACAGTTCTCTATGACCCAGAAAGTGGGCTCTCACCAGACACAATCTGCAGGTGCCTTGATCTTGGACTTCCCAGGCTCCAGAACTGTAAGAAATAATTTTCTCTCGTTTGTAAGCCACCCAGTCTGTAACAGCAGTTCAAACAGACTAAGACATGTATGTAACATAAAATGGACCATTTTAACCATTTTTAAGTGGGCAATTCAGTGGCATTACGTACATTCTCATTGTTGTGCACCCACTACTGCTAGCCGTCTCCAGAACTTCCAGGTGATTTTTTCATCTCTTCTGGCCTCAGTTCTCAAATTCCAGTTCACTCCATGCTGCTTCTGTGTCTCTCAAAGTCTAGGTTCCTATCCTGATTCTTTAACTTGGAGAGTGGGAAGGCTTTTTCTCTTTTTCCTTTTTTTTTTTTTTTTTTTTTTTGGTAACAAACACTACATGATGAATTGGTTTCAGTGGAATTCAAACGATCTTGTTTTGGTTATTTCTTCTCGGGAATGCTGAATTTTTTTTTTCTAAGAGTGATGGCAGAAGTGAAAGGGTAAAGGGGAGGCAGTTCTTGTGAGTCAATTTAGCAAAAAAGGAAATGGTGAGATGATATTACATTATTCCTGGAAATATGTTCTGGCTACTAACGGGGCATGTTGCACTCTCAAAGAATGGAGACTCCCAGTTTTTACCTAGTAAACCTTATGGTTGTACCTTAGGGCAACCTCCTTACTGTTTTTGTATTTGTTGTCCATTGATAAGAGCTTCTTAAGGTCATGGTGTCCTTGGGCTCCCATTAGCTGGGTGGGGGAAGGTCTCTGATATTTATTTAGTGTGCACAGCATACCAGGAACTCTGTAAACAGATATAGGGAACATGTCCAGCCTCTAGCTCGGCCTGATGAGGGAAGACTTCCCTGGGGGTGCACCCTCTGCTGGTTCCAGCTTCTGGAGTTTCTAGGAGATACCCGAAGGGATTATAGCCATCTTTGTCCAGTGTCTAGATTACCCGCCATGGAAGTATGTTTCTATAATACAGGCTGAGTCAATCACATGCTGAAAAAGATACATTTTACTTCTTGGAATATTCTTGGAAGAGAAACTTGCTCAGATACATTTCTTTTTGATCTACACCTTGTCCTCCTCTACCTACCCCCCCCCATTGTTATAAACCCCTCATATTTTTATTCCTCTGCTCTAAACCCTATCTGGGGAAATTCTGCATTTTGTTTTGGACATATTCCTTTCGTCCCGATATGGCAATGTCCAGGAATATTTTATCAGATAAGCAGCAAAATTTTAATCTATGTGTAGCCACTTGCACATCTTGGGTCTCCTAAGGTAGGATTTTCAGTGAAATCTCTGGCTAATTGACAATAACCTTAGGTGTGGAACTAGTTTGTTTAGCCAAACAAGAAAAATAGGAGTGGAAGCAGTCCTCATGATATAGGAATGCTTAAAACTTTGTGGAGACAAACCGGAAACCTTATGGTGTGTTAGCCAGTGAATTTTAATTTCCCTGTATAATTGCTAATAAAGCCCAGGGCACAGTTTGGGAGATACTAAGTAGCCTCTAAAGAGATTTTAGTCAGGCTTAAAAAGTGTTTTCTTTTTGCCAGAACTTTAGTGGTCTTCATATTTTATACCAGTTATTATTATTAAATTTTCCATACTGAAAAATACTTTAGTTTATAACAACATTTATTTCAGGCAAGATTTAGTCACATGTCACAAATACTCTTTAAAGTACAAAGTTATATATTTAGTTTCTTCTTAAAACAAACATTATTGAATAACCAAGATAGAGCCTAATCCATATAGTTTCCATCATCCTAGCATCTTGTAAACACTAAATCACTGGACTTCTATGTTACAGAAAAAACAAAAACAAGGAGAAGAGAGAATTTCCAGCATATGAAGTTGGAGGGGCTGTTATAGGAGAGGTGGTCCAATGTTCTCCCCATACTTCCATAGCCCCCACCCCACCACTGTGTCCAATGCAGGAAATTCCCCTATGATATCTAACACAGAGGCTTATCCAGTCTCCCTTTGCATAGTTTCAGGGTCAAGGAGCTCTGTACCTGACAAGTCAGCTCTTTCCGTATTTGCATGACTCTGATTGTAAGAACGTTGAATCTATGAGTCCTAAACTCTCTACCATAAGTAACCACTGGCCATACTCCTTGCCAAGGCAAGGTGTTATTTTATGCTGCCAAATTTTATGAACGTATGTGCATAGCTCACACGGAGTGTTTACAATCAACTATTAGTATTTTAGCAGAGTTATTATTTTGCAAGGAGTTATGTAGCAATGTTCCGTGGGAAATGTTTTATCTGTTTCATTAACATCGCCTTCCTTTGCTTTGATAAAAGGCCCCCAGGTAGTCCTGGGAACATATTACAGATGGGTGGGTTGGCATGAAAGCTAGAAAAATTGGATAGGACTTTGATGGAAGTCCCCCATTCAAACCTGAACTTCAACGTCCATTTGGCTTCTCTGGTTGATGCCAAGGAAGAGAGGGCCATACCTAGGTCCAGGTACACCAAGGGCATAACCGAGAGGAGGGCTAGAGGAGTAGCTGCTCGCTCCGTCACGGCTGTCATTGGCTGTGCTGTGTCCTCCTCATCGCTACTGAGGAAATGGGACCAAGAACAGCATGGTATCACTTTTGCTCAGCAAGCCACGGAATCATATACTCCTGGAGCTGGAAGGCCAACCCCAGTATTTTACAGAAAGGAAAATTGGTTTAATAATCTTTTACAGAATATCTACCAAACTGGAAAACTTAGACAGCTATAGACAGGAAATGCAAATTGATGAAGTGGGCAAGGTACAAAATGTAAATAAATAGCCCTTTTAACTAAGAACACAATGGGGAGTGGTGAGGACTGGGACAAACTGGAAGGCTAATGCCCCCTTTAAAGGGGGCAGCCATTGCTCAGCTCCAATAGATTATTATTATGAAGGAATGCAGTCCCAGGATTGCCAGAAATCTGGACTTTTATGTGAACAATCCCAAATGATTAGATGTTCAAACTGAATGCACTGTGTGGACTAATACAGCACAGGCTAACTGAAACAAGCCTGGGAGCCAGTTTCCATTTGCAGATGCTGGTCCCGGGTTTGGGAAGCTCATGGGTGGGTTGATTTCTAAGTAAGGGCATCACAGAGTGGGACTGTGAGTGGATCCAGATGGTTTTCTGCGGTTGGCCTTTGCCAATCCCTCCTCCCTCTCCAGAAAAGATTGAGTTAAGCTCCACATCAACCCCAGAGAAATGCCTGCTTGCCTTCTGAGATCACTTGACCTTATCAGGGTGCAAAGGAGGAAGCTAGCTGAGAATGTGAGTGTGGGGAATGAAGACACAAAATAAGCAAGAAAAGAGCAGGAGCACAGAGCCACGGAAAGGTCAAGCACGTTTGAAAACATACCTAAACTTTTGGTGTTACAATCGTAAAATTTTGTGTCTCTTTCTTGAAAAAGAGTCCCATGACTTGGTCCACGTGACAAGTCCCACTTTCCACCAAAAGCGTAGTTCATGGATTTGAAATCAGTGCTCTTTAGTCTTTTGGGACACAGTGATTGATTAGTTACCTGTAATTGCGACTGACACATGCTCTTCAGGGGATCAGACGGCTAAGGTGCCTGATGGGAACTGGGGAGACAGGAAACAAATGATTTATGCCAACTGATGCTAAAATGCAGTGTGTTTTCATTTAAGAGGACCTGTGGGAGGAATGCAGCTCTTGTGTGTCTCCTCATTTATCACAGTGTTTACAAATCCTGTTTGAAGTTGGAAATAAATCATCAGCCTGCTGCTTTGCGGCTGTCTTACAGCTATGAATTTTAGAGGTGACTGAGCATGGACTCGTGGATCGAACCTTGCAAAGGAGAGACGGGGAAGGGGCCCGCAGTGTGCATAACATTTAGCCTAGGGAAAGGGCCAAGGGCCGAGTCCCAAAAGATGGAAAGTTCTTCTCCTTCTGATAATTCTTGTCCCAGTTGAATGTGGAGGCATTTCAATATTAGGTGGCATTTGGAGTTTAGATTGGGTGATAGGATCAAGAACAGTCTGGTCCCTCAGTTTCAAATCCGTGTATACAGTGTGAGTGGTGCATCAAGTGAGGAAGAGAAAGCCTTCACTTCACGGCCCCTCGTGCTTCATGGTCATCAGATCTGGCAGGTTGATTTTAGGGTAGAGAAGACTCAGATGGGTTGTGTCTTCCTTTCAATATGTCAAAGATGTGAATGCAGGATTAAGCTCCAGAGGGCAGAATTAGGACCAATGAGCTGAAGCTAAAGGGAGGCAGAAATCAGGTTTGATATGAGGAAGATTATTCCAGCAATTAGAGCTGTTTGAAAATAGAAGAGACCTTGGGTCAGGATTGAACAGTGGCTTGGTGTTGGATATTCTAAAACACATTTAGGTGTC
Organism: Ailuropoda melanoleuca; assembly: GCF_002007445.2. NCBI lineage: Eukaryota > Metazoa > Chordata > Mammalia > Carnivora > Ursidae > Ailuropoda > Ailuropoda melanoleuca. The sequence goes on along the minus strand of NC_048228.1, from coordinate 50,669,652 downwards.
CTATGGGGCCTAGGTGAGATGAAGGGCCCATTCTTAGCTAACCTGGAGGTATTATGATTCTAATAATCTGGTTTGGAATTCTGAAAGGAGCAACCCTCCTGTGTTTCCTGATTCTCGGGTCATAAATCATGTTTTGTAAAAACAATAATCCAGCTTCTTTGTCTACCATTTGGATTTCCCTAATGCAGAAATTAACATACAGCTGAGCGTGAGGTTAAACAGGTTATATGAGCAATATGAAATGGGAAGAAGTCTCAGAAGTCAAAGTTAAGTGAATGTGTATTTAAAAATCAACTTAGGGGTGCCTGGGTGGCTCATTTTGTTAAGCATCCAACTCTTGATCTCAGCTTGTCTTGATCTCAGGGTTGTGAGTTTGAGCCCCATGTTGGACTCCATACTGGGTGTGCAGCCTACTTAAAAAACTAAAAATCAACTTACTTGGCACGTAAAAGCAGAATCAGAGTGGTTTGCATTTTATCCAAATAAATACAGCTGGTGGTTAAGGGCACAGACCCCAGAGCCAGACTGCCTTGTTTCAAGTCCTAGGTCTTAGACTAGACCGTGAGCAAATCACTTGACTTTTCAGTGCCTCAGTTTCGTCGTCTGTGAAAAGGAGTTAATGATAGTACCTGCCTCATAGAATTTGTGGGAAGAGTAAGAAGATTGAGGGCAAATAAAACATTTGGAGCTGAGCCTGGCACATGGTAGGAGAATAACAGGGCTAACTGTGGCTGCTGCCGTTGTTATGACACAGAATGATATGCTGTGTTTACAGAGCTGGTCTGATGGACTAGATTCTACTTTTTTCCTAAATAATTTATTTAGTTCAAACAATAGCCCATGTTGGTGTTTGAGTGGTGTACGTTTTAACTGAACGTTTTCCTGTCCAATGTTGTAGAGACTCTTTGTCAGAATGATGATACATTTGATGAAAGAATGGAAGGAAGTTTTTGTTAACAAGAATTCATCTTTGACCACAGAGGGATATTTTTCAGACTTCAGCCTTATAGACCTGCACTAATATGTGTGATTATTTCATTGCATTACAGAAATGTAATTTAACCAGTTAAGGATATTTTGCTTGTTAATCATCAAAGAATTTAATTCTCTAAGATGTAGTGTCAGCCTGCTGGTGTATTCTGAGTTGGCCACACTTAGTTTATTTTTTTTTACCAAGAATTAACATGTAGAATCTTAATTAAAATATGAAAGCTAAATTTAAGATACCTGGATAGCCCTGTAGAAAGCTAATTTTTTAGTGTTAAAATATGAACTGTTAGGGGCGCCTGGGTGGCACAGCGGTTAAGCGTCTGCCTTCGGCTCAGGGCGTGATCCCAGCGTTCTAGGATCGAGCCCCACATCAGGCTTTTCCGCTATGAGCCTGCTTCTTCCTCTCCCACTCCCCCTGCTTGTGTTCCCTCTCTACCTGGCTGTCTCTATCTCTGTCAAATAAATAAATAATAATAAATAAATAAATAATAAATAAAAAATAAAAAAAATATGAACTGTTAGAATGACACTTTGAAACTAACACACACATATGTTTGAATATAGTATATTTTGTATATAGTATATATATTTGTACACATATTTATTATATTATGGAATCCTCAAATTTATCTTCATATTAATATAATCTGAGGTGAATTTAGGAACAAGATATCGGAAAGCACGGCAAGTTGAATGTCATGAACACAAATGTTACATAAGCAGTTACGAAACTAAAGGTTTATGTGATGGACATTCATTCCTCAAATACTTTTTAATTTTCTGCGACCTGCAGGGGTGGCCTGCTGGTGTATCAATAATATAGATATGAGGACTTAATTTTGTATGTTTAAGTCTTTTAATTTTTTATTTGACAATAATTTCAAAATTACAGAAATGTTGCAAGAATAAGAACAGCACAAGGGACACTCCTATATCCTGTACCAGGACTTGCATGTTACTTACCCTTTACCTTCTTCGCTTTATCATATGTATTTTCTATAACATTTTTTTGAACTGCTTGAAGATAAGTTATAGCACGATTCTTTCTTCTCAATACTTCCATGTGTATTTCCTAGGAATAGGGATATTCATTCATCAACCCTGGTAGTTGAACATGGATACAATACTTTAATCTATTGTCAGTTTTTATTTTAAGATTTTATTTATTTATTTGTCAGAAAGCAAGAGAGCACAAGCGGGGGAGCGGCAGGGAGAAGGAGAAGCAAGCTCCCTGCTGAGCAGGGAGCCCGGTGTGGGACTCGATCCCAGGACCCTGGGATCATGGCCTGAGCCGAAAGCAGATGCTTAACCGACTGAGCCACCCAGGCGTCCCTCTACTGTCATTTTATCCACTGATACAATAATGTCCTTTCTAGCATACGCTTTCCACCCAGTACAGGGTCCAGTCCTGGGCCAGGTATTAGAGTTAATTATCATGGCTTTTTGGCCTCTTTTAATCGGGAACATGTGTACAACCTTCCTTTGCCTTCGACAAAATCGGTAATTTTTGAGGAATATAATCTACCTTTTTCTCAATAGAATGCTGAGGACACTTCATTTGACCTTCTGACCCACATCGTGTTTGAAGGAAGGATGATATACTTGGATGAGTTCTGAGGCTGAGCCCTGTGATCACTTGGTGACTCCCTGTGTCGTGGTGCTGAGACCTGGGATGGGTTCTCTGTAGGGACCAATCCAGTCTCGTGGGAGAGCAACCTGCTCTGAAGGAGGTTTAAGGAAGCCATTGACCCCCTGTCCTGACATCTTAGTGAACTTTGTAAACCCACAAGTATTCACTTATTTTTAAAATTTCCAAAATACCCAGTATTCCCATGCTCTCTTGTTCATTTATTTGCATAGAAGTGTGAGAGTGAGTGGTGACAGCCCCAAAGCAAGTAGAGAGAAGTGCAGTGGACGCTGGGGGAGTCGGACTGTGCAGAATAGCGGCGAGAGGGCGAGCTGGTGTTTTCGCCGTGAGAGAGGCATGGAGCTGTTCAGGCGGAAAGTAAGGAAGACCAGATTAGGAAGGCGATGTAGAAATGAGGGCCAGGGGGGTCAGGAGGGCCCGGCGGGCTTGGAGAAGAAATAGGGTTTGGCCGTTCATTGTTAGGGAAGGACGTTCGAAGTGCACTGACTTGTGGAATTGTGAGGTTATTCGCAGAAATGGGCCATTCAGGAGGGTGATCTGGGTCTTCGTGGATTGGGAAAAGATGATGCTTTTGATCTTGGACTGGTCTTCGGCTGTGCTAATGAAGGGGTCCAATGGGCAGTTGGAAATGAATAACAAAGCTGGAGAAAGCATTTGAAGCAATGCTGTGATTTGGGAATTATCTCCATAGAGGTGACCGCTAAAGAAGAGATCCCCGGCACCCGGGCGGTTCAGTCGTTAAGTGTCTGCTTTGGGCTCTGGTCATGATCTCAGGGTCCTGGGATCGAGTCCTGAGTCTTCGGGCTCCATGCTCAGCATTGAGTCTGCTTCTCCCTCTCCCTCCCCCGCCCCAGGCTTGTGCTCTCTCTTGCTCTCTCGCTCTCTCTCTCAAATAAATAAATAAAATCTCAAAAAAATAATAAAAAATGAGATCCCTGAGGAAGAGAGCAGAAGCCGCAAAGAGAGAAGAGCCTTGTAGTTGGTACTTAGAACAAGAGAAAAACAGAGCCAAAGGGACATAAGGAGGAACACTAAGGACACACTGTTCTGGAAGCCAAGGGGAAAGGTTTTAAGGGGAGGGAGTGGTTAACAATGCCAACACTGAAGGGGGTGGGGTGGACATGGAGAAGCGCCCTCCAGATTTGGCAATTGAGAGGAAGCAGTTTGGGCAACTAGAGCCTAACTGCAGGGGTTAATAAATGTCAGTGGAGAAGGGGACAGAGGCCAAAAGGGCAGGGACCCTTTGGAGATATCCAGGTGTAAGAGCAGTGGCAGGATGAGGGTGCAGGGTAGCCAAGCTGAGGGACCCCACAACTGTCTTTCATGGGAACCTGGAGGCATCTCCCCACTTTTTTTTTTAATATTTTATTTTTTTTATTTGACAGAGAGACAGCCAGCGAGAGAGGGAACACAAGCAGGGGGAGTGGGAGAGGAAGAAGCAGGCTCCCAGCGGAGGAACCTGATGTGGGGCTCGATCCCAGGACTCCGGGATCACGCCCTGAGCTGAAGGCAGACACTTAAGGACTGAGCCACCCAGGCACCCCAAGCATCTCCCCACTTGTTAATGAATCTTTGAAATCATTCAGCAGTCACTTTGACCCTCCGGCCGCATAGCTCGGGTTCTGCCAGAGAGCAGCCCCTTACGTGCACCATGAGGTGGTCTGGAGGGTCTCAGATCCCCCAAATGAAAATCCTTGGCATTCAGCCCTTAAGAGGGAATGCAAAAACATGGAAAGCAGCTCCCTAGGTTGAAAAAGTTTGGAAAATGAGCCTGATTTCAATGTGATTTTTGTGGTTTTCTCCTTTGTTTTTCTGTGTCCACCTCCAAGAACCTCTTATTGCCAAATATTTTTTAAAAAGCAAAAAAGGCTCTATCAATCAAGGGCAGAATCTCAGCACTGCTGAGAGCCTCCCACTTGGCCAACCCTGGCACCGGGAAGTGACCACACGCCAGGGCAGTCTTGGGTGATCTGCCCATTGCAGGTAAAGTAATCTGAGGACATTACTGATGGTCCCAAACGGTCACTCCGGAGAAGTTGAGCTGACTTACACTGAAGAAGACAGGACACAAACAGTACGAAGAAGGATTTCTAATAAGAATTAGTTTATATGCTTTCTGAATCCCCAGGCCACTAGGTTTGAGCCAAAGCAAACTTGGAACATTGGCCCTTGGAGGTTTTTATTTATGCAGTGGTTTGAGCAAAGTTTTATTTTCTCTTCCCCATTCTCTCTTTTTCCTTAGATGAGATACTGACCCCAGTTGCTTAAAAGATATAGGTCCAGTTTTTTGAGGTTTTTTTGTTTTTTTAGTTCCGATATAATTTGGATTTTCTTCCATTCTTTCTGTCTTACTTAGTTTTGGGCAATTGGCTGAAGAGGTCTCATAGGAGCACTCCTGCGCTTAATGTTAACATTGTGCTTCTCCCCCCAGACATTTCTTCTTTGTGAATTTGCCCCTCAGAGGCTAGCTAGAGCGTATGCTGTCCTCTAGTACAATACGGGTTTGCAGAACTCAGTCCTGTGCTCACTCCTGCCCCCTTTCCCTGGAGTCAGTTCTTCCTTGAATGTCAATAAAATGGCAGCTCTCAGCAAGGGAACATTCTTGATTCCTGAGACAGGGAACGAAGCCAGGCACTTGCACATTTGTTTTCAGATGAACTGGTTCTTATGTTGTAAATATTTAACTATTCACCATAGTGTTCCTACCAAAGTTTCCATTAGGTTTTCAGCTAATTCTATTTCCCAGAGGCAGATAAGCCTTCTTTTGCTTTCCAGAACCCTCTTTAAGCAAATAGAGATTATATTCCGTGGAGTTTGGTTTGAAAAGGAACAAAAAGTGAGATGTGAAAGGCATATTTTTCCCTTGGTTGAGGCAAGGAGGCTGTGGGCAGCTGAGTCTGCCAGCAAAGGATAATGGATGCGATGGTAAATCTTACAGATGGCCATGAATATTTTTATTGTTCCCCAGGCTGTCTTTGCTTATATTGTGGGTGGTGATGGCTAAAAGCAGAGGGGTTTTTTTTCTCAGTTGATAGTTTTGAGAATTAGATGGAGGGACATTAGCTATTAAAGCTACTGAAGAGGGCCAGGTGATCTTATCTCTCTAATGAAAATAAGTCAGCTTTCTTGTGACCTCTGAGTTGTCTGGGTTCTTGAGCGTCCATTTCTCTCTGGCATTTGCTCTCAGGAAGAAACTCTAGGAATGCATTAGGCAGAAGATTTTGATTTAGGGCTCACCCCTGTTTACTCTTCTAGTGATACGTTTATTTATTTTAGGAAAAGAAGCTCCTTAAAAGACATATTTTATGCTTTTCCCTTCTTTTATGTCTCTTCTTTTGTCTTCAGGAAATGCGTTTTGATTTTTTTCTTTCCTTTCCCCTTCCTTTTCCCTTCCTTCCTTCCTGTCTTCTGCCTCCTTCCTTCCTCCCTCCTTTTCTTCCTGCCTCCCCTCCTTCCTGCCCTCCTTCCTCTCTACAACACGAAGCTCCTGCTGTCCCAAGCCCGTGGACGGCCAGGCAAGAAGTCACCTTAAGTCTGGCCGTCCACGCTTATCACTCAGTGCACCACCTTTCAGAATGTCTAATGGCACTTGGGCCACAAATGACTGTTAAGGTCAAAGACCAGAAGCATGAGTCAAATTGAAAACATTACCTTGCAGAGCCAGTCTGTCTGCCTGGTCACTTAGCAGTTTATAAAACTTGACTCCTAGCTAGAAAGCTAATTGCCAGAGGGCCCAGGGAAAGCACTGGGCTCTTACTCAGAACCCTTCATTTACTATGTGCCCCAAATGATGGCCTGGACTGTTCAAGGAGTTAGTAAGAACATTTTACATTTTCCTCATCCAATTGACACAAATATTTCTTGTAAGAAAGGCAGTAATAATAAGGAGAAGAATTTTTGAAATTATTATTCAATTGAGTATTTCTTAAAGTCCTTTTTTCCCTGTAATTGACAAAACTCTTTCTTTGAAGATTATAACGCGCCAACATCTTTTTCTGCCCTTTCCCGGTTAGCTCCAGATTTGCATGAAGCACCAAAGTGTTTTTCAGCAGTGTGAGCTGAGTGTGGGGCTAAAACAACACTCTCGGAATTTGAAATAAGAGACCTTGTGGGGTGGGGAGGGTGGGGAAGAAGCAAATCAATTCTCGGATGGACCATAACTGAGGATTCTGCATTTTCTGCCTAAAGCATTTAGTGGAGAGAGCTTCAGTTCAATTCTGAAACTTTTATTTCACTTTGTTTGGCTTCTAATCCCCAGCACGTTAATATTTGTAATTTATTGACATGCATTTTAAATTTAGGTTATCTCCACGTTTCTCACCAAGTATTTTTTTTAAAATCCATTTACGTTGGAAAGACATGGACATTCTTAAAGAGTTATTTTTAGTACATAAATCATATGGTCATAAAGCCTTCACATGTCCCCCTTTATCTCTTATTAAAATGCCCGAGTGAAAAGCGGTGGCAGGCCTGCTCTGCGTTCAGACGTTTCAGCGTGTCGCCCTTCTGTCCTCCTCTCGCCCAGGCCACCTATCTGTGATCACTGTTTTGTGCTTGCTGATCAGGGTTTTGTGCCTGCTATTGGTCTCAAGGCTTTGACACTGAGGCACTGTTGTCTGCAAAAGACAGTATATTACAGCGCCGGGGTTCACTCAGCTGCCTGCCCGGCTGCTGGGGCTTCATTCTTGGGAAGTTTCTGAGTTTCCCAGGAGACGAAGCATGAGCAACATTTGCTCCAGCCTGAGTAACTCCAGAAGGCGTGAGTCCTGTTCTGTTGTGCAGGCTTCCGAGGGTGGGTGTGGGGCATGTGAATTCTCGGGCCCTTCCTCACTTCCCCGCCCAACACGGGTGCCGTGCGCTCCTCCTCTGTCACGTGTTTATAAAGCGTGGTTCTTGGGGTGTTGTAAAAGTTAGGCCATGCTTGAAGAAGCCAGACAGAAATTAGAGTGAGATGTTTGAAACCAGTCGGTGTGTTCCCAGCACCTTCAGACTAATGTGGGGTGAGTGTACGTGGTGTGTACTCCAGAGCTCAGTTCCTTTCTGGATGTAATAACGATATCGAACCTTGGCAAGACTGAAGTAAAGCCACGGGAGACTTGCCGTAGTCACAAAACTTTTTGAGGAAGTCTGTAATAGATTTTAATACTTTTCTGAGTTAAAAGGAATCCTAGCATATGATTTATAATTTTTACCTGTAGCCTGGTGCGTAGTCTCATACTTTCATGTCTTTGCTTACCCCGACAGCCAACCGCACCCCATTGTAAACGTATTTGTCTTCCCCTTTAGACCCCAAGCAACTTGCGAGCAAGACTGTGTTTATTTTGTTCACCATTGTAGCCCTGGAGTTCAGCACAGCGCCTGGTAGATCAGAGCGTTCAATGGATTTTTGTTGAAGTCTCCATTGAGTCCGGATGTCACTCAGCTTGCTTTACCTGTAGAAAAATCCCTTGATCTTTCAGTGTATTCCTAGAGAAAGGAGGAGAGGAGCAGAATGTACCTGGGGCGCTTAAGTCTGCAGGTGGCCGCTCTTTCTGGTTTGAGGGTAGGAACGGCATCATACAGATTTCAAATTGAAGCACAACAGGGCCGAGACAAGGAGGCGTGTAGGGCCTTTGTCAGGCTGGCCCTGACTCATATAACTTGTATTGCTCGAAATCAAAAGTGAGAGAAATCATTCCCTCCGAGTGAACAGTGCTTCTAGCGGTACAAATGGTTGTGGGATTCTCCATCTCTAGATTGAGATGTTTTAAAATTTGCCCTTTATCTTTAGTGAATTAGGAGAGGATCGCCTGCTGCATTAAAAGGAGTCTAGTGGCCTGCACATGAATTGTTGGTATTTAAATAAGAGAGGTGGAGCTTTACCAGTGCTGCTCACTGCGGCATTTCCACTAAAAAGGTGACTTAAAACTGTTCTTCCTTAAACTATTCATTTTGAAATATACATTCCTACTGTATGTCTCAGATACTGCTGACCATCTCCAAGTCGCCTGGATAATAAAAATGTCTGATAACAAGGTTTGTACTTGAGAAATTGCTGGAATTAAGGAACATTATCCTAGTTTAGCAGGGGTAGAATTACCCAAAGTCACTACCACTGCGCGGTCAATGCCAGGCGTTTGACCGGCATCATCTCTGATTACCCACTGATAAGTGTGTGCTCTTGTCTCCCTACAGATGAAGGCATTGAGGCTCACAGGTGAAACATCTTGACAAGATCACTTAGTACGAATGTAGCAGATCTGGGATTTGACGTTTGGTTGGTCTGCCCCAAAGCCCCTGTTCTTTACTATATATTTTTCTTCATGATAAAGGCACTATTGACTCTCGTTTTCATAGGTTGAATGTTGGCGCACATCATTGTTGAATACTATTTTCGTAAAGACACAGGGCTGATGGGTCACCAGCAGGAGCATTCTCTCATTGTCCTTGAATTTGTGACCAGAGACAGTGTTTGGAGAACTTTGGGATTTTGATTCAAACTGTTGGGAGTCTGCCCAAAAAGTTCAAATGACTAGCCATTGCCACGCTGTTGAGTCTAGGCTTGTGTTTCCCAGAATTCTACAGACAGGTCCTGGCTGTGTTCGCCTGTGTTATGTTAGTTGTTAGGGTCACACCACATTTTGGGATGCTAGTACAGGCTTCTTCTCTAGCATTTTTCTTGGGCTTTCTCCCAAAACCCTGACTAGTCCCAGGAGGTAAATCTAGGGGCCTCTGGAATGCAGCCTGTAGGGCTGAGATCCTGGGGTTCATTTAAAGCTTAAGGAACAGCCTCAAACCTGGGACTGAGACAAACCCTCCAAAACTGTGGTTTTATTTCTCCAAATAAGATACAACCCAACAGCCATTTCTTTAGGGACTTATGGCTGAATTTGTCCTAATGTTTTAAGAAACCTAAGTTTTAGGTCTTACAGTTATGCCAGTGAAATGTCCACTTGGTAGAGATGCTATCCAGTGTAGTGTTCTCTGTTGTTTGTATTCTGTACATGATGATGGAGGTGACAAGGATTTAGGGAGGTTGCCTGTTTTAAGCTCCCTGAAAAGTCAACTGCCAAGAAAATCAGCAATTTTCCTAAGTGTATCCTCAAAGCCTGTGATTATCATGGGTTTAAGCATACACCATACTGCTCTGTTTTGCAAAAGTCTGACTATTGCTTTTCATTGACAAAGGTAATTCAGAAGTTGGTTATTGATTTGGTGAATATTAAAACCAAGTGAATTACTATAATTTCACACTCACACCCTTCCATTTGATGGAAGTTCCTTTTTAGATTATTTCACTTTCTTTCTGTATGTTGGATTACCAGACAGGGTTGTTGGAATTAGAAATCCTGCTTTGGGCAGACTAACTGTATGAACTCTTTATGAAAGTCTGTATGAAAAGGTATTGAAAATACAAGTATGATTTCCCCAAAGAAATGTAGAAATGACCTGAAAAAAATTTTAGAAAGTGAGATATAAAAAAAATTATACAGTTCAAGTCAATGTTGGGAAAGTAGTCAAGGAAGGGAACTTAGATCTTATATTAGAATGATATTTGGCTGCTCCTTTCACTATGAGCATATTAGTTGATTGTGGATCAATGGGTTTTTCCCTATTTCTGAAATCCATGGTTCGATGGAAAAAAATAGTCTAAAAATCAGAGAAAGGAAGAATCATCTTTATTTGCCATTGTGATTCAGTGAGCACATTGGATCTCATGAGAGATTCTTGCTAGGATGGGAGCTCCTAGGAGGGAATTTGGACAATACTCCAAGAACCTTAGACAAGCTTTTCTAGGAGCTGGGTGCAGTTGGGGCACAGATGTTGGGATACTCCTCACCCATAGTGAGACCCATTCTTCACTTCACTCAACAAATACTTATTGAGTGGTCATTTGTAGTGGACACAAAATATACCCAAATCCCTGCCTTCATCGAGTTTATATGCAGGGCAGGGATATAGACAATAAACATTTAACATAATACATAACTACATGATAAAGAAAATTAGATTAGTGCATAGAGAGAAAATGGAATAGGGGATCAGGGATTCTGGGGAGGGAGAAGGAGGACAGGTTGTCATTTTAAATAGGGAGACCAGGGTAGGCCTCAATGCAAAAGTGACATTTGAAAGACATGAGACAGGTGGCCATGGGTACACTGAGCAAAGGAAATTTTCTGTGCAAAGGCCCTAAGGCAGGAGCAGGTGTGTTTGAGCTAGCAAGGAGGTCACTGTGGCTGGAGCAGAGTGAGAGGGGAAGAGTAGTAGCAGGTCAGGTCAAAGAAATGATGGGTACGTGGGGAAAGTAGACCACTGAGGACTTGCAGATCATCGTAAGGGCTCTAATTAGCTCTCACTCTGAGTGAAATGATGAAACATTGCAGGGTTTTGAGCAGGCATGATTGACCAATGTTTTAAAAGAATTGTTGTGCGGGCACCTGGGTGGCTCAGTCAGTTAAGCGTCTGCCTTTGGTGCAGGTCATGATCCCAGGGTCCTGGGATCGAGCCCCACGTTGGGCTCCCTACTCAGCGAGGAGCCTGTTTCTCCCTCTCTCTCTGTCTGCCACTCCCCCTGTTTGTGCTCTCTCTCTCTCTACCAGATAAATAAATCAAATCTTTAAAAAAAAAAAAAAAGAAGAAGAATTGTTTGGGCTGTGAAAAGGCTGGAGCAGGCAGGCAAGGTGAACAGAATTCCAGGGAGACATCTGGTATTTAGGATTGAGGATGGGGCCAGAGATGTAATTTGGAGTCTTTGGCACATATACAGTACCTAAAACCATGCAATATCCCATGGGAAGTCACTGATCCCTGAAAGTTCTATTTCTCGAAGCTGCAGAGGATGTGTTCCCATCCTCAGGCCAAGGTGACCCCACCTTCTATTGTTTTTTGAGGCAAGCAGGACGGCGTCAATCATAACCCGTTACACCAATTAGTTTAATCATTTGGTATTTACTGGAAACAAAACATTTCCGCACCACGTACAGTTAGAGCTAGAGGCCATCTACTAAAAGTTTCTCAGCCTACCAATAAAAAAGGGAGGCTCAGAGAAGTTAAACGATTTCACCAAAATTATAGTGGATGGTTAACAGCAGAGCCTGGAGTAAAACTGCCTTCTAGCTCAGTACTCTTCTTAATGCCACCTAGAGCCCTTCGAAGTTTATGAAATGGAACAAAAAAGGTGGTAACAGAGAGGTAAAGTCAAAGGTCATTTCTGCCACCAACTGTTTCCTTCAGAGCAAAAATCTACATGGCAGAGCTCTCTTCTGCAAAGACTTAGGTCACACTTGCGTCCCATAGTGTAGAAAGTGACAGAGGGGACTTCAGCTGGCCTGCTCGCAAAGCAGAGCTGGAACACGCCTCCTGAGTTGCTCAGGCCAGGTTTTGAATAAATCTGGGCAGGATTTTTCAATTACAAGAAGCTGGGTGAAGAAAGAATAATTTCGTTTATCCAGTCAGTCACAAGAAATTATTCTGTTCCTCTGAGACTTGGAAACTAGAGGAGGCAGGAGAAGAAAGAGAACGTGGGTAACTCCACCATCATTCTTGATGATGATTTGGAGACGTCTGGAAAGAGCTAAGAGGACATCTAATTGAGGCAAACTATAGTTTGCAGCCAGGCATATACTTCACTTCAATTTGTCCCTGATTCTAGTCCTTTCTTAGCTATTGGTAAATTATTTAGATTGCCTATTGAGTTCCAATGGGTTATTATATATGGTTTGCAAACTATATTATACTTAGAGATCATTATTCTTAGAGATCATTTGTTCATTCAATAGGTATTTAGGAGTACCCACTACTGTATGGCAGGCATGAGAAATGCAGTGGTCAAGATAGGTAAGGAATCTGTTTTTACAGAACTTACATTCTCATGGGGATACACAGACAATCAACAAGAAAATAAGTAAGTGAAGTAGGTAATTCCAAGTAGTAGTAAGTGCTAGGAAGGAAATAGCAAAGGTCAAGATAGAGACTGGTTGGGTCAGAAAAGATCAGGTGACTTTTGGACTAGAATCTAAATACTAAGAAGGAACCTAGTGCATGGAGGTGTGAAGCATTCCAGGCAGAGGGAGAATTCAAGAGCAAGGGCCTTGAGGTGGGAGTGGTCTTGGGGTATTGAAGGTGATGAAAGGAAGCCAGTAGGGGTGAAGCACAGAGCAGTCTGGGTTCTGGTCATGCAGGGCCTCCTAGGCCATGGCGAGGAACCAAATTGTAGCCTAAGTGGAGCGGGAGGCCATTGGACAATTGTAAGCAAAGGAACAATATTATCAATTCATTTCTTTGAAATACTGCAGAGATCCCTTTTTGAAGACTAGGGTATATGAGGGCAAGAGTAGGAGCAAGGAGACCAGTCAGGACGCTATTAATTATACTCATCTAAGGAGATGATGGTAGGTCACACTAGGGTGGTAGATGTCTGAGTGGAGACGGCTGAGTGATTGGATTTGAGACAGATTTCTGAGATAGCTGAGGATTGAATAAGACAGGAAGGGAAAGAACACTGAAGTTGCCTGTCGGGTTTGGGGCTGTACAGTTGGGATGATGACGGGCCATTGGGTAAGATGGGGAAACGGGAGAACAGCAAATTTGGAGGGCAGGGGTGGGGGAGGAGGGGGCTTGGGAATAGCAGAAGCGAGAGTTCTTTTGTCTGATATACCTACCAATCAGCTATCTGGGGAGGCATTTATATAGATAAAAGCTTGTCATCCAAGGGGCTGATCAGAGCTAGGCAGAAGAAATTGAGAGTCATCAACATTTAATAGTATTTAAGGTCACAAGACCTGATTCATTCACCTGAGAGAGTTTCCGGAGAGGAGAGAAACGATGTGACCAAACCCTGGGGCACATCAGCCTTGAGAGGAGGCTGACCCAGCAGAGGCAACAAACTGAAAAGCAACTTGAGGGAGTTGGGGGAGGGTGTGGTGTTGTGCAAGTCTAGAAAGGAAAGTGTTTCTTAAGGAGGGACTAGTCACCTGTGAAGGCGGCCGCACCTGCGAGGGATCCCAGGACGTGATCACACACCCCTGACCTGGGCAGACAGCGTGCGGTGACCTTGACAGGAGCAAGTGCAAAGGAACGACCCCAGGGAGGGCTGGACTGCAGGGGTTGAAGAGCGAAGGAGAGAACGGTGATGAGGACATGCAGACAAGTGCAGACAATGTATTCACATTTGTGGTTTCTAGCACTGTGAGCTAGGGCTGCGGTGAGGAGGTGGGCCTATAATGACTATTGCTGGAAAGGCTCCTAATGTTAGGTTTTAGAGCAGTGAATTAAAACTAATGTACATCCCTAGGACATTTGATCTCCGGTGTCTACAGGGGTGGAGTGAGCTTTCATGGAGCGCCCCCCCATGTTTATACATGCAGCCCCTCATCGCTCTTTGACACTAGCTTCTTGGGTCTGTTTTCTGCAGCAATACCCAAGTAGCACAAAAGGCAAGGATAATAAAACCCAGCATCTATGGAGCACTTAATGTGCTGTTTAGTGGTGACCCAGCTCATTTAATCCTTACTTCAGAGGGTGGGGGCTCTTTAATCCCCTTCCGACAAGATCACATGGCCTCCTCTAAAGTCCAGGTAATTAATTTATCATTGAAATCTTGCAACACAGCTTGTACTTAAGTTGGGAAATGCTTGGATTTCAGCAAAATTGTTTATTTTAATCCTTTTCCTTTCCTTCTCACCCAAATACCCAAAACCATGCTTACCTGATGGTTGGGGCTTGGAACCTCCCTTGGTCTGGGAGCCCCAGTCCCCTGCTGCTTAACCAACATCCTTTCTCTCAAAGCACATGGAAAGGAGACTCAAGAAAGGAAAAGCAGAAGATATATCATAAGACCAGTGTAGCTACAAATTGCATACAAGTTATAATGCATTGAGCTAGAAATAAAAATTTTATTGTAGAAACCTCTTCTCAGTGGTGTTTAAAATAAATAAAGAAATAAAAGCTGCATGCCAACAGAGCCCGCGCTTGCAGATTGCTGGTCCTGTGCGTTACTCAACATTCCCCTCCCAAACTCATTTTCACCTTGCTAACGAATTGCCTCCCAAAGTCAAAATAGAACATCACGCATACACATTTTTCTTTTGAAAGTTTTTCGGTGTTTTTCTACCTGACAGCTAGGAAGACCATGATTGATTGGTTGGTTGGTTTTATTGTCTCTAAGACTGACTCTTATTTTGGGTGTGGTCAAAGTGAAAACAAGGGCATTTCCTGGGGAGTGATCAGCCCAGAGGAGGAGTCTTTATCCTCTAAATTAGAAAAGCCTAGCACTCCTTGGTGCCCAGGAAGTGCCCTAGACTGGAATTGTTTTGTTGTTTTAATCTGAAAATGACAACATAGGACACTGCCAACGGCAGGCAGCATTTTGTCGTGGGTGACGCAGCTTTAATTGGTATGTAGAGGGCATGCCTGTGGAATTAGTCCTCGGAGCACCGGCCAACCAGGTCGCTTTCAGCATTTCTCAATGTTTAGTTTCATCTTATAATTAAGTAACAACAATCATTTCCTGACAGCTAATAACTGGCTAAAGGAGTTAGAAGCCTCATTAGGTTTATAATTTATCAAAGTCTAAGCTCTTCATCTGCAGTGTTGCAAAAAGAGAAAGCATCCTCAAGTTCCAAACTGATTAAAGACAATCTCCAAGCATATTTCATATGTGAGAGTGTTAATTTGTTCTTCAAAGGCCGACTTTGTTATTTGCCAAGTTTTTTTTTTTTTAAAAAATAACTATTCTCTATCTCTCTGTCTGTCAAATAAGTAAATAAAATCTTTAAAAAGGGTGGGGGGATGCCTGGGTGGTTTAGTCAGTTAAGCGTCTGCCTTCCACTCAGGTCCCGATCCCAGGGTCCTGGGATCCAGCCCCTCATCAGGCTCCCTGCTCAGTGGGGAGCCTGCTTCTCCCTCTCCCTCTGCCTGCCACTCCCACTGCTTGTGCTCTCTCTGTCAAATAAATAAATAAAATCTTAAAAAAAAAAACTATCATTATATAAGCGGGAAAAAATGTTTATGTGGCTTTGATAGAGACGTATGGAATTATGTGCACATACATGTGCACTAGGGCCTGTTTCCTCTAAGACTCTCTTTGTGACAATTCCACACACTTTCCTGAGAACAGCCTTGACTGTCCATTAACGCCAGCCGATAGCATCTTTACGTGTACTCCACAAGTATTGACTGAGTACTGACTTTGTGCCGGGCACTATTCTAAATGTTGAGGGTACAGCAAGGAGATAAAAACCCCTGACCTTACTGAGCCGATAACTTAATCTTAATAATTTCTGTCTTCAAGATTACCTGGAAGATTACCTGGGCCCAGAAGACCATACATTAAATGTCTTCAAAATGGTCCAGCTAAAGGTAGAAAAGAGTCCTCACTAGACCATCTTGTCCACCATACCTCTGACTGTCTTCTCATCAGTATGGCCATTGCCTTGTGGCCCCAGCTTCTGCTGGCTCAAAGATCGCTCCCTGATCAACCATACTTTGAGATCACAAATCTTCCTGCTAGTGGGAGAAAGTATAATCTCTTCTGTTAGGGGAACTTCTGCTTTCCTCTTCATGTTGGAATCTGTCATGAGCTGGTCACAAAGGAAACAGTGAATTCTAATCCCTTGATGAAAACATTCATTTCCACAGTTTGATGCAGGGACAGTCAGACCTACAATTCAGGCTCTGGAATTCTAGAAATGTGGAACTCAGGTTACCATGATTCTTCCAAATGACTTCTATCCTGTCTAGACAAGATTGAAAACACCTCTGGAGAGATGGAACAACTCTGAGACTTTCATCAGAGTTCCCACTGGGAATCCCTCAAAAATCCTTCCCCTCCATATTCTTATGAATCCTTGGAGCACAGTAACCTTAGGTGTTCAAAGAAACTCCGTGATTCCTCTGCCGCCAGAGCAACTCAAGATATGAGGTCCTCTGGATCTTCAGGGTTGGCTAAAATGCAAAGCAGAACCCCAGGAAAGCTTGGGGCATTTGGTTAGTGTTGTCATGCCAGTCCTGCATTTCAGCATCAGAGATCCCCGTCATTATCCTGCGTAGGGCCTGTGGACATTGGCCCTGGCTCCTTACGTGAAAGTTATCCTTCCGGTGTCCCAACTGATTCTCTTGCTCATAGACTGTCTTCGACTAAGAGTTAGGACTGCCCAGTTCTCATGCTGACAAATCCAACTCTTCAAAATTCATGGGAATTCTTCTTGCCCTGAGTATATTTCATAAACAGGCAGAATGTGTGATTGAGGTGCCCTCTATTTTATTAGGAGCTTTTTTTTTTTTCTGTAGAAATTCAGAAATTTCAAGATGTTCTTCATTACTTTAAGTGCCATGGGGTGAATATTTGAAGAACACCCAGCTATTTTAAAGTCATTTGACAGACTTAACAGGGCAACACAAGCACATATCTCTATCCATTCAACAAATGCTCCAACCATAGGATCCCAAGGGGAAACAAGTTGGTAATCATTTAGTGGACATTCTGTGCGGATACTTTCCCATAAAGTATAGAGACTCAGAAGCAGGCTTTTACTTCATTCCTGAAATGACTACTAATTTAAAGTCACTTTTCCTAATGTACCTAGCAATCCCATTTGCCTATAATTTCTGAAGAACTACAGTCTTTGAATTCACTCCTGGATGGGAGGAAAGAAAGTTCTCTATGCAATATACACATTTATGTAAAGTAATCAGGAGTTTTCAAAAGAAAATTTTACAGTGCTTTTCTGAATGGGCATACGCTGTCATGGAAAGATGGGCCTGGAGGGTTGAACCAATACACTGGTGGATGTAATAGGGAGGCCCTCTCCATTTCACATTGTTTTTCTAGGTCTAATGAAAACCTAAGGATTGAGGGTTGGGCCTCACCCTGGTCGTATAATTAGTAATAGAAGCTTGGTAGCAAAAAATGAGGACAACAGAAAAACCAATATGCTTAGAGAAGGAAAGGCCTCAAAAAAGAGAGACTATTCCAAATAACTCGGGCTCCTTCTCTCCTTTTCTTGTGTGAAACTCCATGTTTCTCCATGCAGCCTCTCCAGGTAGTGATGTCATTTTGAGAAGACAGGCTTAAGGGCTTTCGAAGCTAAAGACAACCTCAGAGTCACAGGCTCTTCTGGGCAATGAAAATCTTGCTAAGGAGAAACAAAATATGAAAGTAGAAAATTCTACCCCAGATGACAAATCTCTAGGTTCTGAGGATGAATCCAAACTTCAGAAGTTGTGGGAATGTCCTCAGTCAGAAGTGAGACAAAACTCTTTCAATCGCTTGCATTGGGGAAACGCCCTGATCTCTAGGTTCAGGGATCATGAGTCAAAGCAGGACTGGAACCTCCGGAAGTCTGTGTGTGTTGGGCCTTGAAAGGGAGTATGCAAGGTTCTGGGATCACGCCTCTTCTATAATGCCTTTCCCCTCCCGGGCCTCCAGGTCAGGTCTGGCAGGATTTAATGACTGAATCTCTGCAATGAGTGGCATCTGGATAGCCCAGGGGAACTGGCAACAGCACCCAGTCCTCACAGGGATGGGAGAATGGGTGGCGTGACAGGGAGCTGGACACCTAAGAGGTTGTCTTTTGGAGGAGGTCAAAAAACAGCTTTTGCCAAGCCTTTTGGGTGAGTCAACAGGAGACTTGAATCTCTACTTTTGTCCATCCTAATTTTTTTTTTAAAATAGCACTGATTGTATAGAAACTTCAGAAATGAATTGTCTGATATTGGATATTTAGATTTACTCCTAAAAAGAGAATACTAGATGATTGGTTGATTGGTTGGTTATTTTCAATGCATGGGTTGCTTTATTACTCTGAGTGTTAGTTAAATTAAATCAATCAAAAATATTTTTAAGCAAAATCTTCTTTCAAAGGACCTAGTGAAAGGTTAATTGTCTAGGATGCAATGGGACCAGGCCAAGTGGGTTCAACACTTTAAATAGCAGGAGTTAGCTATGAAGACCATCCTTCTCATTTCCTTCTGAGTCTTTAAAATTACCTTCAGGAATAAGGCAACATAGTGGGGGTTTTTGAAAGCAAATTTAGAAAGACATAAATGAAATGATCCCTTCTAATGTGCACTTCCCCTGCAGTATGATCCTAGGAAATGAGTCCTCCAGGAATCAGATCAAAAGAGATGATGTGTTCCTTACTTCTGAAGACTAGAAAGCTTTTGCCAACCCTCAAGGTGACCTCACCTCTTCTGAAGGGAGAGGCATTAGGTCATGCATGACATAGACCAACCCGGAATTCCCATGCATCTACACGTTCTTACCCCTGTAGAAACCAGAGTGGGCTTTGGGAGGAGGGATCATCATTCCACACACAGTACTCTTGAAGCAACCAGAAGCCAGATCTTTGAGGGGTCTCAGATACCACCTTACCTTGGGTCTCAAAGAATTGCTAACACCTTCAGCTGGCACCCCTAAACAGGCCCGGTTCTAGTTATAAGGAGATAGTCCAACCCCAAACGGAAGCTGGTAGCCATTTACTGAGTACCTAGTAACTCCATCCAAAGTCCCTACTCTTGGGGGATGTGCATTTGGTGGAAGCGCCCCTGGTATCACAAAGCCCCCCTTGAAATGAATGTTTCTCTGAGGACTGTTGGGTTCTCTTGTTCGTTGTCTGCCTGTTGGCCATTTCCCCACGGCCAGCTCTCTTCCTTTTCATGCGCACAGCAGGGCCTATTACTGCAAACTGGCGATGAGGCAAGGTGGCTGGGAGGTGCTCCTGCATGGGGGAGTTCTGTTGTTTTTATAACCGGTGCTAGCTCTGAGTAGATGGTGAGTAAGAGCCTCTTTCTCTTCCCTCTGGGCTGCGCTCCTCTCCCATACCAATCTGTGGCCGGCCTGTTTCGGATATGGTGCTAAGCAAGGGTGGCTGCCTGGCTCTGATGTTCCCCAGGCTCGGAACCCAAACCTCGAGAAGGCAGCAAAATCCGTAAGTGAGGGCAGCATTGGCCCATGTTCCCTATTACGCAGCACTCCTAAAGGAGGGCTTCTGGGGAGAAGTGGCAAATGTGAAGACAGTGGAACAGCATCTGCTGCTCTGACTTCCTCCACCAGGCACACTGAAAGCGCTCGCTTGGCGCACAAGAGCAGGATGGGTGTTGAACGCACCCTCCAGCGACCTTTGGGCTGACTTTAGGTTAGATGGCCTTTTCTGTAAGACAATCTTCTTTCTGGCAAGTTTCTTTCTTTCTCTTTTAATAGAAATAACATCTGTTCGTTCATTCTTACGTTTGAGTATTCCAACACGGGGGCAATTATGGTTATCCATTCTTTACGAGCCAACCGTTGATTTTGCCGTTCTCCATTCTGGTTTGAGACTAGTGTTTGTTTTGGATTTTGTCTGCTCTTTTGTGTGCGCTGCTAACATGTTTGTCGGCTGCTAGATTATTATAAGCAGATATAAAGGGCAGTTTTCTTCTAGAGAGACCTCCCCAGTTCACGCTCAAAGAATTTGTTCGTAGACCCTGTAGAGGAAAGAAGCAATTCCTGTGTCTTTGTGTGTCTGTCGTGGTTTTTCTTTTTGGGGGGTTGCTGTAATGTGCCGCTCCTGCATCTTCTAGCATAAAGACCCGCTTCTCATTTTGTAACATGATTTCTTTTCAGACTTGTAGTTTAACTGAATCCAGCTTTGAGTGACACTTTAAAAACTGCTCTCCTGCATCAGAGGCATTTCTCCAAACCAGGTGCTCTTCGCGCTCACCTGCCGGCAGTTCGGTTAGCAGCCGGCTACAACCGGCTGTTCTTGCTCGTGCCAAATCCATTCTATATATGGGAGCCTGGGCTTGAGAAGACGAGTCACGCTAATTATTCAGACCTCTTCCTTGGAAGTAATGTGCCAAAATCACAAAAGCAGAAAAGCCAGAAACAGTATGAGCCTTGGTATTGACGGACCATAAAATCAGAATTTCACCTCATAATATTGCTTTGTTCCCAGATGCATCATCCTTTCCAGCTATGAGCTCACCCACCCTTGCTCTATCTCTGGGCCAGTTGGCATCACTGCCATTCTACAGACGGAGAATGGGAGATGAAGCGGGCCAAGCCAAATTGCCCCAAAGCCAGGTGATCTAGCTAGAGCTGGGAGCCAACTCCCTTGACTTCTCTCCAGCCCCTCACTGTCGGAGACGACACAGCTTAGCAGGGAGAGCTGGAGGCTGAGGGGAAACTGCAGTCTCGCCTGAAAGCAATGTGGATTTACCAGCCAGCAGCCAGGAGAAGCAGTGGATCAAACAGTGGACACATAAATGGAGATTGGGAGAAGACAGCAGAGAATGAGGTTAAAGATGAGGAAATCTGGCATGTAAGTCTGAGAATGTGCCAGAATATCCTTTTTACGCGGGCCATGATGCCTCTGTTAACTGTGGGCTGACTATGCTAGATAGGCTAGATACTAGCTGTCGTACAGGAAGTATAGACTATCCTCCAGGAGGAAGTGGTAGTCAAACTAAAGCTAGTGCAGAAACTTACATCATTGATTTAGCAAATATTTATTGTCTCCCATGAGCCAAGTCCTATAATATTCATCTTTATAACCTCACTGCCTATCACATGGCGGATAGAGAAGGTGAATGGATGGATTGAGGGACACATATTGTCCACAAAATTTTGTTTTGAGGACTCGCTGTCTTCTCCCCGCTCTTCCTCCGTTGGGCGAGCCCCTAAAGCTCCACAGACTCCCGCCTCACCCCTCCCGAAACCACCCACTCACAGGAAGGAGGATTTCCTTAAAGGAGGCTAGTAAACACGGGCCATGTGCCCCAGGGAGGAAGGCGTTCTGTACTTTTACCCTGACTGAATCTGGGAAAACCTCGTCAGGAAGGTCACACCCTAACCGACTCAGGGGAGACGCATTTGCATGTCATAGGCTTCAGGGCAACAAACCCAGCACAGGTGTCTACTCTCTGGGTCAGGCGATCAGAGCGAATCTGCCTCCCCGGTCTCCAGGGCTCCACCAGCCTTCACCTGCGATCTCTTGAGCTTGCCTGCTGGATCCCAGCTTCATCTCAGACATACGCAGCCAGGATCTAGGAAAGGCACACCGGGCACCATTATTTGTTGAATGCCCTCAATGCATTGGCCCCAGACCAAATGCAGAATTAGATTACTGTACCTGACCAGTTGGTTCACATTTTAAACAAATAAATAGGCAGATAGAGGTGAATTGAGTAGAAGGGAAGGTAGAAATATACTCCAGGGAGAGGCTGGTGCCAGAGAGGGGAAACCGGTCAGAGCCTGTCGTTTTGAGAGTGTAAGTAGGGCAGGATCTTAAAACATTTCAGATCCAGCTCCATGTTTGTGATCGGCCAGAGAAAAGGCAAATTTAGTTGGGAGAGGGAAAAATGAGCCACATGCTTCATGCACGTAATGTTATTTCATTCCTTTGGTTGTTTCTGTCCCTGGGCCACCACCGTGCCTCATGTGGGCCTCTGACAAAGTGCATGGCCAGCATGACCAAGCAATTATTTGTGTACTTTCCATGTCCTCCAATGGAACATGAACTCGAGGAGGACAGGGATTTTGTCTTCTTCATCTCTGAATTCCCAAAGCCTGGTCGATAAATGCTTCTTGCATTTGCATAGGATACCCCCCCACCCCAGGACTATAATTGAGTCTCAAGTGAGAGCTTGGGCCAGGATGTTAGATGCTCTAGGAATTCAAAATAGAGGTAGCTAAAGATGTGTGATCTGACAGCTTTCATGAGTTTAGTGTTATTCACTGGGATCCGAGGTAGTGGGATTAAGAGTGGGAGGTGGGCAGTTGCTGAGGCACAGGCTCAGAGTTGAGGGTGCTCTTGTGGTTCTCAGGGAACAGTGAGTGGACCAGTGTGGCTGAAGCGGGGGGTTCTTGTTTGAAATACTGGTGTCACATACAAAGAAGGTAGGGTGAGGCCAGTGAGTGAAGGGACAAATGAAAGTGTTTGAAATTGTAACTTTCGACACTGGGAACCACTGGGAACCACGGAAGCCATTTAAGCTGGGCTGTAAGAGGTGAAAGGAGAGCTCAGAAGAGTTGAATCCAGCAACGCACCAGCCATGCCAGGCAAGACAGCTTGGAGCATCAGGTGTTGGAGGCAAGGAGCCTGAGGAGGAAAGGGACGGCAGCAATCTATGGGTTAAGTGATAAAATTCTGGTCTTAGAAAGGTGACAGTAGGGATGATTTTCAAGATTTGGGGGGCCGGGGGGAGGTCATTTTGAGATAAGTGTATCGTTTGTATTCACAATTCCTCTAAATGAGGATTTAAAAAATGACGGCTAAACCCTTCGTGCTTACTCTATGCCAGTGGCTGTTCTGAGCATTTTACATAGTATCTCAATATGTCCTCACAACACCTCTTTGAGCTACTATTATTAGCCCCATTTGACAGATAAATTAACTGAGGCACAGAGGTTTTTTTTAAGATTTTATTTATTTATTTGAGAGAGAGCAAGAGAGAGTGAGCATGGGGGGGGGAGCAGAGGGAGAGGGAGAAGCAGACCCCCGCTAAGCAGGGAGCCCTATGTGGGGCTCGACCCCAGGACCCTGGGATCATGACCTGAGCCGAAGGCAGATGCTTAACTGACTGAGCCTCCCAGGCGCCCCCTGAGGCACAGAGATTACGAAACATGCCCAAAGTCATACAGTGAGTAAGACCTAGAGCCAGGATTCCAAACAGGTTGTAAGGCTGCATAGCTCAAAGTGTTCACCACAAATACTCCAGCAAGTTCATGGGAGGGTTTATGGTGTGATGAAAGAGGCTCTAAAATGGGGTGTGTGTTATCATCATTTCAAAAGGAGAATGGAGAAGCTTTTCTTATATTGGTTTATCATCATTATTCATTGCATACTCTGGTTTATGCTGATCAGTATTCATTAAAATTTAGAATCTGTAATAGGATAATATGCTTTTCTTTTTAAATATGGATTTTCCTAACTTAAAAATTAATAATATTCATAATAAACCTCCAAATATTCCAGAAGTAGCAGATATAGAGTGAATACCCCAAGCAATCCTAATTGCTCCCCAAATCATTACCCATTGGTGGGTTGAAATTCCTCCAGCTTTTTTCTCTTATATGTCCTTCTATAATTCCATCATATCATCCTTATTATCATCATTTATGTTAATAATAAGCCTTCTACCCAGAGGTAATCACTCTGCTTTGTAGTGTGCCTTGTTATTTAATAAGTTTTTACATCTTTCCATGTGAGGACATACAGTTAGTTTTATTTCCTTTAAAAATGATATAGGATTCTCATTCACTTTCAGCATGACCCAGTCTGGATTCATGTTCTCTTACAATCAGCAGAGCAACGGTCTGATGTGACCTAGATTCTTACCTTAATGCCACTTTTGTTCCTTCTGTGTCTGGGACAGAGCTCAAGGAGAAGCAAGCTCAAGTGGGACTCAGTTTTCTGTTTCTGTGAAAATAATAGAAGCTAGCAGTTCTCTAGTATTCCCTATGACCCAGCAACTATTCCGAGCCCCACTTTACAGATGGGGAACCTGAGGCCTAGAGAGATTAAGTAGCTTACTTGTGCAAGGTCACACAGTTAGAAATTCGAGAGTCAGAACTTGGACCCAGGCTCTTTTGACTCCGAAGCCTGTGTATTTACGATACACCGTCTCCTTATCTCTTTTACAAATCCTTCACCTGCTTAATAGGAAGTGGTTTCCATAGCACCGTGTTGCAGTCCGCTGGAGAGTAAAAGTCAGTCTGCTATTTCTCTTTCTGGCACACTTCACAAATACCAGCACGAAAAGGGGGTGCTGTCTGAAGCAGCCCCTTCCCCTCCCCACCGGTCACTAGTCAGTCTGGAGTGTGACCCACTGTCTCTCAGCAGTCCCAGAGGACACCTCTTAGGACTCGAACCTCGTTCCACATCTCTCTCCTGCTGATAGAGACCAGGAAGGGAGAGTCGAGAAGGTTCCTTGGGTGAAGTGGAGTTCTCCACCTTCCAGCTGGGCGACATGACAGTAGCAGCGAGGCTCTATCTATCCGCCCCGCACAGCCCACACAGAAATTTCAGAAGAGCCAAAGTAAGTGGATGAGTATAGATAAACAATCTTGGTGGGGCATCCTTACAGCGACTTTGTTCTTTTGTTTTTGTTTTGTTGTGTTTTTTGGTCTAAGTGGACTAGACTGGTTTCACAGACGGCCTCCTTTAATGGAACAAAGGAACTCCTTCGCTTTGTGCTGGGAAAACCTACACAAAGACATAAACCTATCAAACTATTTCTTCCCAAGGTAGGCATTTTCACAGCACCTCAGGGTCAGGAGGGCACTGACAATTTTAGCAGTTCCGTTTCTGGTCCCGTGTGTTTTACACCAGGCCCCGAGTGGGAGGGGCAGCCTCTCCAGGGAGCAGGAGCTCACGAAGTCAGAAGCAGACTGCTTCGTTTTCAGGTCATTGCAAATCACAACCATGTTCTCCTCGTCTTTCTTGGACCAAACAGAAGCCATCAAACGGTTTTCCCACTTTATCACCTTCCCACCTTTCAAGCAGTCATACCGTTTCCCTGCCAAACCTTGTCTTTTCCAGGTTAGTCTTGAATTCCTTCACCCGTTATTCCCATGTCATGATCTAGAGTCCCGGGTGCTAAGGTTTTTCTTCCTTGAGTGTGTTCCAGGTTGTCCGTGTCACCCTCAGATGGGTGGCCCGTGACACAGAACACACTGCCTCAGGGAAGACCAGACAAGGACGGTCGCTTACCTTGTTCTCCATGGTCTCCTTCTATTAGGTGCCTTAACCTTGGAATTTTACCCCATTCTTCAAATGATGGGGAAACCAAGGTACTATATTCTGGAAAGTTTGTAAATAAATCAACTCATCAATTTATTTTTCTTCAAGCAATACTAGAGGGAAAGGAAATGCGCGGACCTAGATTTTTCATTTGGTGTATTGTAGCATCCTTCCGATACACCACTTTTTGTCACAATATTCATCCATGGTCCATCTCAACGATAGGAATTACGTGGAAATAACAGTGCTTAACCCTTCATAAGTGTTAAGTCGTGACTCCTGGGCCTTCTTCAAAGTGTCTTAAAAGTTGGAGATATGAAATATCACAGTCTATTTCTGGATACCAGTGATTCTTTGAAGTAGATGGCTAGCCTCTTAGAGACTGGGATATTTCCTTAGCAGCTCCCACTCCCCCCCACCCCTGCCCACTTTACTGCCACTGCCTCAGTGGAATCAGGTTTCTGTGAGCTCTTTCAGGTTGCCTGGAAAGGTTTACTGCTTCCCTCGTCTACCACAGGATTTAGCTCCCCACTCCAGATCCAGACTAGTTTTCGTAACACTAGAAGAAAGTAAAGTAATGGAGTAGGTTTTCCTTGAAAAGCTTTCTTTGGTTAGAAACTTTGTCCATGTACGTGTAAGATTTGATTACACCTTAGACTTCTCTGGAAAATTTACTGCTGAAGTAGACAAGGCCATGTGTGGTGAGGGGACATGAAGGTGGGAGTACATACATTAGATGATCTTCGACCATTTTCTAAAAGGTGCCTGACGGCGGGTCTGTACAGAAGAGTGTCACCAAAGGTTCGTACATATAAGGAAACCACTCTCAGAATTAACACAGCCCTTTAGCCATTTACTAGGTAATAAGGGCAAAATCTTAAAGACAAATGAATTTTAAATAAAGACCAACTAATTATAGCAGGGGATGTGTTGGAAAAGAGTGGTTATATGTAATTATATAGTAATTATGTTGAAAATGTAATCACATGCCCCCTAAACGTTTGCTGGGGAATAAATCCACCCCTGCAACCATCCCCTTCTGATGTCAAAGACCCACATGGACTTTGTAAAATGTGTGATATGCTTTCTACTCTGAGAAGGGTGACCTCCTCCAGGCCAATTAAAAGGTGCTGCTTTGAGGATATTGGAATCCATGCTCAAAGGGATAAAAGGAAATTGAAACTTCTATTAAAAGGAGCTAATGATGCCTGGAGCAGTTGGGATTAAAAAAGAACAAAGTCAGTTTTAAAAAGATCTCCAAATCAAAGAGCAGCTTTTCTCATCAAATACCAAGAGAAAGAAAAATGATTTTTAATGAAAAATGGGGCAATGGAATCAGCCTTTTGCCTAGATCCTGGGGCTTCAGTCAAAACCAGTAAGACGTTTTGAACAAAATCCGTTGAACTTCTTGGGAGAAGTTCACGACATGTATTTAAGATAATGTCATGAAAGACAAACTAGCTTGTCTCCCAAGTTAGATAAAATGATTCAGAAACATACTGAAAGGATAACAATAAAATATAGTGTATATAGGATTGGTTTATAATTGATTCCCCATCTGACAAAATAATTCCCAGATTAAAATCTAGCATTAAAAAAATTGAGATATAGCTCACATATAACATTATATCAGTTTTGGGGGTACAACATAATGATTTAACATATTTATATATTGTAAAATGATTACCACAATAAGTTCAGTTAACATCCCACCCCACACATAGGTACAATTTTTTCCTTATGGTAAGAAGATATATATACCCTTCTTATCTGTGATAAAAAGACTCAAGATTTACTCTCTTAGCAACTTCCAAATATACAATAAGTATTGTTACCCCTTGTCACTGTACTATACATTTCATCCCCAGCACTAACTTACTTTATGTCTGGAAGCTTGTACCTTTGGTCACCGTCCCCCATTTTGCCCACCCCCCCTGCCCTGCCTCTGGCAACCACCCATCTGTTCTCTGTATCTGTGAGTTTGGCGGGGGGGGGGTTGTTTTAGATTCCGCATATAAGTGAGATCATATGGTATTTGGTTTTCTCTGACCTGTTTCACTTAGCATTCTGCTCTCAGGGTCCATTTATCTTGTCATACCGGCAGCATCTCTTTCCTGACACAGCCGAATTATATTCCATTTTGCATATACACACTACTTCTTTACCCACTCATTTATTGATGGACACTTGGATTGTTTCCATGTCTTTTAATTGTAAATAATGCTACAGTGAACATACGGGAGCGGATATCTTTTTGAGATAGTGTCTTCGTTTTCTTCAGATTAACACCTAGTAGTGGGATTGCTGGGTCATAGGGTAGCTCTATTTTTAACTTTTTGAGGAACCTCCATACTGTTCTCCACAGTGGCTGCACCAGTTCACATTCCCACCGACAGTGCCCAAGGGCTCCCTTTTCTCCACATCCTCACCAACACTTGTTATTTCTTGTCTTTTTGGTAAAAACCATTCTGACAGGCATGAAGTGAAACCTAGGTGTAGTTCTCATTTGCATTTCCCTGATGATGAGTGATGTCGAGCACTTTGTTATGTACCTGTTAGCCATTTGTATGTCTTCTTTGGAAAAAAAGATTTATTCAGTTCCTTTATCGGTTTTTTAATTGAATTTTTAAAATTATTTTTTCTATTCAATTGTGTGACTTCTTTATATATTTTAGATATTAACCACTTATTGGAAATATGATTAGCAAATATTTTCTCCCATTTCTATAGGCTGCCTTGTCATTTTGTTGATTGTTTCCTTTGTGGTATAGGAGATTTTAGTTTGATGTTGTCCCACTTGTTTATTTTTGCTTATGTTGCTTTTAAAATTTAAAAAGTCATCACGGAGACCAATCTCAAAGAGCTTACTTACTATGTCTTATTCTAGGAGTTTTATGGTTTCAGGTCTTATGTTCAAGTCTTTAATCCATTTTGAGGGAATTTTTGCATATGGTGGAGGGTGGTGGTCCAGTTCCCTTGTTCGCATGCAGCTTTGCAGTTTTCCCAGCACCATCTATTGAAGAGACTATCCTTTCTCCATCATATATTCATGGCTCTTTTTTCATAAATTAATTGACCATATATGTGTGGGTTTATTTCTGGGCTCTCTATTGTGCTGCATTGATCTAGGTGTCTGTTCTGCTTATTACAGCTTTGTAGTATAATTTGAAATCAGGAAGCGTGATACTTCTAGCTTTGTTCTTCTTCTCAACACTGCTTTGGATTTTGTGGTCTTTTATGGTTCTATACACATTTTAGGATTATCCTATTTCTGTGAAAAAATGCCTTTGGAATTTTGATAGGAATTGCACTGAATCTGTAGATTGCTTTGGATAGTATGGACATTTTAACAATATCCTTCCAATTCATGAGCATGGAATATCCTACCATTATTTGTGTCTTCAGCTTCTTTCATCAGTACCTTACAGTTTTCAGTGTAAAGGACTTTCCCCTCTTTGATTAAATTTATTCCTGGGTATTTTATTTTTTGATGCAATTGTAAATGGGATCGCTTTCTTAATTTCCAAAATCTATCATTTTGATGACCTGTGATGCACACAGTGACTGTTGTAAGGTGATTGCTGTGATAGTAATTATTATAACCTTGGTAGGTTGTTCACTCCTTAATATATTTTACAATAACCATCTGTGTTAGGCTATGTCCTCACGTAGCTTTTCCCAAGTACATACAAAAATACGCGTACAGAGAGGGGGAAAAATGAGCTGTATGGTGTTTCTTATGAGGACACGAATTTTCTTAGATCAGGGCCCCTTCCTTATGACCTCATTTAACCTTAATTACTTCTTAGAGGCTCCCATCTCTGAATATAGCCACACTGGCCATAGGATGCAAACATTCAGTCTATAACACCATGCAACAGTAATGAAGAAGTCAGGGACCTCCTAGGATTAAAAAGAGACCAGGCTTCCTACCACACTTGCACATCAATGAGTAATGCCTTTGCCACTTATAGGATAGTTGGATGGGGGGCTAACAAGCCTTCAGGAAACCTGAGACCAGGCTAGTGTGGCATTTTCTGCTTGCTTTAATGATAAATGAACTACGTTGCTTAAGCCAAGGGGCACCTTAGCATAACCAGAAGAAGTCTCTTCACTACAAATCTGCTTCAACTCCCTTGAGATATGCTTAATGGCACTATAGCCAATGGGAAATTCTCTATCATAAGCCATCACTTTTGGGCATTGGTTATCTCTCCAGCAAATCAGGGCATTAGCAAAGAAAGCTTCACACAGTTCAACTTTACTACCTCTGAATTTTGACCTGGATATGGTTTTAATGTGGATTAAACCATTATTTTAGAATGGAAACAGTCTTCTAGAATAAAGCAATTATCTTGGGGCACCTGGCTGTCTCAGTCCATAAAGGATGCAACTCTTGATCTCGGGGTTGTGAGTTCAAGCCCCACGTTGGGTGGAGAGATTAGTTAAAAATAAAATCTTTAGGGGCGCCTGGGTGGCACAGCGGTTAAGCATCTGCCTTCAGCTCAGGGCGTGATCCCAGCGTTATGGGATCGAGCCCCACATCAGGCTCCTCTGTTATGAGCCTGCTTCCTCCCCCACTCTCCCTGCTTGTGTTCCCTCTCTCGCTGGCTGTCTCTACCTCTGTCAAATAAATAAATAAAATCTTTAAAAAAAATAAAATAAAATCTTTAAAAAAGAAAAGAAAAAAAAAGGTTTTCTAGAATAAAGCAGGTCACTCCTACAGTATATACTGGGACTCAAAGCTACCTTAAGGGGCCCAGCATACCTCTTTTCAGCTTGGAAATTCTAAGATGAATTGTGTTAAATTTAATAACAAAAAAGAAATGACACAGTCACTTCTGTACCCGTGTGTACTGAGCAGAGGCTAACATATTTGGTGTTGGCAGTCAGTGTTACTGGCTTAATAATTTGAACTCACTGAGGAGAAAAGGGAGTTGTTGAGACAAGAAAGATGGTTCTTCTCAAAAACAGAAGACATCTGGACTGATAAAAGGGCAACTGAAAGAGGAGCTAAAGATAACCAGGAGAAACTGGTCGTAAATTTGCCTCAAGGTTCAGACAGGGGGTCATGCTGCTGAATTATAGGCAGGGGTCACTGTGGTGAATTTAGAATGTATGTCCTGGTTTCCATACCTCGAGGCAGCCTCCTCCACCCCGTGCCCCATCTGCAAACGTCAGGTGGTGGCATGGGAACAGTTGGAAAGAACTGCCCCGTGTGAACACGTACTAGAAATTATGCATAGTTGATGGGACTCCAAAGTCCCTGAGAAATAGGTCAGCCTGTGTCCCATGTCACAGGCTACTGCCTCAGCAGTGCTGTGTCAAATGGCTAATGAAAAACTCACCTGACCACTTCAAAATGTTGAATCTTTCATTTCCTTAAGATCCCAGGGAAGGCAGGCCTTCCTGGAGAGGGTTTCCAGGTTATGAATTCACACAGAGTAAGAAATACATTTGAGTACACACACACACACACATACATTTCCACATCCTAGCTGGTGAGCTAATACAGGTTTACTTATATGGTCAAGGCACTCTACCTGGTGGTTCAAAGAAGCAGGCCTGGAGCAGGGATCGCCGGTGTGTATTGGGAGCGAAGCAGGAGAGAGAGCCATGCATCGTACCTCATTGATCCTCAGTAGGACCTTGGCTTTCTTCATTTAAAGTACAACTGTAAAAGTAGAGCTGAACTCCTTTAGGTCTAATGCTCTGAAGTGAGCTAGCATCATGCAAAACTGCTCGATACACTTAAAACAGAATTCTGCATGATTACAGGATTCACATGGAGCGTGATTTCCCTTTCTGTCACTGGTGCCAAGCTGCCAGGATTAGGAATCCTATACTGAGGTCTTCCATGTATCAGACACTGTTCTAGATCAGTATTTTTCCACCTCGGTTCTTGTTCACAGTTTGGGCTGGATAATTCTTTGTTGGGGGGGGGGGCTGTCCTGGGCACTCTACAATGCTTAGCAGCAACCCTGACCTCGGCCCCCGAGATACTAGAAACATGCTCCCTCCACCCCCGATTGTGACAACTCTAATGTCTCTGGACACTGCAAAATGTCCTTTGGGAGCATCTGTCTCCAGTTGAGAACCCCTGTTCTAGATACATGATACGTTTAAGATGGGGAGAGGTGAACGCAAAAAGCATGAGCTGGGAGTCACATTGCTTAAGTCCTTCATTTATTTTTTGTACTGGCCCTCGCTGGATGCCAGCAACTATGCCAGGTGATGGGGATACGAGGATGAATAAGACATGGTTTTTGCCTTAAGGAGAAGAACCTAGTAAGGGAGAAAAACTCATAAATAAATGAATTACCAATCAATGTGGTAAACACAGTGAGATAGACCTGCACAGGAGCTGGGGGTAGAAAGCATCTTGCCCACCTTGAGAGTAGGAGCTGGGGGCATCAAGGAAGACTTTTTTAAATTGCCTAGTCAGAGCTGAGCCTTAAAAAATCGGTTAATGGAAGAGGTGATAGCATTGGACACAGGTGTCCATTGGCAATATTGAAGCATAAGACAAGACACAGGGATGAAGACCTAGTGTGTGTTGCGTGTTGGGCAGGGAATGCTAAAACTCTGGAAGGGTAGACAAAATGACCTGGTGGTCATTCGAAGAGTTTATACTTTATTCCGGGAGGTGGGAAGCTGTTGAATGGTTTTAAGTGAGGGAGTGACACTTCGCTTTGGTCAGAATGCGGAGAATGATTTAAAGGGCACATGAGTGAAAGCACGGAGACCAGCTTAGGAGGCCAAGAGATAATGAAGCCTGAACTAGGGCAATGGAATTAGGAGAGAGACTCGAGCAATATTTCAGAGATAAAATGGCATGACCTGGTGACTCTCTGGGTATGCGAGATGAGAAAGAGGGAACGATCAAGGGTGACGGCCTGCTAACCCTCGGAAGCAGGTGCCATTCTTGGTGTCTAGCACATAGGAAATACTCAGGTGGCCTTTGTATTATGTTATATCAACTTTTTCTTGTCCCTATTTTGCAAATGAGAAAATTGAAGCTCCAAGGAAAGCCCAAAGTCACACAGCTAGTGAGCAGGGAAGCCATGATTCAAGTTCTGTTTGAGTGTCTGACTTCCAGCCTATCCTATCCTACTACATGGCTTTGACCCAGTGTGGATTAAACTGGTGAATAGGAATTCACTCAGAAAGAAATGCACTTGGTTATACCAGTGGCTTTTCTGCTTAGCAGGTGCTCAGTGTTTACTGAATGGAGGAATGATTGATTTTAATGAAAATTATACCAATATATTTACCTATAATTTTCATGCATTCCAAATTGTTGAGGGGACAGAGCAGTAGCTTGCCAAGGGTTACATGCAAATATCAGCCACCTGAGCTGCAGCTTTAGTTTCTTCTCAGGTTCCTGGCTCCGACCTGTGAAGTCCTGAGACCCCATGGTCCCTTGTTCTGCCTATTTGTTGAAATGCTCACTGACCCATGGCCAGGGACACAGGTATAACAGGTACTTGTTCAATAATTTGATAATTTCTATTATTTTTTTAGCATCACCATTAAGTTCTAGACCAATGAGAGGACCTCCAGTCCTGCCATCATTTCTATCTGCAAATATTAAACGTGACCAAGAATGACTGCTGGGTGGGAAAAAGGGGAAGATGGTCACTGAGTTAAAAGTTGAATTTTATGCATGTTAAGATAATCACAAAGAAATTTCTGTGTTACTTCTTTCTAGGATTTCTCCCTTCACCTTTCCTTCTCCAAATTTAGACTTCAAAGCTCCTTAAAAAAAAATCAAGACACAGAAATGTAGGATTAGTTGCCTAATTTACTTATATTTTAAGAAAGTGTCCAAAAAGGCCACTTGAGCCAGTCTGATAGCCATGACAGGTCTTATGGTCAGAAAATTTAGGAATGATTATAGCCTGTGACCTGTGACAGCTCTAACACCTATAAGAATTGCCAGGAAATGTCACTGGTATGTATCTCCCAGGATCACCTTTCTTTCTCACTGTGAGCAGGAGAAATTTCTGGACAAGGAGAGAGGATTCACAGCAGTCAATTACCTGTAGCTGCTTACGTTTGTCGTCCGTGCATGTGAGGATTTGTACCAGAACAGGAAAGGGAGAGATGGCCACAATTTTCCACTTATGAAATTATCATACAGAGATTCAGAGAGACCAGGGCCCCCTACCATGGCTCATTCTCAACCCTGCAGAAGCAGGGGTCCTCTGGCCTGGGATCAGGGCCTCAGACAGGAGGAGTCTACCAGGAAAGCACATTCCTCCTTCTGTATCCCTGCTGCTCCTGTTTCGGTTTCGACCCCAAGACAGACCACGGAGGTGTTTCCTGTGCATTTATGGTACCAGATTCCCAAGGCGGGGCTCGACTCTCCACCCCAAGCAGGGCCTTATTCTGTGGTTCCCCCTAGAAATTATTGCCGGGCGATAGATTCTTACATATAGTCCACACTCAGTCCAAGTTAAAAGAAAATGATTATTCCCTTAAAAAAAAAAATCTTCGTTGGGTTTAAATGATAGGTGATCATAATGTTTCCCACTGAATGCCGAGGCCCTGGCTGTTCCTCCAGGTAAAACGCACTTGATGTATTCCCCTGAGGCCCACCACATTCGATTCGTTCTTCAGATCTCAGCTTCAAGGTTACTTCCTCTGGGCCTCCTCTCACCTCTTGGCGGCATTGCACCTGCCAAGAGCCCTTCTTACTCTGTGCTGTAATATCATTGTCAACAGTCGTCTGAGACTGTCTTTGGGGCAGAGATTCACTGTGGTCTCTCCAGTGACGAGCACCCAGTGGGCTGACAGCGCCCGAGTCAGACTAGAGCACATGGACATGTGCCAAGCCTTTGAAGCTGGCAGACGTGGGCTCACAGCCACGCTGTCCCTTCCTGGCTGTATAACTGGAAATGTCACTTACTCTTCCTGAGCCCCAGTTTCCCCACATGAAGAATGGAAATAATAATACTCACCCGAAAGAGCTATATAAAGTCTATCACCGTTCCTGACACAGAGTCTGTGTCTATTAAATATATTTCTTCCTTTGATTATTGTACTGGGTTGAGGATGAGAAATTCCTGGCAAATGCTTGCGCGGGGCTGTTGAAATGGTAAGATGTCTCACTCTAAGTATCAGCAGAACTACTTTTATTTTTTTTATTTTAATTTTTTTAAGATTTTACTTATTTATTTGAGAGAGAGAGTGTGTGAGCGAGAGAGACAGCATGAGCAGTGGGTAGTGGCAGAGGGAGAAGCAAGCTCCTACTGAGCAGGGAGCCCCAGACACAGGGCTCCATCCCAGGACCCTGGGATCATGATCTGAGCCGAAGGCAGATGCTTAACCAACTGAGCCACCCAGGCACCCCAGCAGATGTACTTTTAAATAATTTTGTGCATGGTCTAATTGGGAAGGCAGTCGTGTATAGTGGGAGAAACCTAGTGTCTGCAGTCAAAGGACTTGGTTTGATTCATTTTGTTACCTTTTCCCCTGATGAGTGACATACACATTGAATGATGGGCCTTAACCCAAATGTGCCTACTCCTTACTAGCTCCAAGATTAACAGAGGACTATCAATTACCATCCCAGTTAAAATAGTTTTCCTGTGGTTCAAGGTGCGCTCTGCTCTGTTAAAGTCACCGAATAGTGAGTGTCCTGCAGTTCAAGTTCCCCCAGGGGTGAGCTGCTTTTTCTGTGATGCAACAGTGACATCCATTGGCCTGTTGTGCTCATCGAGGAGCAAACCTGCTGCTCAGCTCTGTGACTATTGGGTTTCCCGGTAAAGACACACACAGCAAACGTTCCCAACCCACCAAGTAAGTTGAGGTAGGTCAGCCCCTGGTCGCCTGCAAACCGGGCTGCTTTCAGGACCTTTCCAAGGACACGCCTTTTCAGATCAGCGCCACCAGTTCTTCCCTTGTGGTCGTGTGGGCAAGTCCTGGACATGGTCCTCTCTCTGTGGAGTTCAACAAATGCACGGGGCCATGGGGAAAACCTTTGTTTGGGGTTCACATATGCTCTTGAATGCCTAAGCCAGGGCAAGTCACTTCTCTGAGCCTTTCTACACTGGTAGAGTGAAACCAAGAACAGTACCCGACTTGCATTTACCGAGGGCTTTTCCCTTTATTTGATAATAAATTCTCACAATCCCACAGCAGTTGCTGCGAACGTTAGAAAACCACAAATCACATCTGCTTAGCATCCAACAGATTATTGGGATGGGAAGCTGAGCACCAAGTCACAGGTGTTCAAACCTTAAGCCCTAGTGACTTACGTTCACCGCCCTAATTGGAATTAACCAGGTCATTCGGAAACTCCATTTCTGGAAGAACCCTGGGGAAAGGTTCTAAAGATAAAAAAAAAACCAAAGGAAAGGTTATGTGGCTGGATACGAGCTTGAGCAATGAGTGAGCCTCTTCACGTAGAAAAAGAATTACAGCGCTGGTTTTCATCTCCATAGAAAACATAACAGGAAATAGCAAGACTAAAAATATTTCCACCGACAACGTGAGAGATACTCTGTTACACATTAAGAAGGAAGGATAAGTAAGACAGGCCATTGCATACCCTCAAAGACCTCATTTATCAAGTGAGGGATACAAACCAGAAACAGTGAATTATAAAAATGTGGTAAGTGTTATGTTAAGCATTCCTGCACGGTGCTGTGGGACCACCGTGTGTGTGTGTGTGTGTGTGTGTGTGTGTGTGTGTGTGTGTGTGTGTGTGAGATTGACAGGATCCAAGTAGTGGCACATAGGCACCTTTGGAAAGAAAAACAAGTGAATGGTCTCCGTTCCACCCGAAGCCACAATATCGAACACTCCTCAGTATCAACATCAAGCGGACTGCAAAACCGACAAGTCAAATACATAACACTTCCACAAAAAAATAAAACCCATGCCTTCAGTTGCACTTTGTATCATTTGCAAGTAAATCTTTTTTTGGGAACTAATTAGGGAATTTGTAACTAAATCGCGGTGTATGTAGCCAAATCCTTTACTGTCTCACTGGCACAGTTTCTTCAAATCATTGCTATGACTAAACAAACCAAAAAAAAAAAAAAAAAAAGATACATCTAAAAAGAATCTCATTCAGATTCCATTCTTCCCTCTCTGGCCAGGAAAGCTCAGTCCCCATGTTCCCTCTACTTAAATTGTCTCATTTTAACTCGCATTGTAAATACTCGGGGCCCATCCTTCAGGCCACCTCTCCTTTCCCTAGCAACAGCTTCCCCATGTGAACCTACTTTGTCACTGGAGAAGGCCACGTACCCACCACTTCCCACTCGCAGGTGGGGCTTCCTGAAGACACAGGCCAAGGCGCCTTGCCAAATGTGTTGGCCCCACTACTATGCGTTCTTTCTCTCCCACCCTCCACACTGTCTAATCATCAGGGCTTCTTGGAAAAATCAGAGCCCACATTTTAAAACATAACTTCTCATGTTGGTTGTTTGGGTTTAGAACCGTGTGTGTGTGTGTGTGTGTGTGTGTGTGTGTGTGTGTGTGTGTGACACTGAGAAAATTGTAGCCTACGGTTGTTGGCTCTGTTAGAGACCTTTCACATGCACCAAAGTATATCTGAGGAATCGCAGTGAAATTTCTATGGGCTTTAAGAAGCCTCTTTCGCAAAATAAGAAAAGGTAAGTTCATTTTATGAGGCAGCCCATCCAAAATGCATATAATCCCCAAGGCGTTAATGCTGAAGAAACCACGAAACCACAGCAATATCGCCAGAGCCCTTCAGTGCTCAGTATGCTGAGTGTCACAGGAGCAGCCCTGACGGTCACTGTCCCTCAGCCATCTCCATCCCATGGGGGACGGCAGTCCTCAGAGAACTCCCCTTGTCCCTGTGCACCCCACTTCCTTCCAGAGCCTTCTTGCTTTGGGTAGATTCAGCACCAATGGCATCTTCACATTCACCTTTCAGCATTTTGGACTTGGGCATCAAATAAACCCCTATTAGTCCTTTGTAGGGCTGTACCGTTAAATCTGTGGAGAGATCTGAGTCCTCTCAATATGTCTCACTGCCCCCAAATCTTTCACCCAGCAATGCAGGGCCCCAATGCCTCCAGCAGGGACTAGTCTCTTTGGTTTCACTCTTGTTCTGTTTGCTTTTAAATGGATACCACTAGGAGAGAGTCATGAACGCTTTAATGATAACTGGTTTGTCACATATAGGCTTGAATTATTTTTTTAAATTTGTTTTTAAATATATTTTTATCGAGAGATAAGTTACAAACTGAAATGTGTGAATCTTACGTATTACAGTTTCATGAATCCTAAAAAATGTGTACACTGGTATAATCCATGCCTCCATCAAGATGTAGACCATTTTCACCACCCCAGAAAGTTTCCTTTTGCCCCTTCCTGGTCTATCTCCTACATCTAAGCATCCACTGTTCTGATTTATTTCACCATAGATTAGTTTTGCCTATTCTAGAACTTCTTATAAATGAAATCACACACTATGTACTCTTCTGTGTTTGTTTGTTTTTACTCAATACAATGTTTTTGAACTTCATTCATGCTGTTGCTTATATTAGTAGCTCATCATTTATCCAGTCTCCTGTTGATGGACATTTGGGCTGTGTTCAGTTTGGGGCTATTAGGAATAAAGCTGCTGTGGATATTAGTGTACAAGTGTTTTTGTAGACATATGTTTTCCTTTGTCTTGGGTAAATACCTAGGAGTGGAGCTCTGGATCTTACAGTAGATTTATCTTTGACTTTATAGGAAACTTCCATACCATTTCCAGAGTGGTTGTATCATTTTACAGCCCAGTTCCAGGTGCTCCAGAACCTTCTCAACATCTGGTGGTAGCAGCTGTGTTCCTTTTCTAATGCTGTGTAACAAATGACCCCATACATAGCATCTTTGCTCACAGTTCTCTAGATCAGAAGTCCCGTATGACTCAGTTGCGTTTTCTGCTTTGGGTCTCAGGGCTGACGTGAAGGTGTCAGCTGGGTGGTGTTCTTATCTGGATTCTTTTGGGAGACTTCACTTCCAAGGTCATTTGGGTTGTTGGTTAAATTCAGTTCTCTCTCTGGGCAGCTCTCTGCTTGTAGAGGCAGCCTGCATTTCTTCTCATGTGGCCCCTCCATCTTCAAGACCCGTTGAATTTCTCTGACTCCCAGTTCTGCTATTGTCCAGGGAAAACTCTGCTTTTAAAAAGGCTCACTTGGNGCTCACTTGGGGCGGGGGGGGGGGGACACCTAGGTGGCTCAGTTGGCTAAGCATCTGCCTTCAGCTCAGGTCATGATCCCAGAGTCCTGGGATCGAGCCCCACATCAGGAGTCAGCTTCTCCCTCTTCTTCTGCCCCTCCCCTTACTCGTGCTCTCTCTCTCACTCTCTCTCAAATAAATGAATGAATCTTTAAAATAAATAAATAAATAATAAAGAAAAAGCCTCGGTTGGATCAGACATACCTAGATAATCTCTGCATCTTAAGATCAACTAACTCAGGGCTTTAATTGCATCTGCAAACTCCCTTTACAGTAGTACCTAAATTAATGTTTGATTGACTAACCAGGGGACAGACATTTGGGGCCATCTTTAGAATTCTGCCTATCATAGCACTCCGCAGGGAAGACTTAAAACAAGCATCATTTTCCATTATCCAGCTGTTTTTACTTTTATTTTTTTTTAAAGACCTCATTTTCAAGTAATCCCCACACCCAGCATGGGGCTCGAACCCACAACCCCAAGATCAAGTCTCACACTGCACTGGCTGAGCCAGCCAGACACCCCTTATTGTTGTGTGTGGTTTTTTTTTTTTAAGATATTCAGCTGCTTTTAAAGCTAGGGATTTCAAATATATTTTTCTCCTAAAGAATAAATACCTACTGTGGTTTCCATAATTATCCCTTATTATTTGTATTCTGTGCATTTATAAAACTAACTACATTTGAAAACGTCCAAATGCTCCACCAATGTTGAGTCTGACAGCCCCATTCAATGTGATCAACTTCACTAACTAGCAATATTCATACTAGAAAACCTAGACACAGGTTAAAGTTCTTTGACCAAATTGATTTGTGTCATTTCTTGGTACTTCTCATTGGTACAGAATTAAAAACTAATATTTTAACTTGGTAACTAAAATCATAGACTCTAAGAATGAAAAGTCCCATGATCTTTATAGCCCAACTAAAGATCAAAGAAACTGATTCATAGAGTGAGTTAATCAGAGATGAACCCAGAGCCATGGCCCTAGATTCCTGGGTTAGAACACACTTGAATTATGCGCCATACTTAATTCCTCCTTGCTTCTAGAGAGGTGTCTGATCCTGCAAAGGGATTTGAGATTTGTCAATTTAAGTCACCATATAATCTCTGGTAACCTAGAAAACATTGAAAATCATGCACAGACTATAGTGTTTTCCTTAGTTTCAAATAAAAAATTTTAAACTAGCTAAATCCATTTCAAGAAAAGTGATCTTTTGTCAGCTTGAAACTAGCTGAGGGAGGAAATGGCCCAGTGCAGTTGACCCGCTCCTGTTTAGATGCTTCGGAGTCCTGGATACTGTGGTTGAAATCTCACTGGACTTAGGGACTTTGCATTTCTTCCAATAGGGAATAAAGGAACTGTATGCCTGACTTTCAAGAAACTCTTATAAAGGCCCCATATTTTTGAAGATGGACCCTGAAGAAGGTGGTTGCAAAGTCACAAGACTTGCAAAGTCAAGATTAGATCCCAGGCCTTCTTGTGGCTTTATACCAGAGGCAGTAACTGGCAGCAAACCAGCCTGATCTCTCCTGAAGCTGTGGGATATTTGGCCCACAGAATGGTGGTGTTTCTTCTTTGAATTAATTTACAATGTTTAAAAACTGAAAAATTTCAGGGTGACTGGATGGCTCAGTTGGTTAAGCATCTGCCTTTTGCTGCCTGGAACCAAGCCCCGCATCAGGCTCCCTACTCGGCGGGGAACCTGCTTCTCCCTCTCCCTCTGCCTGCCACTCGCCCTGCTTGTGCTCGTTCTCTCTCTCTCTGTCAAATAAATCAAATCTTAACAACAACAACTGAAAAATTTCACATAAAAGCCCAGATATGCACCTTTATTCTGAGAATGTGGGAGCTTAGGTAATAGTGAACCCACTTTCTGCAAAGCCCTCTGGACAGGGCATGAGCACCTCAGGTGCCCTAATTTCCCTGGTTCACACCATCCATTTTCCTTCTCAGCTTCTGTAGGAATCTGAGTCATGACACCTCCTTTACTTAAGCAGCAGTTTTGAGACACCTTGTCTCACCGTTCAAACAATTTCTTATCTGGGTGATACATACCAACTACACTGGGCTTTCATTTCCTAGCAGTTGAAGATAATAAGCCAGATTTTCAAAACAAGTGAGCTACTCCCTAGCATTAATTCTAACCATTTAAAAGAGCATTTTCTCTGTAGTCCCAGTCAGTTACCGTGTGGAATAGCTCAGCATTCATGTAATTTCAAAAACTACTCTTTTGGGGTGCCTGGGTGGCTCATTCATTAAGTGTCTGCCTTTGGCTCGGGGCCTGATCCCAGGACGCTGGGATCGAGCCCCACATCGGGCTCCCTGCCCTGCTGGAAGCCTGCTTCTTCCTCTCCCACTCCCCCTGCTTGTGTTCCTTCTCTCACTGGCTGTCTCTCTCTCTCTCTCTCTCTCTGTCAAATAAATAAAATCTTTAAAAAAAAAACCCTATTCTTTTTTTAATGGGCTATTCTGAAAATTCTGAGTTTAAGTAAAAAAGACATTTGGTAGTTGTGAAGTCAAGGAGTTCATTTAGGAAAACCTTCTCATCTAAAGAATGTCTGTTATGGGCTGAATTTTGTACCCTCCCAAATTCATATGTTGAAGCCCAGAACCCCAGGAGCTCAAAATGTGACTGTATTGGGAGACAGAGCCTTTCAAGAGGTGATTAAGTTAAAATGAGGCCCTTCGGGTGGGCCCTAATCCAATCTACTCATGTCTTCATAAAGAGAAGAAATTTGAACACACAAAGAGGCATCAGAGATGCACACAGAGGGGAGACCGTATGAGGACACAGTGAAAAGACAGGCCTCTGGAAGCCAAGGAGAGAGGCCTCAGGAGAAACCAACCCCGTTGACATCTTGATCTTGAACACTCAGACTCCAGAACTTTCAGAAAATTAATTTCTGTTGCTTTAGCCTCCTAGCTCTGGGTATTTTGTGATGGCAGCTCTAGCTAACTTACCCAGCTTCCTAAGTTGTATTTCTCGCGAGGAAGCTCTGTGTGGACTTACGGAACGTGGGCACTAAGTGGTGAATGGTTAATTCTTGGGTTAACCAGCGGAAGGACAGCTGGGATTCTGAACTTGAGCTCTACTCAGCATCACCTGGAGAGCTTTTAAAAATAACAATGCCCAGGGGCGCCTGGGTGGCACAGCGGTTAAGCGTCTGCCTTCAGCTCAGGGTGTGATCCCGGCGTTATGGGATCGAGTCCCACATCAGGCTCTTCCGCTATGAGCCTGCTTCTTCCTCTCCCACTCCCCCTGCTTGTGTTCCCTCTCTCGCTGGCTGTCTCTATCTCTGTGGAATAAACAAATAAAATCTTAAAAAAAAAAAAATAAATAACAATGCCTGGGATCTGCCCCCGGAATTCCCACCCTTGTGGTTTAGGGCTGGTCTTGGGCCTCTGGTTTCCAAACCCTTCTAGGTGGTTCGGGCGTGCAGCCTGGAGTAAGAACAATTAACATAGAGGGAAGGCTGTCACTCCCTGTGGAGGGGCCTAGGCATCCGCACTTCTCACCCTCTCAGCCGGGATTCCACGGCTGCCAAGGTCATCCAGAAATAGACAGGATAGGTTTGTTGCCGGTGTAGCAGGATCTGTGGGGGCCTCGAGTAGTAATGACCTCTGTCCTTGGGTCTCATTAGTGTCTGCAAGGAGCCACAGCGCTGCTTATGAGGCCCTTACTCATGCAGTATGGCCTGGCTGGGCTCCTGGGACTTTTTTGATCTCCTATCTCTGTCCGTTTGATAGCCTATATTTAATTTCTTGTCCCACCCTCCATACCAGTTGAGGGCGGGCACTGGGAGGGTGTTCCACGAAGCCGTAGCATTCCGTCAGCACCCTGGGCCTAGAACTTGGAGACCGAAGAAGAACTAGCCACTGAGAGGAGAGAGAGTACTCTTACGGCCCAGACCCATCTAGCTTCCCTTCCGTAGCAGTGGTGAGACCCAGAGC
Organism: Ailuropoda melanoleuca; assembly: GCF_002007445.2. Classification (NCBI taxonomy): domain Eukaryota; kingdom Metazoa; phylum Chordata; class Mammalia; order Carnivora; family Ursidae; genus Ailuropoda; species Ailuropoda melanoleuca. The sequence continues at coordinate 50,627,149 of NC_048228.1, read as the reverse complement.
CTTGCTGGAGTGCTGGACTATTCTGTGAACTGGGCTGCTTCCAATTAAAATGCCGTGTTCTGGTTTTTTTTTTTTTTTTTTTTTTAATGTAGATGGCTATGTAAGCTTGCTGATTTCATTAACTTAATTCCTGGCAATTCTCCTCAGTCTCTCGTGAGCCTAGTAGAATGAAAAAATTACCCTGTTCTGGTAGTTTCCACGAACTACCTGCTCTGTTCATGTGTGAAGAAGATGGCATTTCTGAGAGACAACCCTTGCCCCTTCCTTCAGAACCTCTCCCTGCTGTTTGCTGGCTGTCTAATCTTTCTCTCCAGCATCCGGTATGACATTCTGATCCCATGTCAGAACCTCATTCCCTGTGAAGTGCTCCCCTGGTGAATTCGACTGTATCAGTGCAGACCTGCCCGACCTGACATACTACAGAAAACTTTAAATGCATTCAGAAATTCCCGCTGAACACTTTATCACAAAACCAAACAGAAGGGGGTCACTTCTGAGACCCCACAGATTATCAGGAGGAGCAAGAATTTTATAAGGGACTTACTTTTGGGCTCTAGTATTGGTTGATTTAAGGTGGTATCACCAAAATACTAAAAAAGGAAGAAAAACAAAAGCTCAGATTGCTGTACTGTAGGTCTAGAGTTTAAGAAAAGTCCAGTGATACCCAGTGCTCCTAAAGCTAGAGAAAGTTCTGGTCTCACTCAGATCACATATTATTCAAGTGATATTGCATGACAGCTCACCTGAGTTAAAGTATGATGAAGATCTTTCAATTCTTGTGGCACCTGGTGGCTCAGCCCATGAAGCGTCTGCCTTCAGCTCAGGTCATGATCCTGGGGTCCTGGGATCGGGTCCTGCATCGGGCTCCCTGCTCAGCGGGGAGCCTGCTTCTCCCTCTCTTCCTTACTCATGCTCAATCTCGCTCTCTCTCTCTCTCCCAAATCAATCAATCAATCAAAATCTTTTTAAAAAAAAGATCTTTCAATTCTTATATCTCTTAATTTCTTGGAAGGAAATGCTGAGCAAGCAGGGACTCGAAGAGATATCTGTACACCCGTGTTCATAGCAGTATGATTTACGATACTCAAGGAACCCAAGCAAGTGTCCGCTGACAGATGAATGGATAAGCAAAATGTGTTATGTACATATAACAGAATATTGTTCAGCCTCAAAAAGGAAGGAAATCTTGTCACATGCTACAAGATAGATAGACCTTGACATGCTAAGTGACGCAAGCCAGTCACAAAAACAAATACACGATTCCACTTAGATGACGTACCTAGCATGGTTAAATTCATAGACACAGAAAGCAGAGTGGTCGTTGGCAGGGGTGGGGGTCTAGAGGGCTGGGGTTATGGTTTCATGAGGACAGTTTCAGTTTGGGAAGATGAGAGACTTCTGGAGATGGATGGTGGGATGGCGGCACGACGTGAACGTACCTCATACCGCTGACTGTTCACGTAAACACGGGTAAGGTGGTGAATTTTATATTGTGTATCTTAGCACAATTTTTAAAAAGGGAATGCCGAGCAAGTAGAAGATGTGATTATAATTATTATGCAAATCAAAGTGAGTATTTGATGTGTTTTACGAATTTCTTCGTCAGATTTCTAGAGAGAGGAGCCTAAGTTACAGAGATGTGCTTTCATTACGCCTGAGAAATGAATCTTCCACATGAAACAAGCTGCTCAAAAAATGATCCCTCGTTAGACATTTCGAGGAAACTCGCCTTCCAGGTCCTTGTGCCCATGTGCCTGCTGGGGATGTCCCCACCTCTCTCGGAGGCCCTTGCCCCAAACAAGGGTCATCTTGGCCATCAAAGCTGCTCTGTGTCTGTTCTTCCCCGTTTCACTGAGTTCTGTTGTCATCCATGCAGCGGCCCAAGCCTAAATCCAGGCATCTTCTTTGACCTGTCCCTCTTTCTCTCCAGCGCCCACACCTAATCCAAATGAACGAGGCCTCTGTCCACTCAAGGACTGGCGCCCCAGTGTTCGCAGCAGCCCTAGTCATAATAGACAATATGTGCAGACAACCCGCACGCCTGACAACTGGGAAATGATAAACACAATATGGCATATTTATAGTAGAACGCTACTTAACGGTAAAAAGGAAGGAACTATTAAAACAAGCTGCCACGTGGGTGAACCTCAGAAACATGCTACGTGAACAAGCCAGACATGGAAGATGATATACTGCATGTTTCTACGTATTTGAGATCTTTAGGGAAGGCAAATTATAGAAACAAGCCGATTCGTAGTTGCCAGAGGTTGGGAGTAGGAGCAGGGGAACTTCCAGGGTGATGGAAATGTCCTAAAACTGGGTTATGGTGATGGTCGCACACACTCTATACATTTATTAAACACCATTGATTTGTATACTTTTTTTTAAAGTAAGCATTTTATTTGGAAAAACACCAGATATTGAATCATAGCTTTATCATGGAAAGGATGCAAAGGAGCATGACTGTAAATCAACCAAGTTTTGGGGGGCTCCTGGGGGGCTCCTGGGGGGTTCAGTCAGTTGAACTCCAGGCTCTTGATTACAGCTCAGGTCATGATCTCAGGGTTGTGGGATGGAGCCCCGCTCAGGCTCCACGCTACGCAGGGAGCCTAGCCTGCTTGAGGATTCTTTCCCTCCCTCTCTGCCCCTCCCCTCACTTGTACTGGGGCATGCGCTCATGCTCTCTCTCTCAAATAAATAAATCCAAGAAATAAAATAAAAATAAAATAAATCTTTTTTTAAAAAATCAACAAAGATTTTAAAGAAAGTTTCAAAAGAGACTAACAAGTCCACTTCCTAGTTTTTCTCTCCATCTGCTCCTCCCTTTAATCTTCTCCAACATTACCCTATGTCAGCCTATTTATTTGTTTGTTCAACAAATATTCGAGCATCTGCTATGTGCCACACACTTGGTGCTTGATATAGAGTTAAAGAAACCCAGCAAAAAGCTCTGTCCTCTTGGAGCTTATACTCCGGAGTGGAGAGAAGACATCACCTCCAGGCTGTCCTCCCATGGCCGTGTCGTGACTGGGCTCTGGCCTTGCTCCTTTCCCAACAGTGGTACTGCAGGCAAAGTGATCCCTTTATTTTTATTTATTTATTTATTTTAAAAATTTTATTTCTTTGAGAGAGAGAGAAGGAGGTAGAGCGTGCACAAGCATGAGTGGGGGAAGGACAGAGGAGAAGGGAAAGAGAATCTCAGGCAGACTCCCTACTGAGCATGGAGCCCTCCTCAGGGCTCAATTCCAATCCCACGACCCTGAGATCATGACCGGAGCCAAAATCAAGTGTCAGATGCTCAACCCACTGAGCTATCCAGGCATCCCCAAAATGATCCTTTTAAAACACAAATCTGATTCTGTCCCTCTGCTTGAAGGCTTCCGAGGCTTTTCCATTGCCTTTTGGATAAGCTTCAAACTCCTAACCAGGACCTGACCAGACCTACATGTCCAGGGCTAGCCCAAGCTTCAGGCTGTGTCCACCCCCTTAGCCACTCCCTCCTTTGCACTCTCCTCCAGCCATACTGGTTTCTTCCCATTCCTGGGTCTTGCTGGGCTCTCTTCCCTCCATTTGCCCAGCTAACAACCACTTACTCTCTAGACCTCAGTTTAGAGTCCTTCCATAGTTTGTCAGTTCTGGTTTAGGATGCCTTCCCACAGTCCTCCAGCCTGGCAGACAGATTCCATCACGCAGCACCCATAGCATAGTAGTTGTTCAATAAAACATGTGTGCTAGATGAATAAACACCCAGATGGAAACATCTATAGAGAAACAGGTTCAACTGGTATTGACTTTGTTATTTATGTGATGTCATGCCTCCACCCTTAAGCAAAAGTGTTTCTCAGAGTTCTGATCTAGGAAGCAGGAGCTCAGCTCCATGTACCATTAAGGATACATTGAGAAAGTCAAGATGATTTATCCCTCTTTGAAAAAAATGAACAAAAGACTCTCTGGTCTAATTGCATACCTGGAACCAACACTAATGAAGTGAAAGTCATACAAAGTTCTGAGCTCATTTGCCTAAAATAAACTGAGGTAATATATTTTCAGAGAAATAAAACAGCAAAAACCTATCCCTACTGTTGGTATTTGAGATGATCGCGTCAGCGGTCATTTGTCTTAAGTATTTTGATCAGATTCTTCTTACTGTAAATTATTCTGTTACTTCAATTTAAGAACCAAAAAAAATAAAAGGAGAGAGAAAATATCCTGTTCGCCTCCCTCCTCAGCCTTATTGATAGGAGCCGTAAACTCAAACTGTGTGGGAAGTTTCTTGCTTTAAAATTTCTTTATTCCCTTAAGAAAAGCTACTTTTATCTCATTATTTTTTTTAAGGATAGATGGGTTTTAATCTGGTGAGAAAATATCCTTGCCATTAAGAGGATTCTGCCTCATTACCTCTTATAAAAAAAAGCTCTCCTCCTCTCCAAATTTGCAGGACTAAAGGAAGCATAAATTAAAAGAATATTTGTTGCTTGTTACTTTGATCAACAAACACTTATCTCCAGAAGAAAAAACACCAAACTAGGACAGATTAAATAGAAGTTCCTTCCCTAAAATAAATCAGTCAATATAAACAGCTTGGTCTCCCAACTAGATAAGAAAGAAAAAATGGGGTGGGGGTGGGGGTAGGAAGAGAATTTAGAAGGAGATTGTGTTGGGGTTCCCCAGTCCCTCATTTTGCCTGTTGGCATGACTGTCCTCGGCGATTAGCTCGCGGGACCTCTCTCAGACTTGCCACCTGGAATCCAGTGGTAAGAGCTAACTTAGTTTGTTACGTGGACTTCAGAAACATCTTTGGTGTTACCCATTATACACACTAATTTAAAAAATCTCCTATTGGCTGATGCTTCAAAATGAGACCTTTCTCCAGAGAAAGAAGACCCACAGCTCTCCTCTCTGCTTCTAAAGACTCTCATCTCTCTCTCTTTTTTCCTCTTTTGTCCACATAAAGAGGAAGGATGTTGATGTGCATATCTGTGAGGCAGCTTTTGCTAAAAGGAAAAAAAAAAAAAAGCTGGGGACAGGGTTGAAATAGCAGCCGAAGGAGCCGTGACGTGTTTTCCTCTTCAGAGCGCATTTGGCTACTTTCTTCTTGTTCTTATTTAAGCTTTAACTTTTTTAAAGGTTTTTAAAAATGTCTAATTGTGGTAAAAACACACATAACATAAAATTCACCGTCTTCACTGGGTTTTAAAAAGATTTTTATTTATTTGACAGAGAGTGTGCACAAGAGAGCACAAGCAGGGGGAGCTGCAGAGGGCGAAGGAGAACCAGGCCCCCCCACTAAGCAGGGAGCCCGACGGAAGTGGGGCTCCCAGGACCCCGAGATCATGACCTGAGCGGAAGGCAGCCGCTTAACCGACTGAGCCGCCCAGGTGCCCCCTCTTCACCATTATAAAGTGGATAGCTCAATAGTGTCACGTATACTCCATCCGTTGCTGCAGATCTCCAGAACTTTCATCTCACTGAACTGACACTGTGATTCTTGTTGAACAGTAACTCCCCATTTCCCGCTTTCCTGGTGTTTTTAAATTGGAACTAAAAAGATGGATTCTTCTGATTCTACGTAATGTTCTCATGACCTCACATGTTAGGAAGTAAAAACATTTAAACATTTATGCAAAGTAAAAGATACATGTTTTCCGTGAACAGTGATCACTTGTTTACATTTCTCTAAGCAGCTAATCTTTTCCCTTCTACACATTCTTTTTTTTTTTTTTAAGATTTTATTTATTTGACAGAGAGAGACATAGCCAGCGAGAGAGGGAACACAGGCAGGGGGAGAGGGAGAGGACAAAGCAGGCTTCTAGCGGAGCAGGGAGCCCGATGCAGGGCTCGATCCCAGGACTCTGGAATCACGCCCTGAGCCAAAGGGAGATGCTTAAGGACTGGGCCACCCAGGCGCCCCTCCCTTCTACACATTCTAAGATAGGTGAAGGGGGAAACAAATCCTATCCTTGAACCTTTAGCAGACTGGTCTCTGTGGGTGACCCCTAACATAGTGACCAAGGGTGAGTTGTCCTCTAATCAGAAAGAACTATACTCCTCACCAGGAGCACACATCAAATTTCCAGAAGCCATTTTCTCCCTCCTCCGCACCCAGCCTCCCCGTTCCCCCCACTCTGCAGCAGCTGTGACACGCTGGTCTCCGGTCTCATGGTTCACCCCAGCTGCCAAGGTCCCCACTTGAGTTGGCTGCAGTCTTCTGAAGACTGGCAGTTAGTTAATGAGAAAACCAGGGATGTAAATCACGGGCTCAGACAGTTTCCTGTGGGGGAGCTTTTAAGTTCCCATCAGATTTTTCATGCCAGCCCAAGGAGAGGAGACCGTTGCTCTCTTCAGAGACAAATACAAATGTAGACCAGAGATGAGCAAGGTGGGATGTAGATGGGAAGCAGGTGGGAAGCTCACAGTCGAGATGCTTAGCACAGGGTTTCACTCTTTTGTCTAAAACAAATCCTTTTAACGAAGAATGGGATCTCATGCTGGATTTAGAGAAAAATAGCCAAATTCTTAATCGGGCAGTTCCAATACTCCTCCAATAGAGGCAGGATTCTCACTTGATAGTAATATGGAATTACCACTGCTATTTTTAAAGATGGGTTTTAAAGCTCTGTTTGTTTTGTGAACCATGTAGTTGTTTGTTTTTGTTTTTGAGAGAGAGAGAGAGTTGGAGGGAGGGGCAGAGGGAGAGGGAGAGAGAGAGAATCTTAAGCAGGCTCCACACCTAGCGTGGAGCTCGATCTCATGACCCTGAGATTGTGACCTGAACCAAAATCAAGAGTCAGATGCTTAACTGACTGAGCCACCCAGGCGCCCTGTGAGCTCCGTAGTTCCAAAACTCTGATGGAGGGGCGCCTGGCTGGCTCAGTCAGAAGAGCATGTGACTCTTAATCTCGGGGTTGTGAGTTCAATCCCCATGTTGGATGTAGAGATGACTTAAAAATAAATAAATACGCTTAAAAAGAAAACACTCCTAATCCAAGACAAAGGAAATATAAAAAAAAAAAAACCTGCAATGGCATATTTACTGGGGATCTGTTCTCTGTCATGCACTGCACTAGACACTGTTAAGTTTCCACACGAGTAGAAAAGATGTCGTCTCTGCCCTCCAGAATCTCACCGTCCAGTCGTCAACCCCCTGGACTGTATCATGGTAGAGAAAGCTGGGGGCTGATGCAAGCTGAGGGACAGTCAGGGGACCCCAAAGTTCTATAAGGGAAATGATAAGCTAAGTGCAGCCGAGTGCCCGAGACCCAGCATCCAATCAATACGAGTTGTTGAGAACAAAAGTGATCATAGCACCATCCAGAGAGACGTTGGCCCCAGGAGTAGCTCTCGTTGGGAATACAGGGCGTACACATAACAAAACAAATAACGCTTCAAAGCAGTATGTAACAAGCACCAAAAATTTAGTTCCTAAATTTGGGGTGGGAAATGGCTACAGCAGTTGGGGAAAGGTCTTGAAAGAATGCAACTTACATAAACAAAGGGGGACAAGAACAACCTGGACTCAAAAATGAGTTGATGGCCGTCAGTATAATGGTCTAGGAACATTAATTTGCCCAATACCGACACGCGCTGTGTCCCAGGGGCATCCGAGGTGACGAGTAATCCCCGCTCCCGCAATTCTCAGCCTAGGGGAGATTTCTGTTTGAATGGCGCCCGAAGCTCTATGGGAGGCAAAAGGTGATAAAGGCTATAGTAGATGATTAAATAATGTATTTTTTAACATTCAGAGGAGAGAGAAATTGCTTTTGTTGAAGGATCAGAGAAGTTTCACTGAGAAAGAAACATATTTCTTGTCCTGGGAGGTTGGCTAGAAGTTCCTTAGTAGAGATTGGGGTTGAGGAAGTAATCTCAACCCAGATGGGTTGGGGGAGGTAAATAAAGTGCCAGGGAGGGAAACCAAGGCTTGTTTGCAAAAATGGTAATTATTGGATTCATTAAAGGTAGTTAGAAAAACTGTCCCTTATAGCCGAGTTAATAAGGTTGGAATCAGGCAAAGTTAAGTGCCCTTCATTTGGGAAAAGGCACAATTTTTAGAGGGGAAAAAAAGTGACTTTCCATTTACCGAGGAAAAAGATCATCATTCTGGAGAGATATGGGGCTTTGCTCATCCTCCATTAGATTTATAAGGCAAAAGGGTTTTTTTCTATGTAGCTTTCTTTTCCTTGGTACTCTGAATGGCACTGAAGACTTGGCCTGTAGACAATGCATGTGTTCACTATCCTTTACCTGCTAAGAGACAACAGAACCTTGCCAGGTTATTCAAGTGGCTTAACCTGCAGTGTTATCTTGGTCATCCTAGGTGGTTATACGAACAAGGCATGGGCTTTGGTGTCAGGCAGATCTCTGATTCTTCATTCTGTCCCTCGTACACAGCTGTACCTTGGCAAGTCACTTAAAATCTGAGCTTGGGGCGCCAGGATGGTGCTGTCACTTAAGCGTGCAACTCTTGGTTTGGCTCAGGTCATGATCTCAGGGTTGAGGGACCAAGCCCCACACTGGACTCCATGCTCTCTCCCTTTCTGTCTGTCCCTCCCCCCACTTGCACTCTCTCTAAATAAGTAAGTAAGTAAATAAATAAATAAATAAATAAAATCTTTAAGAAAATCTGAGCTTCATTTCTAGTCTAAAAAATGGGACTGGTAATAGATATCTTGACATATTATCATCAAAATTAGAACTCAGGTATATAAAGCCCAAGGCATGGTATAGGGCTAACACTAGGCACAAAATGAATGGTGGCTCTGATAAGCTGTGGCTCAGCTCTTTCTGGCCTACCACCAAGAAATGGCAGCCAACAGCCTGCCAGGATCTGCCCAGGACACTGTTATCTTCTTGCCTTTGGCCAGTGTAAGTGCACTCTGGATACGACCCAAAGGCGCTGATTACAAGAACTTTAAAAATGAGTTTTCTCTCTGATCTTATCTTCTGGTTCCTAGGCAAGAGCACTAAAGTATGCGAAATAACCCTGATATCCGGCTTGGAATAGAAGAGTTTTCTGAACACCTACTGGGAGAAAGTTGGGCTCCAAAACAAATCAGCTGGAGGGTAAAGGAAATTTTTTTCATTGCTTGAATGTACATGTGAAAGTACAACATAGAACTGTGTGACTTGTGGCGAATGAAAGAGATCTTAGAAAATGAACTATTATCGCCGTGCTTGGTGGCTAGACTCTTTTTTTTAAAAGCACATTGCTTGTGGGTTTTTAAAGAATAAGGGCAGATGAATTGGCTTCTTTAAGTCAATAAAGTGAGACTGCCAAAAAAGTAAACAGGAGCTACATTTAATTTCTCTGTTTTTCTTATGAGAGCCAGAGAAGCTAATACTTCAAGACCAATGAAGCCGCCAACTAGCTAGTGGAAAATTCTATTTTCAAAAATAAGCTTACGAATGAAGATAAGGTGGTTTTTTTTAAACCTAAAGCACCAAATAGGATTTAAGTACTTTTGAAAAATATGTAGACATTAAATAGCATATCTCTAACCCTTAGTAGCAGTAAATCATCAAAGCGAGTCATCTACATTTCAAAAATTCCAATTGGTTTTACCCTAGCAACTTTCCTTGTTTTTGTCTCTTGAAGTTATACTTCTGTATCACCTTGGGTTGTTCTTAAAGCAATACGTGGCAGTGTCGATGACATTTAAATGTTTTAAATATTTATACAGAGGTGGCTGGGTGGCTCAGCCAGTTAAGTGTCTGCCTTCGGCTCAGGTCATGATCCCAGAGTCCTGGGATCGAGTCCCAAGTGGGGCTCCATCCTAAGCGGGGAGTCTGCTTCTCCCCCTCCCTCTGCCACTCCCCCTGCTCCTGCTCTCTCGCTAGAGCTCTTGCTCTCACTCTCTCGCTCTCAAAGAAAGTCTTGAAAAAAAAATAAAATAAAATATTGATACGCAAGATTTCATGTAACACAGTCTTAGGAAGAAACCTAGCCAGTAGAATAGGTGTCTTAATGCTATGAATAAAATTAAGATGTCCTTTTTGAAAGGCCTAAAATTCTGATAAAAGGCAAAGGCAAGAAATGCCAAATCATTGGGCAATTCTTTTAAAAAGGCATTTTGGTTTTGTTGATGCTTTGTGTTGTTACAAAGAAACCATTGTTGGTGACTCTGCCGACTTCTCTGGGTCAGGGAAATAGCTCTGTAACAATAAATAAGTCAGAGTTTAGCACACAGTGGAATAACATACTTTTAGTCATTAAAACAGATTTCTACAAATCAGTGGTTCGGTCTGTATGCCAGCTTACACATTAGCACCCGTCTCCATGTCCATGTCTGCGGGCTCCTCAGGCATCACGGGTGATCAGATTCAGGCACTTCAACTTGCCTGCAAGCTCTCCATCCACAGCCCTCCAGGCATGTGGGTGTTTTTCCATCCCAGATCTACTCTCATTTGGTCTTCCCTTTTCTCTCTCGGCACCTGCACTGTCTCCATGGCCCTCTCTCCCCACCAGTCATCATGTGGGCTCTGAGGGAAGCAATTTCTGTGAAAATACAAGGGGCAAACCAATGAATTCCATCTCCCAATGGATTATGCTTCTCCCTCCTCATACTTCCCCAAATCCTTATTTATCCTCATCTATGTCTTCAGAAACCTAGCAATATTTTTCTAGAAAGAGAAAGTGAAAAAATTGAAAGCTTCCATTGGAATGTATCAGATTATGTCCCAGAACAGAATTCAGTCCTCAGTTCTTACAGTTCCTGAACATCATCAATTAAAATACTCACTTTCCTTGGGGTGCCGGGGTCACTCAGTCCGTGAAGCGTCCGCCTTCGGCTCAGGTCATGATCTCTGGGTCCTGGGATGGAGCCCCACCTTGGGCTCCCTGCTCAGTGGGGAGTCTGCTTCTCCCTCTCCAGTTGCCCCTCCCTCTGGCTCGTGTTCTCTCTCTCAAATGAATAAACAAAATCTTTAAAAAAAAAAAAAAGTTAAAAAAACTCACTTTCCTTAGCAGAAAAGAATGTTCGTGCTTCTGTGCAGGTGCAGGTAGCTGAGAAGGCCGGCTGGCTCGGCCTGGTCTGCCCTCGCCCACACCGCCTCCGCACTCGCCCTGTGTACACTGTCCCCAGTGACAAGGGCATGCCGGCGTTTGCCCTCCAGTTGAACCCATGCTGTTAACGACCTGTCACTCATGGAGTTGCACCTTGCGGGATCCTGGGTCGTCAGTCCTCATGGTCACCTATACCACATGCCTTTCTGTAAGAGTCAAATGCCCTTCACATACCAAGCACCCTTCACCTTGGGGCGCAGCGGCTTCAGAGTGGAAGAGGAAAAACCCCTCCTCCGGCAAAAACAACTGTGATCCCCAGTGAGGCTGAGTGGTTTGAATTGCAGCCTGACCTGTACCTTTTACCAGCATATTTACCAAGAGGATTTTCTTCCTGAAATTTGGCTTTGTGACCAACATTTCAATGAATACCAGGAGTTGAAGATTTTACCATAATTATCCAACATAACCATCATTCTCCCCATTTCAGGTTAATCGTGATTTTAAGTGCAGCCTAATTAATAAGGGCTAAAATTTAAGAAGGACTTACTTTATGTCAGAGTCCCTTCTGTGTGCTCGTGTGAAGTATTACAGCTAAACCTTCAGCAACCCTATGCCTCGGGGTCAGTTGTTGTTGTTGTTTTTAAGATTTTATTTATTTATTAGAGACAGAGCATGGGGGGGAGGGAGAGGGAGAAGCAGATTCCCCACTGAGCAGGGAGCTCACCGACTGAGCCGCCCAGGCACCCCTCGGGTTCAGTTTTTTTTTTAATAATTTTTTATTATGTTACGTTAGTCACCATACAGTTCATCCCTACTTTTTGATGTAAAGTTCCATGATTCATTGTTTGCGTATAACACCCAGTGCACCATGCAATACGTGCCCTCCTTACTACCCATCACCAGCCTATCCCATTCCCTCGCCCCTCTCCCCTCTGAAGCCCTCAGTTTGTTTCCCAGAGTTAACACGAGAGACTATGCACTCGGGTTCAGTTTTTTAAGCTCTCATTCTACAAATGAGGAATTTGCTCTGGGGGCAGGTAATGACCAGCCCAAGGTCACAGAGCAGGGCCTGTGGCCAGGATTCCAATTCAGGTATTCTGCTTCCAGAGCCAGCCCTCTTAGCCACAGGCGAGGCTGGCCTCACAGCAGTGGGACTCTGCCTTGGGCATTACGATCAAAATGAGTGAGCTCGTCAGTCCCATTCAGTCCGTCCTTCACCTGCCATCGGTGTGACTTCTTCAAGGGGCAGATCTGATCATGACACTGGTGTAACTTCCAGCAATTTCTCATTGCCTACAGGATAAAGTGCAAATCTTGAAGATGGCCCCAAAGGCTTCACTTCTATCATCTGCCTCTCCATCTACACTGCCTGCCACCTGCCTCCACGCTAGCCATGTGGCTTGCAGATCCCCAGTTAGCCTGTGCTACTGGATGCTTCTGGACCTTCAGACTTTCTGACCTGATCTTTTTCTCCCCAGTAAGCCCGTGTACATTATTCAGGACCTCTCTCAAACATCTCTGGACCCTTCCCTGACATAAATAGTCTCTCCTCTGCTACCAGTGCATAGATTAATCAGAATAAAAATAGCAATCTTTTTTTTTTTTAGCTCTCACATGCAAGACACACAATGCTACACGTTTTATGTGTTTGGTGGATACAAATCTTGAGCCACAAACACAATTGTGGAAGAATGTAACTGCTTCTTTTTTAGAAACCCACTGTAATTTCTGTTTTGAGACCTCATTGGGCAGAGACAGAAACTTAGTATCCGCTAATTCCCAGTCTCGCAGCTCCTGCAGAGAGCTGTGAGGGCCTCAGGCTGGGGCAGGCAGGTGTGTGTGTCATAGGCAGGCCCAGGGGAGTTGCACCTCTGGCCTCCACGCCCCCCCCATGCTGGAGTCTGATATGCAGTTACATCCACGCTGGGAGGGGGGTCTCTGCAGCCTCCGCAGAGCCGTCTGGCGTCTATGGCGTCTTGGCTTTACCGGAAACATTCTGCCTCTCCTGGTCCACCCTGGCTGGGAGGATTGGTGGAAGGCGTGAGGCTCCCTCCCGCCTAGGTATACCACACAGACATTTCTTGGACTCCTCCTGAGTTCCCAACAACTCTGGGACGAAGCCCGCCCTCCAGACTCTTGCTGGGGGGCCCACATACTTTCTGCTCTCAAATCCCCAAGCCTATCCGGAGCTCCCATCTTGTGCCATGTAGGACTCAGAGTTGCCCTCGCTTCTAACTACCCTTCACTTCTCTCTGACTCGCTTTGCCCTTCTTTGTCAGTCCTCGAAAGCTGTAATGTCTGTTGTGGAGGAAAAACTGGCTCTGACTGAGTATTCTCCCAAATCTTCAGACTTGTGCCTAGATTCCTTTGCTCTAGGAGCTCTGCTGACCCATCCTTTCTTTGGTCAATGAATGGCACCCACTGGGAGGAAAGACAACTGTGAGGAGATTCAATAGAAAGAATAGGAACAGTTACTATCTCACTGCTAGNGCCCCCCGCGCCCCCCCCCCCCCCCCCCCCCCCCCCGGACACACACTCAGTAACTTTCTCCTGTTATCGTCACAAAAACCTACGGGAGGTGTAATTATTCTTACTTAGAGGAAAAACTAAGGCTTGGTAAGATCAATTAGCCTTGCACACAGCTAGCAAGCTCTTGAATCCAGTCCATACTCTAGATCACCACACTCTACTATTCTTACCCCATGGTACCGAAATAATTTCTTTAGACGTTTGAATTTCTGGTGAGCACTGTGAAGTCAAGGCTGGGAACTCATCCAACTTGATATCCCCACAGCCTGACAGTTAGCAGGTACTCAGCAGGCGGTATTTGAATTGAAATGGGTCAAGGAGAAAGGAAGGCAAGGAGAAGGGGGGGAAAAGGTCAATGGGAAAATCTTATCTTAGGGTATTCTAAAACTTCCTGAATGATATTCTGCCAATCAAAATCTAAGCAGAATTGCTGGTATTGTCTAAATCATGTCCAGAATAGGACACTCCTTACGTGACAGTCTCAAAGTATTGAAGACATAGAAATTATTTCCTTGTGTCCAGAAAAAAATGGGTGTGATGTTGGGGCGCCTGAGTGGCACAGTCGTTAAGCGTCTGCCTTCGGCTCAGGGTGTGATCCTGGCATTATGGGATCAAGCCCCGCATCAGGCTCCTCCGCTGGGAGCCTGCTTCTTCCTCTCCCACTCCCCCTGCTTGTGTTCCCCTCTCGCTGCCTGTCTCTGTCAAATAAATAAATAAAATCTTAAAAAAAAAAAAAAAGAAAGAAATGGGTGTGATGTCATTGGTGACACGGCAACAGCAGGCGAGGAGCGCATGCATACATGAGCCGTGCAACCGGAACTGGGGACAGCTGTGATCAGCCAATGCAGGCCTCGTTGAGGTTTCTTTACATTCAAGACATTGTCATCCAAGATGCTGGTGGTGTATATTTCTGATAACCTCTAGAATTTCACTTCTTTCTATTAAATATTTGTCTGGAAACTCTTATTATCCCACATTACATAATCCCTCTGATAACAAAGATCGTGTTTATTAGACTAGCATCTAGGTGAAGGGTGAGGGCATTAGGCTGAGACATGCCCAAGTTATCATCTGAGGCAGGTTTGCCAAATCGTTTTCCTTCTTCTTCATAATTGTTTATCTACAGTGTGCCTTATTTTTACAATTTTTATTATTTGATGTTTTGGGGCACCTGGCTGGCTCAGTCAGCGGACGTGCAACTCTCGATCTCAGGATTGTTGAGTTGGAGTGCCATGTTGGGGGTAGTGTTTACTTTAAAAAGTTATTTGCTATTATAACACATACTGTAACACAATAAAACTAAAATAATAAAGTCAACATTTTCCCATGCCACCTCTTTCAGGTAACTTCCGTTAACAGCCTGGTGAATGTTCTTCCTTGTGTGCTTAACGTACGTGTTCAGGCCCATCTTCATGGTTACAGGGGTCTGATGTTCCTTTTTCTGTTCTCCCTCCTGCCCTCAGCCTGTCCTTGACCCTGTAGCTATCATCTCTCCTTCTTCCCTCTTCCCTTCTACATCCCTTTTCTCTCTCTTTCTTCTCCCTGTTTTTCATCTTTCACCTTTTCCTCCCTCATTCCCTATTAGCCTTGCAATACCCAGACTCTCAGGAAATTGAGTTTTCGCCCTCAAAGTGTGACAGCTCCGTCTAAGCTTTGGGGATGGACTTTATTCCTCGGGTTGCCTTGCTCACTTACAAAGCCTCAGCATGAGACTGTGAGAGGCAAAGGTGGGAAGAAATTAAAGACTCAGTTTATCAACGTTAGCTTACTTGGCTGAAATATTTCAGAACTCAGGGTGCTTTTGTTATTATTGAAATCTTTATTGTAAACATTTAACTCAAAGAGTAAATTATACTTATTGTTTAAAAAAGCAAAAGGTAAATTTATGTTTATCTCCTGAGATTTCTCTCCCTGCAGTCCTACTGCCCAGGAATAGTGTAGTATTTCCTTTCAGATGTTTTCCTAGACTTGTGTAAAGCATCCTAAATGTTGTATATAATGTGTATGTGGCTTTGTCACTGACTATATGGAATCTCTGGGTACTACCTATAGGCCAACCTCTTTCCTTGTCAATGCCGCGTTATATGCTGCAGAATTAATCTAACCATTTCCAGTATAAGCACTTAGTTGCTTCCAATTTCCAGGATGCAGTTCTAATCTTTCAATCCAGACTTTCCCAAGAGAATGCTGTCCATCCTTGTCTCCTTGGTGACCTGAGGCTGCTGACATGAGTGACTGTTCCTTCATCAGTGACCCCCACAACACTGAAAATGTCCTTTGTCTCCTACATGTCCGTGAAGCAATCCCTTCGAGGCTCATCCGTTAGTTTTGTTGTTCTGTTATTTTGGCTCCCACTTAGACCTACGCAGGTTTGATGCGGGATCCCAGATCTGACCCCGTGAGCCACGCACACTGCAGCCATGCACACCGCCCACGTAATGGGTGTGCTTTCACAGACCTAGTCCTGCCCTCTCTTTTCCTTGGGTTCTGACCTCTGCAAGAAGCTAAGTAGCTTTCCAGGTGACAGGTTGCATAAAAGCTTTTACTTGAGACCCTAGTCCGAGGGCCCCGAAGGACAGAAAACACAGCAGCGCCCTTGTCAGTATGAGTCAGCTGCCAGCAGGAGATGATGCCTTAAATGAAGGTGAGGGTGAGGAAGCTGTTAGCTCAGTGGACTTAGGGGCCTCACTGGACCATTTACAGGAAAGGACTGTGATGGAGGGAAGAGGTGGCTGAGAGACAAGGAACTGAGAAGCTGAAAGATCTTACAGGATTTTCCCTTCCATGTTACAATCACCACTTCATGAAATAAGTTACTTCTCAGGGTAGGAGCGGTCTTAAATGCACTTACTTATTTTAAATTTCCATTTTAACATCTTATTCACTAGGATAGTTACTTGTTTTTCACATTGTGAGCGGTTAAAAAATTAAAATATTTATTAAAGTGAATATTACATTAGAAATTATGTCCACATTAAACCTAACTACCTATTTGAGAAGGAAGCACCCCAAACGTTCTCCTAATATTTTCTCTCTGAAGCAAGAATCCATGTTTCTTTTTTTTTTCCTTTCAGATTTTCCACAGTCCATTTTATTATTTTTTTTTTTTTACTTTTTGTTTCAAATTTTTATTTGAATTCTAGTTAGTTAATATCTAGTGTAATATTGGTTTCAGGGGTAGAATTTAGTGATTCATCACTTACATACAACACCCAGGGCTCATCACAACCAGGGCCCTCCTTAATCCCCATCCCCCATCTAGCCCATCCCCCCCCCACCTCCCCTCCAGCAACCCTCAGTTTATTAAGAGTTGTTAAGAGTCTCTTTTGGTTTGCTTACAAGAACTGATGTTTCAAGTATATTCTTTCCTATTGGTGAGTTTTTTTGTATTGACCATTAAATAGTCCCTAGAACTGACTTTCAGTATTCAACAGATATTGACCTTGTTTTTCTAAGGTGTCACAGCCAAAACAAGAGTATAGATGAACAAGGGAATTTATTGCGTGGCAGTAGCAAGAGTGAATTGATATTATTATTATTATTATTATTATTATTATTATTATTATTTAGCAAAGACTCTTATGATTCAAATAGTTATAGTTTTCACATTAAAACTTCATTTATTTGGAATTATAGAAAGAATGCCAAGCAGACTTGGTAAAAAGTAATGGTTGACTATTTCTAAGTGAAATTTAAAAATTTTTTGACAGTGGGATCCTGCCCAGCGTGGAGCCCAACATGGGGCTTGAACTCATGACCCTGAGATCAAGACCTGAGCTGAGATCCTGAGTCAGATGCTTAACCGACTGAGCCCCCTAGGTGCCCCTATGTGAAATTTCATTTAGTTTAAAGTACAAAGTATATTTCAAAACTATACTACTATAACATAGCAAAGAAGCTAAATTTGTGAAAAAAATAAATTCAGAACTCCAATCACGTACATAATTTCTATATGTAGTTTCTTTAAAGGTATGATTAATTAAATGTATTAGACTAATTGAAATTAAATAATTCAAAGAATAATTCCTGAATCTGGAATTTAGAGATATATGGAAATAACCCTATATTTCTTAAGTTTTTTGTTTGAAAAAGATGCTCATTCTCACAGCTTTCTCCTCACCAAGAAGACCTGACAATTGTAGTGGAGAAACAAACTTGTGAATGTATATACAGTAGGAATCAAACCATTTGGAATTGGCATAGTCGATCTGATGTGATTTTAAATATTTTTAGCTTATTTATCTCAGACTGAAATTTGGGCCTAGAGGTTGAAATACTTAAGAGAAATGGGAGGAAATGATTTGGCCTGTGAAAGCACCAAGCTCCTGGACATGCCACCTCGGCCACGCTTCCTATCACCACCCCTGTTTCTGACTCATGACCCCTCGGCCATCACCACCTGGGTGGACCTCCTACATGTCACTCTGGTGTGTCTCTAAAGGTCTGCCTTCGGCTCAGGTCATGATCCCAGGGTGCTGGGATCGAGTGCGGCTTCAGGCTCCTTGCTCAGTGGGGAGCCTGCTTCTTCTCCCTCTGCCTGCTTGTTCTCTCTGACAAATAAATATATAAAATCTAAAAAAAAAAAAAATCTTAGCATTTTTTAAAAGCTTTTT
>NC_048228.1:50534870-50608908 GCF_002007445.2 Ailuropoda melanoleuca | reverse complement strand
ACCGCCGGGATCACGCCCTGAGCCGAAGGCAGACGCTTAACCGCTGTGCCACCCAGGCGCCCCTAAAAGCTTTCTTTCTTGATCAATATATCTGTTTTAATCTTTTAAAAAATGCTTTGGGGGGGGCGCCTGGGTGGCACAGCGGTTGAGCGTCTGCCTTCGGCTCAGGGCGTGATCCCGGCGTTATGGGATCGAGCCCCACATCAGGCTCCTCTGCTGTGAGCCTGCTTCTTCCTCTCCCACTCCCCCTGCTTGTGTTCCCTCTCTCGCTGGCTGTCTCTATCTCTGTCAAATAAATAAATAAAATCTTTAAAAAAAATGCTTTGGAAACTAGTGTGAAAGCACCATTTCTAGATTTCTGGGTACAGTCTTTTTTTTTTTTCTTTTTTTTTCTAAGTAGGCTCCACGTGAGGGGCTTGAACTCATCACCCTGAGACCAAGACCTAAGCTGATTTCAAGAGTCAGATGCTTAACCGACTGAGCCGCCACACAGGGTCCCCCTGAGTACAGTTTTAATAGTAACTGAAAGGCAGCCTGACTTTACAGAGACCATCTTTACTAATTGTCTTGGGGGTTAGTCATACATACACTTGATACGTGTAACTCTTCCACGGTCACTTATCAGTTCTGCTTTGGGAGGAAGGGACACCATTCTGCAGGAGAACTGAGATGCCAGGTGAGGGAACTTGCCCCTCGCTTTTGCAGGGAGACGTCAGCGTCATTTTGTATTGCTGCTGAGGTTACTTCATTTCCAGGCTCAGCTTTGATCCCATGAGACAGGTGGTTTTCCTTTCATCTACACATATCTGACAATGCCTCTAAGTTACACATACAGGTCGAAAGTGTTTTTCCAGAATCTGTGGTACACTGGAAGCCCAGGGATTTCTCATCCTGGTGACGGTTTTCACTGGTATAATATAGGCTGTGTGGGAGGTAAGATTTGGACCCAAAGTATGTTTTAATCACCAATTTAAACTGATATTTCATACAGGAACAGAGGGACCTGTTCCACCCTTACGAGATTTCACCTGACCCTGAGCACCCAGGAAACAAGATAAAGCAGCAGCAGGACCGGTCTTATCTGTTCTGCCCACAGAGCTCCTGGCTGTGTCTTCCAACTAATACTTCTTATTTCCTCAGCCTGGTGGCAGATGAGGAATGTGCTGTCTCTACTGAAGGGCTGACCACTTATTTAAAGCTGAAGTTGTGAACATCACCTTCACCCAAATCTAGATTTCCACAGGACATTAAACACAGGGCAGGCAGCATTAGCCTCCGGGCTTCTAACCTGCAGCAACGCGTCTGTGGGTACTCCGTCGGTTATGTGGCAGGTGTATGTGTGTTGGTAATACCATGTTGAAGACAAAATCCAGTTTGAAGGGGGATAATACCTTTTTCGAGGTGGGAATAAAGGTTTCAGTAGAGGTTTATTCAGTGGTAAATAAACTGTGGTGGCTAACGCTTTTGCGCTTATAACAAAGAGTACAGCCAAGTAAAGACAAACGGTGTCAAGTCTCCCCCAACGGGAGCTTCTAGCTCCTACCTAATCAGGCATTCTCTTTTCTGCGTCTCTCTATATATTTACTGCCTTACATATAGAACCTGAAATTTTAACAACAGGGATTCCGTTTGAGTGAGAAGATATAAAACCAATCTCAGACCTTTCTGTTATCTTAATCTCTGGTGATGACATGTGAGAGCAATTAAGAAAGGTACTCAAAGAAAAAAAAAAAACCTTACCTCCACTGAAAGAAGCTGGAAGAGCTTTGGAAGAAAGATGAAACTAAAAGCTCCATACCTTCCTTAAGAATATTAACTGGGCAGCTAGATCACAAATGCAAAACAAATGCAACTGTGTACATTGTCTGAGACCCTAACGTTCCCAAAGCTGAATCCAGCCTCCTGAGAGAGGTAATCACCTGCCTCTCCTCTAGAGATAATGCTCATGGAAACAAAAAGGGGCTGGGAAGGGAGGTTTCAACAGCATTAGCCGATCAGCAACAACCTGGATCTCTCCGGTTGACTTATACCGAAAAGAGGACATGCGGAGAAAAAGGGTGGTTATTTTCCTTGTAATGTGAGCTTTTATTCCCCCCCGCAAGCTGTGAACTTTTTACCTTGCTTCATTCATGCTTCATTTGATCAATTACTAACTGTATGGGCCCTGAAAGCGAGCGCGGGCTCCTGAAAGTTGGTATTTTGCTCCTGGACTCCGTTTCATTTCAAAATGGGGCGGGGTGGGGGAGGTTAACCACCTTCCTGACTGTGAGCTGCGAAAGGAGAGACGCGGAGCATGTGTGTCGGTCCCCTTAATACCACGAGGACCGGAGGACTTGGCCCGCGGAGGGGCGAGCGGAGCCCGACTCTTCATTCCCAGAAGCCGTTTTCAAACCTTGGGGAGCCTTCTCTGCCATTGAAATGCAAATCCCGTCCTGAGCGCCCGGGCCAATCCGGGAGGCTTCCTGTGGGATTACCTGGTGGCGAGCGCCGAGCGAGCGCGGCCCCTCCGGCGCGGGCTCCGCGGCCGGGAGGCGTGGTCGTGGGGCGCCCCCGCACCCTGGGTCCCCGGGCGCCGGGATTCGGGCCCCTGCAGCTGCGCGCCCCGGACTCGCCGCCCTGCAGCCGCAGTAGCCGGGGCGCGGCGGCGCCGCCCATTGTTGAGCGCGGCCGAAACCCCCGGCGATGCCCTGCGCCGCCTCCTCGGAGCGGCGGCGAGGTTTGAACTTGGCGTCGGCCTGGAGTCCTGCGCGGCGCGGGAGGCGGCGGCGGCCCCGCGAGCGGCTATGGTGAGTGCGGTGCTCGGGTACCCTCCGGCGGGCGCGGTCGGGGCGCGCTGCTGCCTTGGGAGGGTGCCCCGCCGTCTGCTTTCTAAAGAGTGTTTATTTCTGTCCCTTCGGCGACTGTGGAAAACCCTGTGTGAGGATCGGTCCCGGGGCGGGCTTTCTCTGCCCGGAGCCGGCCAGGTGGGGGGTAGGTGGCGCGCTCCGACGGTCTCCTGGCACTCCCGGGCCTTGGCTTTTTTTTTTTTTTTTTTTTTTTTTTAATGGAAGCAGGAACTGCCACTCCAAGAGGAAAATAATTGCAGATTATCGACAGCATGAAAACTTTTCAGAAGAAATGATCTGTGAAATATTTTAATTTTGATAAATTGCTTCGCATGAGGGCCCCTACTGAGTTTAGAACGACTTGCCTTTCGTGATTTTACTGGATTGGTTTCTGTAGAAAAGATCCCAAATGTGCTTTGAGGGACACGCCTACTCCCCCCCACAACTTGTTCTAGATCTTAAGGCAGGTTTGTTTTTTTTAAAAGGTGTGTTCTACGGTCATGTAGCAGAAATTAAATAATGAAAATGAAATTATACCTGAAATTTATTCTACTCTGAATTGTCAGAGGAATAAAAGTGCTTTGCCAAAGGGTGTGGGAAGGTTTATAAAATTTCAATACAGGGAGCATCCTGGGGCGGGGGTGGGGTACAGTCTATCTCTTTCACTCCCTGATGTATTTTGTCCTTACTTTATTTTATTTTATTTAATTTAAATCGTAGTGTTGTGGTGAACCTCTGTGCACGGAGGCTTTTGGGTTGGGCGTGAATGGGCACCAGCATGCACATAATCTCCAAGGAGAGATTGCTGTGAGCTAACAGGGTGCTACAGGAAATCTTAGCACAGAGGCTTCTAAAGATTTTTCTGGGCGTTTTCTGTTTCTAATTATTTAATATTTAAACGCTTGTTATCATTTCCAATTAAAAATGTGTTAGATAAATCCCACCCACAAATAATTTCACCAGAAATTGGTTTACATTTTAATTAACGGCTTTTTTTGTCTTAATTTTTTTTTTCTGATTATGAAAGTATTATATGATCATTTGCAGAAAAGGTGCACCATACAGAACTGAGAAAGAAGTAAATAGTTATTCATAACAGTAACATTAATATTGTATATTAAGGCCTGGTTTTTCATAGAAGCCAAGTCATTTCAAAATTTTGCAGCTATGGACTTTTTTTTTTAATCTCTAACAAATTTGGTTTAGGAACTAAAACTAGGAAATGCCAAGGAAATAAACTTGTACTTTAAAAAAGGTTCTAACCACGAATAACTTCTTCACATGGTTCATGGAACAGAATTTATAGTGGCAATTTCTCTTGAATCAACTTCCCACATCTGCTCCTGACAAATGGTTTCTGTTTGTGTAGCCTGTTTTGTAAATACATCTCTCTACCATTAAGGCAAAGGGCCCAGACACATCCCTTACCAGTGCTTGTAGCTAGCTAGGCTCATAGAGTTAATATTTTTATTGGTTTCTACATCAGAACTTCTTCACTGTATGCTTGATAAAACCCTGGAGAAGGTTACCAAGGGATGTTGTGGAGAATTTACTTCCCTGGAGGTTTTAAGAATAGGATAAACATCCATCTGCTTTCAGTGCAGCACTGCCTGGGTAAAGGAAGACTGGGCCACCTCTCCAAACACCAAATGGAGGAATTCTAAGTCTATTTCAGTTTTCAATAACCTGGGACCAAAGGGTAGAAGGATTTCCCCCCAAAGCACCTGAGCCCAGTCAAGGCCTGTTTTGATTTATGTAAAACAAAGATCCTCCTTTGGTAAGAAGGATTCATAATGATCCGTAGGACTTTCCAGTAATTTTCTGTTTATGGATAGAAAATCAACAATGATTTAACTACTTTCTAAGAAACTGTAGGTTGAATATAGTGTAAGTTGTGTGATTTAAAGTAAATGGATGAATCGATTCACAGGAATTACAAATTCTTTTTTTTTTTTTTTAAAGATTTTATTTTATTTATTTGACAGAGATAGAGACAGCCAGCGAGAGAGGGAACACAAGCAGGGAGAGTGGGAGAGGAAGAAGCAGGCTCACAGCAGGGGAGCCTGACGTGGGGCTTGATCCCAGAACGCCGGGATCACGCCCTGAGCCGAAGGCAGACGCTTTAACCGCTGTGCCACCCAGGCGCCCCAGGAATTACAAATTCTGCCTCAGGTGGGGAGGGGTATGTGTGTCCTAAGCCTCTGAACTAAGGATGGTATCCCTGGGAGCTCTCTCCACTCTGGATCCAACTTTCTTTTCAGTATCCTCTTTTGTGGGTTAAATCTGATTATGTTTTTACATCAACATTACATTTGACTTTTTTCCTCAAAATGTATTCCTGTGTAGCACTTTTGCCCAAACCGAGTATTCCTGTAGCTTCTGTTGGAGGCTGCTCCCTTGGGCCAGCAGGGCTGCCCTATTGCTGGTTTCTTTCAGATGGTCCGGATTTCACGGGCTGCTGCTTCCTCTACCCCTCTGTTTGACAGAAGTATCCTGTAATTCTAACCACTGTGTGACCTCAATTGCAGTGACACCTTCCTCCCTTTCCGTAATGTCACTTGATCAGGAGCAGCCACCACGCTTTCTCCCCAAAGGATCACTGAGAGGGGTTCACTTTCTAGGAAAGGTCATGTTGTAAAGAAAATGGGGAAGTCAAGAGTCTCTGGGCTGGGCAGTTTTTCACTTTGCTTGAATGAGCAGTGCCTCCCCTTCACACCCTTCAGCTTGTCATATTTCTCCATGCATGCCAAGCATGTTTTCTTATGCTATAGTAACACCCAAAGAAGGAACAGGAGTCTAACAATGGTCTTTCATTTGTTCAGCAAACATTTACTATGTGGGAGGCAGCCCAGGGAATGAAGATGGGTTCTTTGCCCTCAGGCAAGGTGTCCTATAAGAGGAGAAATCAAATGTTAATAAGCTAGTGCTATTCTGAGGGACTATAGGGGTTAAGAAATTATGTTTATTGTAAGTTAAACATATACCAACCCTATGACCCACTATTCCCCTGCCTAGCTATTTACCCAAGATAGATGAAAACAAATGTCCACGAAAAGACTTGTACAGAATGTTCATAGTAACTTTATTGATAATTGCCAACGACTGGAAACAACCCTGTGTCCATCAACAAGAAAATGGATGCACTGCGGTACATCCACACAATGGACTACTACTCAGCAGTCAAAAGAATGAACTCCTGATGTACACAGCCAGCTAGACGAATCTCAGAAGCATTATATTAAAGAAGCCAGATGCACAAGGATTCATAAGCAATTCTATTTACAAAGTACTAGGACAGGCAAAACTAATCTATGGTAGAGAAGTTAGTGGTTGCCTCTGGGGGATGGAGGGATTGACTGGAAAGGCTAAAGAGGTTTTTCTGGAGCAATGGAAAGGTTCTAGGTCTTGTTTTGAGTGGTGGTTGCATAGTTCTACACAATTATCAAGCTCCATCAAACCGAACACTTAGGACCTATGTATTTTATTGTATGCAAAACATTAGTTCAATTAGAAGAAGAAAAGCATTCTAGAGCTAGATAAGGGTTCTAGAGCTAGACAAGGGAACCCATCCCTTCTCTCCCTCTAGGTGTATATCGCCTCGGGGACATTAGTAAATACCTCTGAACCTGCAAGCATTAGACAATAATGAAGCATCTTCTTGGAGTCGTCGTGTGGGTTGAGCTCGATAATGAAAGTACTTAGCTTAGTAAGGACTCAGTAAATGTCAGCTACTAATCCCATGCACTGTGATAAAAATAAATGTGGTTTTGGTGTTGATAAAATTATTTGTACTTTGTGTAAAAGCCGTCTCATTTATTTAAGATTATGAAGGATCCTGTAACGTATTAACTGATCTCCTTAGCATTATATGTATCTTCTTTTCAGTAAGTTCTTTTTTTGAGGTTGTAGTGAATTTAAAGTTCTTGCCTACAGCCTACCTTTTCAAAATACCAGGGGCTTTTCGTTGCCAGCAGAGGTAAAAAGAGAGGACTCTGTTTTTGAGGACTGATTTAGTGAAATTTGTTTAAGCTGAAGGACCAGACCAGGTTTATAGCTTCCTCTGGGAATCCGAGAGAAAAGGTTACATTTCACACCCTCTTTCTAAAGATGTAGGTGGACAAAAACTCTTGAACTCTGTATCAAATTGATAGTGTACTTCTTTTTAAAGGGACAAAAACTAAGTTGAATTTTCAGTAAGATACCTTGGACGGAGTGGTAAATATGATAATAGTTTACTTAATCCATTAAGCTTCAATTATTTCAGTTCAACAAAGTACTTGGGAAAGACATTTTGTACTTTGCCAACTCCAACAGAGGCATTTTGTTGTTAGGTTGGTGTAATTCATTCAGTAAACATTTATCACACATTTACTGAGACCGTATTAGCCCTGGAATTCAATCATGGCTGATAAGATGTTTTACACTCAAGGGTTCATAGATGCCCCGACTGTAAGTGTGAATGTGTATCCATTTCTCTTGGAACTTTTTTCAGAGCAGAGGGCTCTGTCTTAGGCTAGTCTTATCGGTTTTTTGTTTTTGTTTTAAAGCCTCTTGCTTAAGGAGGAGGTTTAAATCCTGGTCGGGTTTTTTTGTTTTGTTTTTGCCATCAATACTGTTTTCTTAAACATCAGAGTTACTCGCTAAGGTTTTCCTTTATTATCTTCCTAAAAATAAGAACAACAAAATGTTCTATATAAAGGCAGTTCAGTGTAGTGAAAAGGTCTTACACTATGGAGACGGAGCACCCTACATCTGCATCTGAGCTCTGGTACCTGCCAGCGGTTTAGGGCAAGATCTTAATTCTTTAAGCCTCAGTTCCCTTATCTATAGAATGGTGATGATAAGACCTTGAAAGAGATATTAATACTGTCACACTGAGGCTATTCTAACCATTAAATGACAAAACACATGTAAAAGTAAAAAGCCCGGCGCCTGGTGGGTGTCAATTTCTGAAATGTATTGAGTACTTGCTAAGAGGGAAGTACTTGCTGAGAGTCCTCTTGTATCTTCTTCACACTCCTGGCAGGTAGGCGCTCTTGTTATCCCCCTTTAGAGATCAGGAAACCCAAAACCCAAGAGATGAAATAGTTTGCTGAGGGCATGGAGGTGCCAGGGTTGGAACTCCACAGGATCCTGCCGCTCAACTGATGAGTCTCATAGTGGAGGTCACTTGCTTTTCCCTTTTAGGTAAAATTATTTTTAAGAGTTAATTACTGCAGTAAGTGGCTTTAGTGCCACCGTTACGGGATGCACACAAGTGCACACTGGTGATGGAGGAATTAGTTGACCATGGTGGGGTGCTGCGGGGGGGCGGGCAGGAAGGGCGGTAATGAACGTGTCAGATTCTTTTCCCAGGCCCTCAGAAGTCGTCCTGTCAGCCGCCCTCTCTGAGCCCTGGTTGTTGTGCAAGGTGCTCTGTATTAGTGTTCTCAACACCCAGGCCTCCTTTGCAGTGCAGCTAAACTGCCAGAATCTTGGACTTTTTCCTCAGCTACCCACATGGTGCCCGGTCTATTTGCAGACCCACCAGAGAAGCTCCCTGGCATGCAGAGGAAGTCCCACGGGAGGCAGCCCGCTGCAACTCGGGGACATGGGAAGGAGTTCCATTGGAAAGTGTTGCTTGCAGGCTCTGTTTGAAGGAATGCCATGTGTACCAGTTCTGTCCACCCAAGTGAGCCACATTATCACAGGGCAACATTCTTGGCAGATGATGCTCTTAGGGTTCTGCTCTCTGAAGGGGAAAAAAGAAATCTGGAGGGAAAGCCTGCAAGGATCTTTGCTTTCTGGCCATCCCTGACCCTTTAAGGCTGCTCCTCTGTGTGCAAGCTCCACTTACTTGTCTTGGAGTCTGACTCACAATAGATGTGCATGGCTCAAGTGAGGAGAATTGCGGGACCGTCACTTGAAGTCCCTCCCTGCCTCCTCACCATTGCCTCCAGCCTCTGCCCCTCAACTTTAAGCCTTTTGTGTCGGTTCCCATGGTTACCTCTTCACCGCTAGCAGCTGGAATGCCACAGTGAGAAGAGGCTGCCTCCCCTACTGAGCCAGGTCTGGCTGGGCTGAGGCCACCGTTCTGTCACTGGATTCCTGACATGGGGTCACAGTCCAGTACCTTCTCTTTGTCATGGGTTCTGTACCTTTCCCAGGCTTGGCAGGTTGGGGTTGCAGTGGGAGGAGACATGAAGGGTGATGTACAGGGCATGTCTTGCCCTAGGCCTGCCTGGCTGCCCCATGACCCGCCGAGCTCCTGCCTGATGCCATTTGCTTCTGTGTGTTAGTGCTCAGTGGAGGGGGAAGGACCCGCTCTGCCCAGTCAGAGAAAAGTGATCCCTCGCTTCCCCACCTGCTCTTGCTTTGGCTTTTGTTCCCAATACCATCTGTTTATAGGTTAGTCAACAATAATAAGGCCAGGCTCTGGTCTTGAAGGAATTGGTATCAAAAGCAAGTTTCCATCCAGCCTGGAAGATCAGGCAGGCACTTGAAACTGGGGGTAGCACAGGGACTTGAGCCTCAAGATGAGAACAGGGTAGCTACGAATTTGTCTTGAAGCTCTTTCCTGAGATACTCTTGAGAGGCTTAAATTCCTTCTCATTTGGAGTCCAGCTGGCCTAGAGTTAAGATAGGACTTGTAACTACAGGTAGAAATTAAGCAGCCTTGGTAGTGAAGGTAGGAAAGGTAGTTAACAATAGAAACCACCAAAAATCATCACTCCTGAGGAAGACAATAGTGGAAGAATTGTTAGGTTCTTCCTGGGGTAAGGCAACTCTGTTTTCTAGAGACTGTTCAGCCTGCAGATACCTAAGTGAGCCTTGGGTGACATGATGACCTTGTAGAAGGTGGTTAAGGGCACCCATTGGAGCCTTATAATGTGTTAGGGTCCTGGCTCTACCACTTTCTTTGTGATCTAAAGCAACTTACACAGGCATATCTTGGAGATATTATGGGTTCAGTCATAGACCACTGCCATAAAGTGAGTCAAATGATCTTTTTGGTTTCCCAGTGCATATAAAACTTAGGTTTATACTAAACTGTAATCTAGTAAGTGTGCAATAGCATTATGTCTAAAAAACAGTGTACATACTTTAAAAAATACTTTATTACTGGCGCCTGGGTGGCCCAGTCAGTTAAGTGTCTGCCTTCGGCTCAGGTCATGATCCCAGGGTCCTGGGATTGAGTCCTGCATCAGGCTCCCTACTCAGGAGGAACCTGCTTCTCCCTCTCCCTTTGCTCCTCCCCCCCTTGCTTGTGTTCACGTGCTCTCTCTCTCTCTCAAATAAATAAAATCTTTAAAGAAGTACTTTATTGCTAAAATACTATCATCTAAGCTTTCAGCAAGTTGTAATCACTGATCATGGATTACCTTAACAAATATTATAATACTGAAAAAGTTTGAAATATTGCAAGAATTACCAAAATGTGCCACAGGGACAGGAAGTAAGCAAATGCTATTGGAAAATGGTGCTGTTAGGCTTGCTCAGTGCGGGGTTGCCACAAACCTTCCCTCTGTAAGAAAGCACAGTCTCTAGGAAGCACAATAAAGCGAAGTGCAATAAAATGAAGTATGCCTGTATTTAAATTACCTGTGCCTCAGCTTTCATTTCTGTGAAAGGGGGCCACATTTCATGGGGTTGTTATGAGGACTAAATTTGTTATATAAGATACTTTCTAAATCGGAAAGCCTAACAGAGGCGCCATTTGTATTTTTTAAAAGATTTTATTTAGTTATTTATTAGAGCATAGGCAGGGGGAACAGGAGAGAGAGAAGCAGGCTCCCTGCTGAGCAAGGAGCCCCACACGGGACTCAATCCCAGGACCCTGGGATCACACCCTGGAGACAGACGCTTAACCAGCTGAGCCACCCAGGCGTCCCAATTTGTAACATTTTTAAATGGTGTTTTGAGAACACTATGCTAAACTCAGGCCAGATTTTGTCAGTCCCACTTTTGTGTTACATATGTCAGTGGGTCCAGAATTCCCCTGGAGGGGATAGGGTCATGTTGGGGTGAGTAGGGACATACAGGATTAAAAAAACGACTCTAGACCCTATTATACTAATCCCGTAGTAACCAAAGGAAAGTAAAAATGTTGGGGACAAGTAGAAACTCAGCCTATGGAACCATAATTAAAAACACCTTGAAAAGGTATATTGTAAACCTCAATTACTTTTCCACAAATTGTCAGCATGGGGGGGCGTGGGTGGCCCAGTCAGTTAAGCAGCTGCTTTCAGCTCAGGTCATGATCTCAGGGTCCTGGGAGCCCTGCATCAGGCTCCCGGCTCAGCGGGGAGTCTGCTCCTCCCTCTGCCTGCCCCTCCCCCTGCGCGTGCACTCTAGATCTTGAGTGTGCTGTCTTCTATTAAATCAATAAATACAATCTTTAAAAACAACAAACAAATTGTCTGAATTTTGGTACCTTGCCTTCCATTCAGACCTGCTTCCCAAGAATATAAAGCAACAGCTGCAGGAAAGCTTGGGAGACAGATGCCTGTTTTGGGTGAGAGCAGAAGTTGGAAACATTTAGGTTTGTGATTCGGAGGCATTTAAATAGCGTGAAATGTCTGTTATCTACCCTAAACAGAAGAACGAATCTTGCATATTGTGGACACAAATGCAGTTGTCATGAGCTTAAAAAAAGTGCATGTGAGCTTCTTTCTAAGACCCAATAATCCTCTTGGGCAAAGTAAGGATTAGGCCTTCCTCACAAACAAGGGTGGGGGGTGAGTTCATTTTTGCTAAGATTCCTCAGCTGATGCCAAATTTAGCAAGGGACCTATTTTCTCTCAATGAATGACAATCTCCACTTTCAGTTTTGATGTCTACCCCTCTCCTCTAGGCAGGTTTAGGACAGGAGCAACTTACTTTGCACGTAGATAGTGAAACCTTGGCTCCCACAGACCACATTGCGACCCCAGGAGCCTTCCCGAGCCAGAGTCCCTTCACCTCCTCCCGCCTGCAGGAGGGGAGGGATGTCTTGCCCCAGAACCTGATGTGGGAGGACTCCAGGGACTCAAGAAAGTTGGGCCCAAACTCCTGTTTTTAGGACAGCCTTGCATGTACATTGGCTGGAGCACCATTTCTTCCCTGCTGCCTGAGGCTCCTCTGATGAGGGGAGGCCCCTAGAAGAGCTCCTCAGGCTAATTCTGACATCCTTGTGCTTGGGGAACTATTTCTTTCATACCAGGGGCTCGGGCCTCTGTGCTAGTCCGTTCCCAAGGGGCCTTCCTCATGCTCCATATTTCTTGTTATTGTATGCCATAATCCTTCACTCTGGAGTGAAATATTTATATACCTCCCCAAATGCTTTGGACCTTTGCGGTTTTCCTTTTTGAATGAATTCAAGAGCCCATCCTTACGCCAACCATTCTGTCACACCCCTTGGGTGACTTCTGTTCATCTCTCTCATGTACCACTGTGATCAGATGATAATAGCCATGTCTCGTGGTGGTTATCACACGCGGGCTCTTTTTGTCTCATGTAAGTAGGTAGCCGAAGGGTGATGTGGAAGAAATGCCAGGCATGCATGGCTTAGCACGTGGCAATTCCTAAGAAAAAAGTATTCAAAGCCCAGTTTAATAAGGGGTGGTGCAGAGAGGATGTGGCCTTCAGCCGTTCCTTTTTCTACTTGTTTTATTTCATTTTGCTTTTTTTGTTGTTGTTGAAGATTTTATTTATTTATTTGAGAGGGACAGAGATAGGGACAGAGATAGAGTATGAGTGGGGAGGAGAGGAAGAAGCGGGCTCCCCACTGAGCAGGGAGCCCAACGTGGGACTTGATCCCAGGACACTGGGATCGTGACCTGAGCCGAAGGCAGATGCTTCACCGACTGAGCCCCCCAGGTGCCCCCTCATTTTGCTTTCTTTATGAGGATCCTCACTGTTTCAAATGACAAGAAAATTCACTGAATTTTGTTTTTAAAGTACAGTATCTGGTCCATATCATGTGCCCAATAAATGCAAGTTTCTGTTCTCTTGGTAGGAAGCTAACATTTATTGCCAGGCTCTAAGTGCTTTTTACATATCAACTTGTTCGAGTCTCCCAGCTACCCTTTGATGCCGGTGCTATTATCCTATTTTATAGAGGAGGAAACTGAGGCATAAGAGGTTAAGTGTTCTGCCAGAGATCAAACACCTATTAGGTAATAGGGCACAAATAAGAACAAAAGCAGCTGGGTCCAGAGTCCATATTAATACAACTTACACAGTCTGCCACTTGCGAGAGTTGATTTAAGGGCAGGCTCTGAGTATTTGCGGCGAGGGCCGTATCCCTCCAGTGGTGAAGATAGCCTCAGTTTAACCATAGGGCCTGCATGAGGGCCCTTGGTTTTTCTTATGCCCTCGCTCTGTACAGGCTTCAGTGGGTGGAGGGATTGGAGTCAAAAGTAAATGTGAAGCAGATTCAGTGTTAGTAGGTTAAAAGATTTGGCCAGCCATTTGGCTCTTTCCCCTACCCACCCTTTTCCAGTTTTGGTGCAAAAGTTGACATAGAAGTCATTGGCTAAGATCTGGAGATATGCTGAATGCCAGTGGTATAAATTGCACGTGTGGATCCACTGGGAGGTTTCGAGGGATACCAAGTGAGAAAAAGCAGCAGCAAGAGCAGGACGTGCAAAGGGACACAGGTCTGAGACCTACCATTCACATCTCTGCATGACTGAGGGGTTACGTGGGGCCCCCCTGTAATCAGCAAGCAGCTGAACCAGGAGGGGTAAGCAAAAAGGAGAGGGGGGTTTTTTGTTTTGTTTTGGTTTTTTTTAAAGTTTTTATATATTTGACAGAGACAGCCAGCCAGAGAGGGAGCACAAGCAGGGGGAGTGGGAGAGGAAGAAGCAGGCTCCTAGTGGAGGAGCCCGATGTGGGGCTCGATCCCAGAATGCTGGCATCACGCCCTGAGCCGAAGGCAGACGCTTAACGACTGCGCCACCCAGGCGCCCCAGAAAGAAGAGGTTTTTAAGTACAAGTCAGTGATATGCCTATGATGGAAAGCACCAGATAGGGTTCAGGCCTAAGAGAATACAGAGTGAGCTTCCTAGATGGTAAACAGTGATTTAAAAAGCAGAAAAGGAGAGTAAGGGAGGGACAGTGACCTGGAAGGTTAGGTCTAAATATACAGACATGTATATATAAATATATAGACCAAAAGGCCAGGAACAGTAACAGGAACTGGGGGCTTTTAAAGAAAGGGCAGTTTCTTTTTCATAGGGTGAAAACTATGATAAATGGTCAGTCATCAGAAAATGGGGAACAGCTATATTAGGTTAAGAACAGAGATTTTATGGCATCAGTTCTTAAAATGTTCTTCCAGACACTGGAGCCAAGAAGTCAGGCTTTCTTCCTCCCCCTCCAGGAGACCAAGGGGAGATGCGTGGGAAGCCTCTGGCAATGACACTCAAGACCTGCTAGCAGGAGAGAGAGAATAATTAGTCCAGCTTCATGCATGATGGACATGGAACAGGATAAAGAAAAGAAACACAGGAAACCAAGAACATGACTTTTAATAAGGCAAATAATGAAAATGAGTACATGCATCCATCGAGCATAAATCCAAAGGAATTTCTCCAAAGGGCTCTGAGGACAGACTCAGGCCTGTATAAATGCACTTCTGTCTGCTTAATCTCCAAAAGCATTCTGGCTCCTTCAAAACATAAGGCAGCAAAACTGCATAGAGCTTTGCCAGCTGTTTGTCTGTTGGAAGGCTCAGGCATAGTCCCCCAACGCTGGTCCTCTCTATCCCACGGAAGCCTGCTGCTAATGAGATGGACCAAATAGGACTGAATTGTACTTTCAAAAAGAAATTGGCTGACAGTCTTATAGAGAAAACAAGAAAAAGAAGAGAGACTCACCTTCCCCAAAACGTGTATGGTAAATACCCTTAAGAGTTGATGGGCAGAGAACTCCATTCTGGATGCATCCCACAATTATGCCCTTTATAGTCTCCTGATCCATTCAACAAATCTGCATTATGGGCCTACTGTGAGCTACTCACTGTGGTAGGCCCTAGGTGCATGGTGGTTTAAAAAGCAAAACTGAAGGCAAGCCAGCCATGGGCCCAGACCGCACTGAGCTCACTGTTCAGTAGAAGGAACAGACCGTGTACAAGTGAATGATTCCATGCAGCCATTAGTGCCATGAAGGAAAAGACCAGGTGCCAGGAAAGAGAACCTGGCAGTAGGTGAGGTGGTCTCTGATGCTCGACCTGGGACCAGAAGGCTAAGGAGGAGCCAGCCAAATGAACTGGGAGGAAGATTGTTCCAGACAGAGGAAACAGCATGTGTGAAGGTGAAGATGTGGGTGGGGTGGGGAGCTCAAGGCCGGCCAGTGAGATCAGGGCAGAGTGGGAGGGTGATGTGGAAGGGAGGACTGGAAGCCAAGTCACTTGGGCCGCAACAACCAAATGAAGGGACTTGAATTTTATCCAGAATGCAGGGAGCAGCTACACAGAGTTTTACTAGAGAATGACACAAGCCATTTCCATTTTTAAAAAGTGTCGCTGGCTGCTGGGGAGACGCTGGATTGAAGGGGGACAGGACTGGAAGTGTCCAGTGAGGAAGCTGTTTCCTGTTGGATGAAACACAACAAAAAGGAAGAAATTGCTGGTTCTACAGATAAACCCAGCATGTCGCTAACATGGTAACAGACCATGCTAAGGACATGTGGTTTTTTTGCTGCTCTACCGCAAGACAAAATAAAACTGTTAAAACTCAATAGAAACCAGGAATCTAAAGGGATCTGGAGAGATCATTTAAAAGGCCTGGCTCTCAGTTCCTTCCAGCTTTCACTCCGGCTTCCCCAGGCATTCACAGTTTTCATGAAGTTCAAGACAGTCACAAGGAACAGAATGATCTGGAACTTTTTCTTCTGATATTGGCTGAAAGTTCAGAAAGCAGTGAATGACTCTATTAAAATACGTAATGGTATATGGGGCGCCTGGGTGGCTCAGTCATTAAGCGTCTGCCTTCAGCTGAGTTCATGATCCCAGCGTTCTAGGATTGAGCCCCGCATCGGGCTCCCTGCTTGGTGGGAAGCCTGCTTCTCCCTCTCCCACTCCCCCCACTTGTGTTCCCTCTCTCGCTGCCTCTCTCTCTGTCAAATAAATAAAAATCTTTAAAAAAAATACTAAATGGTAAAGCAGCTGGTGTATATTCAAGAGTTATGAATATTAGAGGTGGTGGGGAAGAGGGTGGAGGAAATAGGAATGTACTCATCATAGGAAGTAGAAATGTAGGAAGTTGGCCTGGATTTCTTGTTTCTTAACTGGAGAAGAAAGATGACATTGGAATTGTGGATCACAACTTTTTTTTTTTTAGCCCCGCTAAACCTTCTTAGGCCTGCTTTGATTCTTCTTTCATCACTCAATAATTTGTGATCTCAAGACTGGAGAAGAGTGGGAAGCAATGTAAAAACAGCCCCCTAAAATTCTCATTAGCTTTGCCGGCAAGTTAAGTGAACTAAAAGGAGACAGGAGGGAAGAAATATTACAGGTCTGTTGAACATTTGGCAGTATTTCATTCATTTAACAAATAATTATCAAGCACATCTGCGTGCCAGGCAGCAAGCTGGTTCACTTGCCTTTCTGAGCCTGCCACGGAAGAGACCAGCAAACAGGTGGTCAGACAGTGTGAATTGCACTTTGAAATGCACATCTGTAGCCAGCTTAGCTAGCATGGAGCGCATCACCTCATCCCGAACTTGCACCCAGAGGAGATGATGCCCGAACTGAATCCTGCAGGACAAGTACGGACAAGCCAGAAGAATATGGTACCTTTTTGGATCTTGGACGTAGCCCTATAAGGCTGGAGAGCTGTTTGATTTATGTTTCTATTTTTCACTTGAACTTGTTTCATTGATTCCAAGGCTTCTGCAATGTATCTTTGGGTATTTTTAAGTGAAACAGTGTACCTTGGAGTATCTTTTAAGTAAAAATTAGCTCATTTGGTAACACGTTTAATTACTGTCCCCACCATCACCATTCTGCACCCAGTCTGACCACATCTGGGTTAGTAATTCCAAGGCCTATAGAATTTGTGAGATAAACTCAACATTTTTGAAGGTTTTATTTTTTTTTATTTTTTATTTTTTTTAAGATTTTATTTATTTGACAGAGAGAGACAGCGAGAGAGGGAACACAAGCAGGGGGAGTGGGAGAGGAAGAAGCAGGCTCTTAGCAGAGGAGCCTGATGTGGGGCTCAATCCCAAAACGCCGAGATCACGCCCTGAGCCGAAGGCAGACGCTTAACGACTGCGCCACCCAGGCGCCCCATTTTTGAAGGTTTTAAACTGAAAGGAAGAAGAGGAAGTTGTCAGTGATTTTTTTATTACAGGCGAGTGTGATTCCATGTGTAGGTTGAGCAAAGATATACCATTTCTCTGTCTCAGCTTGTTCATCTGGAAAAGAGGGCTAAAAGAATTAGTTCTTGCCTTTAGAGAAGTTACGAGAATAACTTCTGATATATGGGAAAGCATTCATATCCTTTTATAGGAAAGGCCTCGAGTCTGTTCTGGTCGAGTGGTACCACTGTAGCACCAATGGAACACCACTTCCTGATGAGGCCAAAGCACGTTCTAGGCTTTGTCAGGGTGTCTGCTGTGAGGCAGGTAGGGTGGTAACCTCAGGTGGGGTGGGACAATGTGCATTCCAGAGACCGTGCAAATTCAGTTGAGATAAGATAACCAGTAGCGAGAAGAAAGGGTGAAGTGAGGACTCCAAGGTGATAGGCTTCCCAACACTCACTCCAGGACTATTTTTATGCCTAGAATCCACTATAGAATTATTTTTTCATTAGAACTTATGAAGTTTTTAAATGTTATTTGTTGTCCAGATTATTCCAGAAAGGAAGAAAAGCTGTGTTCTAGGTGCTGGTGATTCTTCTTGCATTCTCTCCAGCCTCTTTTCTAGTTTGTTTTTATATATCCAGACAGCCCACTCAGGTGCCAGCCCATGGGGGCAGGGAGGGAAGATTAGCAGGGAGGCTGGGCTGTGATTTAGCATGGGGGTTGCAGTCAGCAACAAGCCACATGGGTTCCACAAACCCTCACACCCAGTTGCTAACCTCAGCTGGTCCCCTGAAGGTGGCAGGTGACAGGACCACCAGTGGCCACGGAGAGCAGTGCAGGGGTGCTGGTCTCTGCTTTCCTAGCGTTGCAAAGAATCACGTATTAACAATCCTTAAAAAGAGGAGATCATCTCCTTTTTTAGGTCATCTCCTGTTCTTCGTGCTTCCACCTTTTTCCCATTTGCCTGCTCTTGCTGCCATCCCTTCACTGGGACAGTGTACCCATTCCTTCATGCCTTCCAGGAAGGGGGGGTGGGCAAGGAAAGAGGAAAAGGCTTAGCTATTGTGTGGCAAGGATGGAGCCAGTGATTGTGGTTTGAGCCAAAAATGAGGAAGTTATTAAATGCCACAAAAGTTTTATGAAAGCTCAGGCTTGGTCTTTGTATCCCCGTAGCAGACAACATCAGGAGCTAGAGAGCTAGGAAGGAAAGCTTGCTGTCAGAACAGATCGTACCAATGGGTGGTCTTGGGCATGCTCCTTATGTTCATACAATCTTTACATTCGCACATCTGATGGTGAGATCTACTTCCCACCCCAGTTTAAGCTAGAGGGTTTGGTGCCTCTGAGGGTTATACGAGGAATCCTAATTGGGGACCACATGATGGATTCTGCAAAGCGCTTTGACATGTTAACTCTCTGGCCAGAGCTCTTCTTTTCTTATTTATTTGGCAGAAAGAGAAAGTGCACAAGCAGGGGGAGCAGCAGACAGAGGGAGAAGCAGGCTCCTCGCTGAGCCCAATATAGGACTCAATCCCAGGACCCTGGGATCATGACCTGAGCCGAAGGCAGACACTTAACCCACTGAGCCACGCAGGCGCCCCTGGCCAGAGCTCTTCTTGCTATTATTTCCAGCATAGGTCTTTTTAGTTGTGTCTATTTTGTCTAACATCTTAGCTGAAAGAAACTCTCAAATGGAGGTAATGCAGTAAGACGATAATGAGAATAATCCGGCATATACCGCGTGTAGGCAGTATGCTAGACAGTTAATAGACATCATTGAGAAACCTTACAGCAGCTTTGCAAGATAGGCATGGTAATACTGGCTAATTTGCTGAGTGCTGAATATGTGCAAGGCTCTATTCTAAGTGCTTCATCTGAATGAGTTTAAGCTTCTCAGTAGCTCCGTGAAAATGTGGTTGTTCTTTTATACCCATTTTATAGATGAGAGAACTGGGGCAGAGAGAGGACAGAGTCACAGGGCTAGACAGCAGGAAGAGCCAGGACTCCAGCCCAGAGAGGCTCGTAACCGTGGTGTGCCATCTAATTTTTACATTACCATGTGGAGCCTGAGGCTCAGAGGGCATTTGCCCAGTGTCTTTCAGTTCCTAAGTGACAACCTCAGACTTCAAGCTTAGGCTTATATTGACTATATTCAAAGACAGGAATCCTAAATCTGATGAGACAAGTAATGTACAGAAAGGGGTGATGGTGCTTGGCGGTGGAAGCATATCTGAGAAATGGAAACTCCCTGGTCATCTCCCTCCATGTCCTGAAATAAAAGGAATGGACAGCCGTTTGATAATCCCACCTCTTCTTAGCCGCAGCTCATGCAGAGAAGCAACACACATTTGCATCTTCTCCAGATTCCTGCTCACAAGGCATGCGTGGGAGTGAGGTTCTCAGTGTCTCAGAAAGGTTCTCAGAGACAGACACTGAAAACACATCCCTGGTACGCAGCAAAGTGGAATGATGAACAAACCTGGTTTAGATCAAGACGAGGCCTTAAAGTTGGGCATGTGGAAATTCAGGAGCTGAGATTCTCCTAAGGAGAAGAAACGCACCTGTTGTCACAACAGAACACATTGGCCATGCAGGGCTTAAAATCATCTCTGACTGCTTGGGAGTATGGAGGAAAGGAGTTAAGGGAATGGTGTTCAGGACCAGGGGTGGGGGATGGATTTAAATGGACACATAAAAGGCTTGCCTCCAGCACAGTGGAATCTAGACAGTCTGAAATAGCTTGGGCTCAAGAGTTGGTACGTTCTTCTGAGCGGTCACCTGCTGAACAAAGAAAGGCTGCTCCACTTGGGGGTCACTCTCCTTAGTATGAGACTGAGAAGGGAGGCAGTAGGGACTGGGTTTCAGGGAACCACCTCGTCTGACCACATGCTTCCATGAGTCCAATTTTTCACTTATTTACCAATGGAGGCTGAATTATAGGGGGGAGTTCACCTTCGTTATAGTGTCTCTTGCTTCCCCTTAATGAAATCTTAGAGAACTTTATTGTAGATACCAGATACAAGTGTTGTTTTATTACATAAAACATAACAAATACTTTCATTTATATTTGCATATCCATAAACAGGAATATG
Source organism: Ailuropoda melanoleuca (assembly GCF_002007445.2). Taxonomy (NCBI): domain Eukaryota; kingdom Metazoa; phylum Chordata; class Mammalia; order Carnivora; family Ursidae; genus Ailuropoda; species Ailuropoda melanoleuca. Next base: position 50,588,720 of record NC_048228.1, on the reverse strand, counting down.
TGCCAGCATATTCTGAGACTGGGAAGTACACTTTATTGATTCACAGAAACGTAGATAGGAAAGGATGAAGACCCTCAATGGCAGATTCGCCTTCTTTTGGGAGAGAACTTCCGTGGGTGTGGGCTTGGAACTGCACACTTAGCTCTGCCACTTTGCTCTAACTCCACGGTTCATTTTCATACATTTTTGTTGATTCATTTGTGCCCCCTGCCCTTGAACACCATCACGCTCAGCTTCTTGCTTTCCTCTTTTTGCCAGAGATGCGTGTGCAGACCCGTGCCCTGCAGGCACTGGCACATCTGACTCCAGCCCAGAGCACCTCGCCAAGCACAGGAAAGCAGCATCGTCAGGAGGGGCTAAGATTCGGCTGAAGCACAGGTAAGAGGCGCAGAGGTCTTTGCCGAGCGGTTCCGAAAAAGGGACTCGACTGCTGGAAAAGGGAATTGGGGGCAAGGGTGTGACTCAAGAGATAGGCTAGTGAGCAAGGTCAGGAGGGGCTGAATAGGGAGGTCCCATAGAAACTCAGAGTACATTCACAGCAGTTTCCAAACTAGGTTCTGAAGAACCCTAAAGTTCCTGGGAGGTGAGGTGGGGCTCCAGCAAATCATTTGATTCAGATCTCTTTTTAAAAACACATCAACAACTGTTTTTAAAACTATAATTAAAAACACTCAAAGCAATATACCAAGCAACGTCTTAAACACTCTGGAAATGACAAATGTGTTACATCGTACAGTAAAATTAATTCATCTTTGAACTGATAGTCATTTGAAACTTCTCTTGTCATCTGTTAATAGAGGAATGTCCTAAGATTATAAAGTTAGCCCAAGAAAAATTTGCAACTATGTCCCTATGCTTCCTCTATGCTCCTGTGTGCTCAGTAGCCTGCTAGGTCTTTACCTTTCTCATCAAATCCCCCCACCAGTCCTGTGACGTCTGCACCAGTATTCGGCTAGGAGGTGGTGGGGTCACATTCAGTTTGGGCTCACAGATGCCACACTCTCTTGCTTGGACAATCAGCATAAGGACCTACTTCCTAGTAAAACCATGGGAATTCAGTGAGCTAAGATACTCAAAGCACTAAGCACAGAGCCCACCCATAGGGAGCGAGAACTGAGTGTCAGGTGAAGTAGATGTCAGGTGGTATGATGATGATGGTGTGGTTTTCGTTCTGTTCATCACCACGTATGTCTGTGTGCCAGCATTGAGGCCAGTATAATATAGCAGGACGGGGTCCGTGGAAGCAGACCACCTAGAATTCATGTTGCAATTCTGCCACTTCCTGTGTAACCACAGGCATATTATTCAAATTCCCAGTTCCAATTGTAAGGCAAGTTTAATAACTAATCATGGGCTTGCTGAAAGCATTGAAAGACTGAATACACAGAAAGTATGTGGGGGTACCCAGCACATCATAAACACTCAGCGAGTGCTGGTTATTATTGTTCTCAATCCTTCTGATTTCAGTTTGCAGGCTCTTTCTTGTAGACACGCTGATTTGCATTATAAAGAAGTAAACATTGTAAATTTGGATTTATATAATTATTCCTGTTTATGGATATGCAAATATATGTGAAAGTATTTGTTATGTTTTATGTAATAAAACAACACTTGTATCTGGTATCTACAATAAAGTTCTCTAAGATTTCATTAAAAAAAAAAAGATTCAAAAGAGGTTTGAATATACCGATGGAGGACAGGTCGGATTTGCAGAGGGCTCTGTCTACAAGGCAGCCAGCTGGCAAAGACTGTTCCAGGGCCAGCCTGAAGCAGCAGAGCCCTGAGCACTTTGCCCTCCAGCCTCCTTGGATCATCACAGTATAGAGAACCAGAGCCTTCTGCTTAGCAAGACTCCACTGGGGTGTGTAGGCTGGCATGGCATCAGCGCGAACGTACTCAAGGCCAGAAAGCTGTGGTTAAGGAGTTACTGGAGTTGCCAGCCAGGGGAGGAGAATGATCCGGACTGAACCAAGCAAGTGGTGATGGAACAAGAAATGAGATAAGATGTGAGATGAATTTGGGAGGCAGATCGATAGCAGATGAGGGTGGGAGAAGGGAGGAGAAAGATGAAATGTGTGACTTTCAAGTTGCTGCCAGTGGGGCACTTGGGAGATAACCGTGGGACCATTAGCCAGGGTGATGAAGGCAGGAAGAGCAAAGATGAAGTGAACACCTACTTGAGCACGGCAATCACACAGACCTGACTTTGAACTTGAAACAATGAAAAGATTTTATAAAAGTCTTTAACAATTGGATAAAACAAATGAGCCTAATTGTATACCCAGATGGTATCCTATCCACAAAGAGACAGTCTTTAAAATGAGCTGGGGTTGCCCTCACGGCATGGTCAAGGCTGGCCAACGAGGCTCTGTCTGTGTGAAGGGAAACTGGAGGCGAGTAGATGGGCAAGCAATTGCCTTTTTAAAAAGTCATGACCTGTATGTTGCATACATCGTTCCCACTCATATCCTTTTAACTCTGTATACTCTAGGAATTTTACGTGTGTCTTGACTCTACAACTATATATATTATAAGCCCCCGCAATAGTTGGCTTCTTTCCTAGAGGAAGAGATCTCTGCACCCCCAAGTGTCACTGATATAGGACCGAACTTGGAAATTGGAGTGGTTCTCATCCAATTACACTCTGATCCTAAATCCTGCCCATTTTGGTTTTTACTGTTTACTTTGAAATAACTGTAGACTCATTAAGAAAGTTGCAAAAATAGTACAGAGATTGCCACTACACCCATCCCCTAGCTCTCCCTAAAGTTAGCATCCTTTATAACCATAGTCCAAATATCAAAACTAAGAAATTGGCATTGGTGAAATGCTATTAACTATAGACGCTAGACTTATAAACAGTAGACTTTATTCAGATTTTATCATTTTTTCCCTATATGAATGTCCCTCTTCTGTTCCAGGATTCCATGTTCTATTTGTCCTGTTTCCTTAGTTTCCTCTCATTTGTGATATTTCCTCAGATTTTCCTGGTCTTTTCTGACCTTAACATATTGGAAGAGTACGGGCCAGTTATTTTGTAGAATGACTTCTATTAGGGTTTGTTTGATATTGTCTCATGGTTAAGCTGAAGTTCTACATCTTTGGCAAGAATACCACAGAAGTGATATGTCCTTCTTAGCACGTTCTATCAGGGATTACATGATGTCAGTATGCTTTATTCCTGGTGATGTCAACCTTGAGTACTTGGTTGAGGTGAAGTCTGCCAGGTTTCTCTGCTATACAGTTATTATTTGTCTCTTTGTAATTGATAAATATCTTGGAGGAGATAACTTTGAGGCTATGTAAATATTCTTGTCTCTCAAACTTTCTCCATTGGTGGATATATTCCCTGCAACATTTATTACTATAATATTCTAAGATGACTATTTCCTTCACTCCTTCTACATTTATTAATTGGAATTCTTCTGGAAGGAAGAGCTATCTCTTTCCTACTTATTTTAACTGTTTATATCAGTAAGGACTCTTTCACATTTATTTTATTCTATGGGTTGTAATCCAATGATACTGTTATTTTATCGCTTACGTTATTCCGGTGTTGGTCACTGGCAGTTCCTTCAGGCTGGCTCTGGTCTAAATCCTGTGTTGAATTATGGAAAGGAGTGAGGTGCCAATGTCTTGGTCTTCCACTTAGAGCAGAAGTGATATGCTTATGAGCTTCTTAGGAGTCTTCCAAGTGTTGAGGGTGGGAGGTTAGAAGTGATCATTGAGGGGCGCCTGGGTGGCACAGCGGTTAAGCGTCTGCCTTCGGCTCAGGGCGTGATCCCGGCGTTATGGGATCGAGCCCCACGTCAGGCTCCTCTGCTATGAGTCTGCTTCTTCCTCTCCCACTCCCCCTGCTTGTGTTCCCTCTCTCGCTGGCTGTCTCTATCTCTGTCGAATAAATAATAAAAAAATCTTTAAAAAAAAAAAAAAGAAGTGATCATTGAGCAAATCTAATTTGTGACAGGGCACAGATTTTGGAATTGAAAAGTGCCACCTCATGAGCCAGTTCCAAGTGCACTGGGTCATAGTTATAAATGGTTCCTTTTTTGTGGAGAAAATAGCCAGGAAGGATTTTCTCATTTATGTATAAGAAAAATGAAAGAGTAAAAGCAAGAAACTCCATCCCCCTAGGTGTAGACAGGGACCAGCCAAGAAACCACGTTTAGAGAGAGAAACGCTTGGTGGCCCAGGGCTTAATATTCTCACAGATCCAATCCCATCCTTCCCTTCCTGCTTAGACCTCTGAAAGCTCTCTCACCTAACTTGTCAGTAGGAATCCTGTGATCTCACTTACCTTGACAGAAATATCTCCATAAAATCTGTCAAGCCTAGACCAGGGCTGTACAGTGAGTTGGTAAAGGAAACAAAATGTTCCAATTTAAAACTCAAGATTTCCTGAGCTATTGCTGTCCTCCAGAAACTTCTCAGCCTTTCCCCCACCAGTCACCACCATCATTACGATAACTATCTCAATGACGTATTAAACATTTTCCACATGGTGGTGTGGGCTCTGTAAAATAAATCAAGACAAATCCATAATAGTTGTTCAGCTTTTGACCCCTAATTCATTCTCAGTTGAGCAGTGAGGCTGGTTCAGCTAGCACTTTGCACTTCCCTTGGCAATGAGTTTTGTCCCGGTGCCACTGATTTAGCATTCACAGGACAGTGTGCTTAGGAGGTCTAGTGGATGCTGATTTGGACCCCTGCTTCAGTAGCCTCCCAAACTGTGAGAAGCTTAAAGCAGACAAACACTTTTGCAGACAGTGGCATTTTTGCATGTGGAGGAGGCCGTGGGTTTGGCAGAGATCATTCAAGGAAACTTCCTGATTCCAGCTGGATGCATTTTATCAGCAGATGGTTTTCCTTGCTTCTCTCCTCCTCCTGCCCACAAAATGGAATTCTAGCATTTCTAAGCTGCGTGCTCATGTCTAAGATGCTGGTCTTCTCAGGAAAAGTTACCAAGGGTCTCCTTTCTTCTTCACTCAGATTTGGCAGGAATTGAATTTTAACTGGCCAATTTGCAGAGGTGACTGGGAGTGAAAGTCCCACCCAGCTGCACGCTTAGTGAGTTCAGGGCGGTTCAGAGTGTCTGACAGGAGGTGCAGGGGATAGTTGGGAGGAGGAGAGCGCAGTAGTAGGGCAAAATGGCTTTTTATCCCACCCCTGAATATGACTTGCAGTTGGCCAGAGGGCTGTTATCTAGGATGCTTCTGTTTGCCACCAGGTAAGTCCACTACTATGTGGGAATGAGCTCTAGCATTTTCATTGCAGGACTCGCACCTGTGAAGCCTTTCACAGGTGTCTTTTTGATGTTGTGCTGGATCTCTTTATAAAGAAAAATAACCACATGTTTAAGCCTGTTTTTCTCAACTGTTGTTGAAAAGTCTCATTATTTGAGCACTCATGTAATTCGGTACTGTTAATATTTCTGCTTGGGAATTTTCAATCATTCTCTCTCCTCTGTATACAGTCACCATATTTCTTATGATGTGCGTATGTGGAATGGCTTTTATCTCATTCAGATTAGCAATTGCTTTGTGTCCTGCACTTCATGGTTTTGTTTCCCCATTTCCCTGGGGAATTCCACAGTAACTGTTTCTATTTCTCACAAGGAATGATTATCTGTGTACTAACAGCCAAGTTCTTCTCTATTCTCATTAACATTTGTTTGAAGAGAAGGAACCTGTGAATATATTCTCAGTTTTAAAGACAAGGTGTGGTCTTCTCACTGAACTTTGAATTTACGTGAAAAGAACAATTTATTGAGATTGCCAGTTGTACATTATGTAACACCATCACAGTTGCACATATAAATACTTGATTATCTTTTCCCTATTCACAGTAATTTGAATCAGCTTTTATTCTTTTTTTTTTTTTAAGATTTTATTTATTAGAGAGGGAGATAATGAGCAGGGGGAGGGGCAGAGGGAGAGAGAGAGAAGCAGGCTCTCCACTGAGCAGGGAGCCCCATGTGGGGCTTGCTCAGACCCAGGACCCTGGGATCATGACCTTAGCTGAAGGCAGATGCTTAAACTGACCAAGCCACCCAGGCACCCCTGAATCAGCTTTTGTTCTTATATAATCTTGATTCAAGGTTTTTGTTCAGAGCTATGCTTAATGCCAATGCTTGCTTCTAGGGATACTATTACTTAAAAGAGCATGTGGCATATGGACAAGAGGAGGATGTGGCAGTCATGGTAATGTTCTAGATCTCAAGGTGATTTGAATATTTATTACTACAGGAATTCACCTCGTTATTATACCTTGTAAAAGGTAAAAAAGAAAATATGAACTGCTTATATTATAAAACAGAGAGAGAGAGGGATCACAGGGCTGGTTTTTCAAGTTTTATTTGGCATTCTTTCATTTGAAAGTGAGTAAGAGAGAAGCATTCTTTGGAGTTGTATTATTTTCTCCCCCACCAGTGTCAGGTTATGTGTGAGTGGCGGCAGTGGTAGTTAAACTCCCGTTGTAAAATTTACTATGAAAATATTGGTAGGGTAGGCACTGAGGGGCTGGAGCAAGTATTCCTGAAGTTTTCAGCTTCTCTGTCTTCTTTTCATTCAGGCTACTATAATACTTAAAAACTTTCTTTTAGTGAACAGTCCCTTTCTGGTATGATTTCAAAATGTAGATTCTTCTTTTGACCACTGTTGAAGGTTTTTCTCTAAAATGAATTCCTTCTGGCCTTTCCTTTGTTTTCTTGTTGCCTTTAATTGCTTATTTGTGGCCTCTTTCTCTAAATAACAAGAAAGTGAATTAGAGAAGAGAAAAACAATGCATCATACTTAACCCAAAAGAGAATTCAGTTTCTTCAGTGTTAGAAGTTTGGGGGCCATCTATTTGTTTTTGTTTAATGGAATGGTGTTTGGAAAAAAGTAACTTCCAAAAGGTAAGGCTTTTGCCTCACAAAAATCAAAAAAACAAACAAAAACCCCTTTCTTCACTTGTTTTGGCAAATGAAATTCAATTTATACTTTGGGAGGAGCCTGGGTGGCTCAGTCAGTTGCCTCTGACTTCAGTTCAGGTCATGATCTCAGGGTCCGGGATTGAGCCCGGCATTGAGCCCCCCATCAGGCTCCTTGCTCAGCGGGGAGCCTGTTTCTTCCTCTGCTTGCCGGTCCCCCTGCTTGTGTGCACGCTGTCTCTCTCTCTCAAATAAATAAATAAAATCATTTTTTTTAAGATTTTATTTGACACAGAGAGAGAGAGAACAAGCAGGGGGAGTGGCAGGGAGAGGGAAGGGGAGAAACAGGCTCCCATGGCTTATTTGCAAACGTTGAAGTGTGAGTTGACTATGTGATTCCTCAGAGTTGAGAGTAAGAGGGTAGAAGGAGAGGGCTATTGAGAAAAAGACATTCAACACCACCATCCCATTGGTGACTAAGTGAAAAATGCCCCCCCACTGCTAGTCCCTTTCCTTTATGATAATAGTTTTCCTTGGTCATCAATAAAATTTAAATCTTTTCAAAATCATGTCAGAATAGAGAGTGGGCGGGGCGCCTGGGTAGCGCAGTCGTTAAGCATCTGCCTTCGGCTCAGGGCGTGATCCCGGAGTTCCGGGATCGAGTCCCACATCGGGCTCCCGCTGGGAGCCTGCTTCTTCCTCTCCCTCTCCCCGCTGTGTTCCCTCTCTCGCTGGCTGTCTCTCTGTCACATAAATAAATAAAATCTTTAAAAAAAAAAAAAAAAGAATAGAGAGTGGGGAGGAGATAAACCAGTAGTGAAAGGATGTTAGGACAGGTGTGAGGAATGGGGCGGAGCATCTTGCTAGAAACGGTTTTTTCATCTTTTATGCGAATTTTAGATGTTAGAGGCTTCTTTCGGTCAGTTAGCACACTTCACTCTTACTTGTGATTCCGTTGTCACAGCCAAAAGTCCCCAGGGCATATTATCAGGATGTGACATTTAAAAAGAACGTTCCAGAAAGGACTGTGTTGCTGTGGGGTTATATTACCTAATGCATACCTTTCTACCCACTGAACCACTTGTTTAAGACACAGATGTTAGTGAGGCAATTATAAAAGCCTTAGAAAATTTTGCTTGGATTTTTCTGTGTATCGGAAAAGTCTGAAGTACAGCCTTGAAGAGCCCTGTAGTCCTAGCAACTAGAGGCTAGGGATGCTTTAAGGGAGTAAAGGATTTCTCAAAAACAGTGTCTTTGCCAACAGTGTTTGAATGCACAATTACCATCTTTTTTTTTTTCTTCCTTTTTGTATTTTGGAAGATGATAGGCTTTTTCAACTCTTTAAAAATTTTGACAGCTTTTCTGTGTCCTGTGAACATGTAGAAAACATATCTCAATATAGGGGAATTTTTATTGCGCAGAGAGTGCCATCTGGATCTATGGAATGAAACAATGTTATGAGTACAGCTCAGTGTGCTTGGCTTGGTCATCGTTTTCAGTTGCTAAATATATTTGTCATCAGTACTTGGGGCCTATCATTGTCCTGTAAACAGGAAATGCCTGAAAGGGCATTGTTGTTCCTTTCATCTGTTCTACCATACTACAGATATGATCTCCTCCCCCCAAAATTACTTGTATAGTGACATTTAATTGTTCATATTGAGTTTGCTTCCTCTTTAAGGTTATGTGAAAGGGGCAATTTAGCATTAAGTAGCAAAACTGCAAGTGCCTGTTTTGAGCCAACAATTCTACTTCTGGGAATTTCTGCTGTGATATGTCAGCATAGATAGAAAACAGGGTATGGGCATGGTTACTCACTGAAGCATTATTTGTAATACCAGAAGACTGGAAATCAAAAAGTATCTACAAAAAGGGTCTGGTTAAATAACTATGATATCTGCACATAAGAGAATATGAAGCAGCTAAAAGGAAAAAACGGCACGAGAAGCTAAGCTCTGAAGAGAAATGGGGGGTGCAGCCTGGGAAGGGTGGAGTAGGACTTCTCAATGGCTTTGATCTTTTTTTTTTTTTAACTGTATGAATTAACTACGTATTCAAAAGAATACCTGAAATAAATATGGGGAAAATATTAAGATTTGTTGTGATGACTGCACTAAACAGACGATGGATTGGCAGGTAGGTAGGTTAGTGAGTATATTAGAAAATGGGATGTTTTATTTGGTAGTGCTGGTAGTCTACTTTGTATTCTTACATATTCAACTCCTGTCTGGTTGATAACTGGCATGGTTTTAGAAGGTTGGTGTGCCCAGAAGAGTCAACACAAAGTGTCAGTCATAACAGCTTGTCTAAGCACAGTATCAACAAAAAAAACGAACTCTAGCTCTTTGAATTTTTTATGTTCCAAGTTATGATTATCACCTTCTCCATTTATCCAAAGCATACCAATCCTTCACGGTCATCTGAAGTCGGGCTCTACCTCTAGGCCTTTTGGCCAACTTCAGATCCTATTCTTGATCATGGGCAGCACGTGAGCTGTTTGATGCCTATATCCCAATTCCCTCTAGAGCCACATGGCCCAGTAGGGTCTGATGACTTCTCCTACCATCTGCTTTTCACTCTTATGGCTCCAGTCACACTCCCTTGTGCTTCTTGAAAAATCCCAGATTTATTCCCACCCCAAGGCCTTTGTGTTTCATTGTTCCATCTGTGCTAAATACTCTGGGTTGACTCTCATCATTTAGATCTCAGTTCAAATGTCACTCTCAGCGAGGCTGTTCCTGATCCCAAAGCAGATACCCTCAATGACACTTACATTATCTAGTTTCATTTCCTTCAGAACCCTTACAACTGTACGAAAATAGCCTATTTGCTTATTGTCTGTCTCTCTACTCTCCCCTCCAGACCTTATTTCTGCTCACTGCTTAGATATTAAGAGCACCAGACAGATGTGTGAGTTTAATATCAGCTCTGCCCCTCACTACCCTTGTGACTGTGGACAAGTTGCTTAGTTTTTCTTATTTACTTCATTTTCTCATTAATAGCCCGGTAACATAAAGATAGTATAAAAAGTGAGAAAACATGCACCAAGTGCCTACAATGGGCTTGGCACTCAGCAGGCACTCAAATATTTTTTTGAATCAATGAATAATTGTTCTGTTTAATACTTTTTCTGGCATCTAAGTCTCCCCAACAAGATTATAAACTCCTTGTGGCCATCTGTGACCTCTCAGAACTCCAACTAGACTTCATCAAGGTAGAAGGCACATAGTAGGTGATCAGTGAATACAGCTTGCAATACCTGAACTTGATTATAGATTTCTCAGAAATATACTGCGCATTCCTGAATCAGTGTTAGGGCACAGTCATCTTAGAAGGACATAATGTCACTTGCTAGTTCCAGTTCCATCAGCCTACCCATCCCACACAGTTGAGCTTCCTTGTTTGTGGTCAGGAATGCAACAAAAGGGCTTTGTTTGAATTACGCCCACATGCAAAACTTGGTTTGCTTAAATTTTAAAATTAAATGGTCTTCTGACTCTTTTTGATATGCTCATGATGTAATGCCCTTTAGGAAAGTATTTCCTTATCTTCTTAAAGATCAAAGTGATCCCAAAATATGAAAGCATGCTGTGCTCTTTAGGAATGTTTATTAAATTATTTGCATCATTGAAAAAAGTCAGCCAACAGCTGTTTGACTTTTTTGGTTATCTCAAGATACAGTGTGATATATTTTTAAAACAAGAGGCTATTTTTGTTGTTGTTTTTTTTTTTTAATTAATTTTATTTTATTATATTATGTTAATCACCATACAGTACATCCCCTGATTCTGATGTAAAGTTTGATGCTTCATTAGTTGCGTATAACACCCAGTGCACCATGCAATACGTGCCCTCCTTACTACCCATCACCAGTCTATCCCCTTCCCCCACCCCCTCCCCTCTGAAGTCTTCAGTTTGTTTCTCATAGTCCATAGTCTCTCATGTTTCATTCCCCCTTCTGATTACCCCCCTTTTCTTTATCCCTTTCTTCCCCTACCGATCCTCCTAGTTCTTATGTTCCATAGATGAGAGAAATCATATGATAATTGTCTTTCTCTGCTTGACTTATTTCACTTAGCATTATCTCCTCCAGTGAAGAGGCTATTTTTGAAATACTGTGCTTTTTAATAGGTAATACGTGTGCATGGTACACGTACAATTCAAAAGTTACCGAAGGAAATACAGTGAAAAATAAGTTTTCCTCCCCAGAGGCAGTCATTGTTTCCAGTTTCGCAAGTATCACTCCGGAATATCCTTTACACTAATAAACATGGAAGCGGTTACGTACAGTTTCCCCTTCCGTACTGCAGCATACTTACTTACAGTGCTAAACCTTACTGTCACCATCTAACCTTATGTTTTGGAGATCTTTACATGCCAATATGTATAGAGCTAATCCATTCTTTTAATGGCCACAAAAGCATTCTACTCTATGGATGTACTGCAGTGATTTAACGAGTCTGCTACTGATGAACATTTACCCTTTTTTTTCAATCTTTTGATAGATATGTTATTTAAAATTTTTTTTCTAGATGTTGCCGAACTGTTCTTTCTTTAGGTTGTGCTAATGTATATTCCTCCTAGCAAGGTGTGAGAGTTGATGGGCTAGATTTTGGTCCTATTTTTCATTGTTCTTTTCCCTCATTTTATCACTTAACTGTTCATGTGGAAGAATCTTATAAAGAAAAGACATCTCTGAAGCCTTCTCCCACCATATATGTTTTTGTTTTTGTCTTTTAGGACCTTTTGATTGTTTCAAGATCTCTCTGTTCTTAATGTTTTGGTCTCCTGTGAGGAGACCTGACACCCCACCCCAGGGCAGGTAGTTACCTCTCCAACCTTCAGGAAAAAAAGCTCCCCAAGTTGGGTTTCCTGTCTTGGCATTGAAAGTCTTGGACATTTATTTTATCTTTACTGTAGGAATTATTTCTTTGTGATGTATTCTGTACTGCAGGAATTACTTCATTTGGTCTGCCTGCCCAGATGTAAGCTCCTTAAGGGCAGGACCCTATCTCAGTCATTAATTCTTTGAACTATCTCTCGTCAAGTTTCAACTCTTCTAGTCCTCACTGTTGTGCTCCTTGAGCTCCACTTGCCACATCAACCCCCTCACTTTTGCCATCCCTTCCTACTTCCTCATGAGTCTTGAGGAGCGTCATCCTCTTTGTCCTGTATCCTGGAGCTCCGTGTCTCACATACACTTGCTCGTACTTCTCCTTGTTTTAAACAAAACAGCAAGAACAAAACCTTTCCCTCCCTGATCTCCTCTAGATCTTCTAGCTACCACCCTCTTTCTTTCGCTTAGAGCCAAGTGTTTAAAAGAATTACCTGCCCTTGCTGTTTCTGTTTTCTCTCTCATTCTCCCCTTACTCCACCCTAGTCAGGCTTCTGCCCCTGCAATTCCACTGCAAGAACTTACTAGTTGTCAAATCCACTGCACATGCATCCAACCTCATCAAACTGCCTTCAGTTGGAATGGCTGACAGTTCCTCCTCCTCCCTGTCTCCACTGGGAACCTGTGAAACTCCTGTACTCTCCTAGTTTTTCTCCTACTTCTTCGGAACCTTTTTCTTGGGCTTCTCCCTTGGCTTCCTCCGCCCTAAATTGTAATGGTTCTCAAAGATCCATCCTTAAACTACTTCCTTTGTCTCCCTATGCATCCTTCCCAAGCAGCTTGCCTTTTCTCAAAGGTCATGTGTCTTATGACTCCTGATTTCTAAATGCAGCCCAGACTTCAGTCCTCTAGACCCTCCTGCCTACCATATTCCTCGATGGAAAACCCCATAGGCTCCTCACATTTGCATGCCCCAGAAGGAGCACTGGGGAGCACCACTCTGTTTCTCTCCTCCCTCTTTCCATTCCCACCCCCTCCAGCTAATGGTTCTTTATATAAGTTAATTTTATTACCATTCTAGCTCAAGCTAGAAACATAAACACCATCCTTCCTCCTTGGCTATCCTCCCTTCTACACCACCTACAACCAAGTAGTTGTTGGCTGGGCATTCTCTTTAAGGTCACTGCCCACCGCCTTAGTGCCAGGCCCTCATATCCTGGCCAATAGAATAGCCTCCAATCTTGTCTCTCTCACCTTGTTATTGGCAATGTTTTACTGATACCCATATTTGAACATGCCCCTCCTTGGCAAAGGTTATTTGGGGGCTTTTAAATCCATAGGATACCATCCAAACCCTTTAGTGAGGTCTGTTAAGATCTAGCCCCTCCTATCTCTTCACCTTTATCTGCTGTTCTTCCCTTACTCATCATCTCCTCCCCAGCTTCTCTGAATTGTTTTACCACGTGTTTGCACATTTCCATGCATTTGTCATGCTATTTTTTCTAGCTGGATGGCCTTCCCTTCCTTTTCCCATCCTCTTCCATCTAGGAAATCTTTCATGATGTAGGTAAAAGTGAAGCTTTCTTGACCTCACCCCACAGTGTTAGTGAGTCCTTCCTCTGTGTTCACCAAGCATCTTGTACAGGTCTGTATTATGGAACCCATCTCATCACAGTTAACTTGCCTGTCCTCCTCTATATTCTGAATTATTTGGGTCTAATGATGCTTTGTTGTTCTTTGTATCCTCAGTGCCAGCATAGTGGCTGGGATATAGAAAGTCTCCCTGGATGTCCCCTGAGTGAATGGGAAAGAAACCGTGGAAACGTCTGGATAGGTTACATTTTTTAAAAAGCTTTGCTCTTCAAAGCACAAAGAAAAATTTTGTTCACTTAAAACAGCGCCATTTGTCTTCATTGTTCTATGCAGAGCCTTTTGTACACTTGAGACACTCATTCAGAACTTCGAGCAAGGTGAGGTGGTGACCAACTGATAATATGAAGTCTGGGTAGCTATATTGCACTTAGGGCACCTCCCCTCTTCTTTCCTGGGAGATTTCAGACTAGAGGGCTTCTCTGGAACCCCTGAAGTTATCAGTAAACAGTAGCTCACATCTTATCTCCTTGACTAGAAGAGGGATCTTTTTATGGAGCCTGTGGAATTTATCAGGGCCTGTCCATTTCTTTTGGGTGGGAAAGACCTGTCAGCCCCCAGTCTTTTTAGGTAGGCATGGTCAGATGTGGTTGGTGGATGAAGTTGCTGAAAAGTCATCCCCAGCATTATCACCCTCAGGTGTCAGGCTGAGTTCACTCTTCAGCTACACCCATTGGATTCTCAAAGCCCGTCCCTAGTCACAGGGCTAGCTAGCATCCTGTTCCTGAGGGGGTCCTGCCAACTCTTCTCACTGAGGTAACCAGAACACGAGACGGGAAGATGATAGTTTTTCTTCCTTCTTATGTATTTTGGACCTATTTGGATCATTTAGACCCATATGAAATGTCTCCAGGTGCCTCATGCAAAAGAGACTTTATATTTAAGTTCTGTATGGTTTTTTAGCAGCATCTGTTGAGTATCTGAAGTCCTAGGTAACTGGGTTTGAATCCCGGCTGTGGGACTTAGGGCTATGTGATTTGGGCCAGACTCTGAGGTGCTTGGGGCACCAGAAAAGATTTTTTTTTTTTTTAAAGATTTTATTTATTTATTTGACAGAGACAGAGACAGCCAGCGAGAAAGGGAACACAAGCAGGGGGAGTGGGAGAGGAAGAAGCAGGCCCACAGCAGAGGAGCCTGACGTGGGGCTCGATCCCGTAACGCCGGGATCACGCCCTGAGCCGAAGGCAGACGCTTAACCGCTGTGCCACCCAGGCGCCCCACCAGAAAAGATTTCTAATCACTGGACATAACCGGAATATAAAGTGGGAATCTGAGTCAGTGAGGAACTGGGGTTCAAGGAAGGTGGCCTGGCTTCAAGGAACTAGGTGAGGAACCTAGTTTCTGGGGGGACTGCATGTCCAAGATCAGAGTAAGTCTAGCGGCAAGAATGCCAAACTGTGAAGATACTGAGCCATTAACCTGGGGCTCCCTGGTGGCCTTCTGAGAAAAAGGCAGATTCAACTCTGGGGCCATACAGAACCCAGAGGCATGGGTTACCTGGGCCTATAATGGGGATTGAAGCAGTATGGGGGCAAGGAGGCAAACTGTAGTATTTTGCCTTCCATTGTTGGTCTCTTGTGTTTGCACCCTACTTGATCTCTTTAGCCCAAGGCTGTGCTACTACTTGTTTGCTTTCTTTCCTAGCTTCCAGGTAGGCAAGGTTTAGTCCCTGTTGGCCTGTGTTTACCTCCTTGACTAGAGGTTACAGTCACTGCCCTGGCAGCTCCCTGCCTTACCACTGTGGCCAAGGTCCTTCACGCTGTGAGCACAGTAACCCTCTGCTATAATTATCCACTCTCAGTATCTTACTGGGGAGCTCACTGCCAACAATAGCTCCTGCCCATTCTGCTAGTCTCCATCATTCACTCCTGGCTTCTCTCTCCCCTTTTCTGTCCTGCATTGTAGATCTCTCTGGTGGGCTTATCTCCCTATCATCTAGTCTTCACCAATTCTTTAATAATGACTGACTGAAGATAATGATACTTAACATTTATTGAGCTCTACTATGTGCCAGGTATATTAGCTCATTTTTAATTTTACAAAAACCCTATGGATAGGTTCTGTGATAATCTGCCTTTTTCAGATGAGGAAGCTCAGAATGATTAAGAAAGTACCACCAGTTTTTAGCTGTTGGATTTTAGGTATCAGGATTAGAATCCAGGTTTGTCTGATAGCAGAGCTGATAACCTTTAGCCACATTTCAGCTTCTCTCTATCCCCAGCATTTTATCAAGAGATATTTCAGTTTTTCTCACTTTCCTTGGCCACTGTAGCAACACAGACATTAGTCTGACTGTAGGTTCCTTCATTTCAATAAGCATTTATTGACAACTAAAAATCTTGTGTGTCTATATCCTTTGCTTTGCACAAGATCATTTTCCTATCACCCCAACCTCTCTTCAGAAAAAATATATTTGGAGGAATGATTCTCTCTCGGCAAGTCCTCCATACTCTTACAGATTTTTAAAGTTGCTTCAGATTAAAATGAGGTTCATGCACCCTCTTCAATTAATGTTTTTATCTTTTACATGAACAAAGGCTTAGGGAGGAGAAGTAATTTATACAGGATCATTTAGCAGGTTAATAAAGTCAGAGTGAGAATCCATGTCTGACACCTGGGCTAGTAGTATTCTGATATACTTAACACTCAAGATTTTACTGGTATTAGGGGAATGAGCTTTTCGTTTATATAACATAAGCTAATATATTTTCTTCATAGAAAAGAAATAGATGGGTGTGCTTAACAGCTTTATCGTCAGTGTATCACAGTGGATTCTTGGATCCCATACACATTTCTAAACTGTAGAAAAATTCCCCTACAGTCTTAGAATTCAGAAGTTTTCATCATGAAATTCCTGATAGCTCACCTCACTTTTTTGCCAGAAATAAGGCACAGTCACTCTCTCCTGACTCAGACCTTCTATAGTAGTGTAAAATTTGTTCTTCAGTATTGCAATTGAAGGACACCCACTTTTTCCCTTTGGCTTTGTCAACGCTTTGTGTTATAAGGGCAGGATATTTAAAAGTTGAAATCATTGACTTGCATTTGACTTGCAAAGTGCAAGCATCGAGAGCATCCTGCTGTTTATACCACATAACTTAGAGCAGTGTTAACACTGAGGTAGCTAATTTTTATGTAGCTCTTACCAAGAAATTAATGTAATTTATCAAGCATTAGGATATGACAGAGGACTCCAAAACCCCAGAAAGCTTTTTTTTTTTTTTTTTTTTTTTTTTTTTTTTTACCATATATCCACACAGTCTCTTGGGAGGTGGGAAGGAATTACTGCTCCCATTTTTATATATGGATAAACAGAGGCAACTCTGGCATAAAACGTTACCATGTTGGGAATCTAGGTGAAGTATATGTGGGAATTTTTTTTCCAGTTTTATTGGGATATAGTTGGTAAAGAACATTGTGTAAATTTAAGGTGTACAATGTATTGATTTGTTACATTTATAAATTGCAAAATGATTCCCTCCATAGTATTGGCTACCACCTCCATCCTGTCACATAGTTATAATTTCTTTTCTGTGGCGAGAACACTGAAGATCTACTCTCTTAGCAATACTCAAGTATATGATACAGTATTATTAGTTATAATCACCATGCTGTACATTAGATCCCCAATGTTGTAAGTCTCATAACTTGAAGTTTGTACTCTTTGACCAAATCTCCCACTCCCCTGCCCCTGGTTACCAACATTCTAGTCTGTTATACTGAGTTTGTCTTTTTTAGATTCCACAGAGAAGTGAGATCATATGATATTTATCTTTCTCTGTCTGCCTATTTCACTTAGCATTATGCCCTCAGGGTCCATCCAAGTTGTTGCAAATGGCAGGATCTCCTTCCTTGTCATGCCTGAATAATATTCCACTGTGTGTGTGTGTGTGTGTGTGTGTGTGTGTGTGTGTGTACACACGTACATACCACATCTTTGTCCATTCATCAGTTCATAGACATTTAGGTTTCCATATCTTGGCTCTTGTGAGTAATGCTGCAATGAACACGGGAGTGTAGATATATCTACGAGATCCTAATTTCAATTTCTTTGGATATATACCCATAAGTGGGTTGCTGGATCATATAGTGGTTCTCTTTTTAATTTCTTAAAAGAACCACCATACTGTTTTCCATAGTGACTGTACCAATTTGCATTCACGTGCACTAGGGTTTATGTAGGAATTCTTTGTAGTAAGTTTGCAACATTTTTATGTAAGTCTGAAATTATGTCAAAATGAAAATAAAAATATTGATAAAGCAGAGAATAACAATGGTTAGTAAGAGTAAGCAGTAAGATCTACTTTCCGGTATTAATTATTTTTGATCTCTGAGGATACAGCAGTCTCTGCTTTTAAATCTATAAATCCCATCAGTGAAGAAACTCAGCTGAGAATGCTCCTAATGTTGAGCGGTCCCTCTCCTCTATTTCCCCAGACGCAGTGACCCTGCAGGCCGACCTCACTCTTGGCATTTAACCAAATTTGGGGAGAACCAACCAGATGCCAGCATGATGCAGATAACTCCGGGCACGATTGGCACTCCTTGGCCCCAGAGATACCATTCCAGGTAAGTGGCCCCAGCTGAGATTTGGGGCTTTTCTTCTTTCCTAGGTCTTATTCCCAGAAAAGAATGTTATCTTCTGTTTTGAGAACATTTTCTTATACTCTCCTTGAGTATTAAACCTCTCTACCCACCACCTTCCTCATCCTCTTAAAAATTCCTAATGTATACCAGTTATCTTCATATCCTGGGCCAGACTGGCACAAAGGGAGGTCATTTGAGTTAACCACAGGGTCTGTCCTTTCTCAGACATTTCTCAATTACACATGGTAACACTACTAGAAAAACTGACCAACTTCTTCCCTCAGTGCTTACTGTCCTTCTTAGCCAAATACATATCTGCTTTTTGTTCAATGTCTTATTCATGTATTTGAACTCCCCACTCGTTTTTATCCTTCTCTTAGGCCAGTTATCCAACTTAGCTCCAACCCAAAAACTTAACACACTTAGGGCTGCTCAGTGTGAACATTATCTCACGTGATAACGACATGCCTTCATCTACACCTGTAAAACAGACACAGTATTCTTAACCTCATTTTACAGAACAGGAAATTGAAGCTTGGAGAGACTAATTTGTCCAAGGTCAAATAACTGATCAGGACCTGAGTCCAGACTCAAATCCAAGCCAGGAGTCAGAGCCATGGCATATAACTAACTACTAGTTTTACTTCCTCTGTGTCTCTAGTCATTTTATCAGTCAAGGTTCAGTCAGAAAAAGGCAAGGCCACCGCCAGTGTCATGGGAGAAGGGATTTATTGTAGTAATCAGACCTGACACAGTTGAGAGGGAAGTCAAACTTGACCACCAGACATATTAGTTAGTCAGGACCCCCCTACATTTACTACAAATTCAGAATCCATGCAAATTTAGAATCCCTCTTCTGATGCCCGGGAGTTAGAATCTGTTGCTTAGGACTTTTTGAAAGTGCTTATATAAGGGTAATGGCAGGGAGGGGAGGGTCAAGAGGATATGGGTCCTATATGCAAATGAGATGCAAGTGCTGATGGGTGGGGGGGGGGCGCAAGACTTCTGGAAGGATTACTTAACTAACAGATGGTGGCTTCACATTTGGCAAGGCCAGGACTCAGAACCCTTAACTCTGATGTCTGGTCAAATCAAGGGCCAATTCCTAGACTTCTCACTGATGGATGTGGCTCCTGGCACATCAGGGTAGGCTTCAGGCCACAGAAAAGAATTTCCTGGTGACCCTCCTTGTTACAGACACTCCTCTCCCTTGCCCATGTCACTCCCAATAACCCTGAAAGAATTTATTCTTGCCATCTGAGCTCAGAGAACAGCCCCACATCAGGCCGCCACCTCCACCAGGCAGAGCACTTTTGCTCTCTGGGCCTTTGGAAAGTGAGATGTGGAGGGCCTTGCAGTACAAAGGAAAGAAAGCATAGTGGGAAGGCACTTGGGCTTAAATCCCAACTTCACTACCTACTAGATGAGCTTGAGCAAGTCATTTAACCTCTTTGATCTTGTTTTTCTTGTCTGTAAGATGAAATTAATATGTATCCCACTGGATCATAGTGAGGATTAAGCAAAACATGTAGAACATTTAGTGCAGTTCCTGGAACGTAATAAGCACTCAGTAATTACAACAATTACAATTATTAGGCTGAAGACTTATCAGAGGCACAGTGAAACCTGATAATAATTACAAAGTCAATGGCATAAACTAGCATGCACATAAAATGCAGTTGTGTATTAACAGAGTGCTCCTAAACAGTGGGGCCCTGTGGAACCTCCCAATGCCTTAGCTCCCCAGGAGGCCCTAAACCTAGTCATACTGTAACGTAAAACACACGGGCAGAAGTTAAGACTACTGCAGTTAGTGCTCAGAAGAGCTGCCTGCAGGCACTATGTTGAGTTCCAAGAGAGTTGGCCCCTGGAGAATTGTGGAGCTAGCACCGGAAGTGTAGTGCTCTGAAGGCTGCGTGTCTGTACCTCCTGTGTCCTCCTTCCCATCCCAACCTCCAGAGGGGTTTAGGCAGGTGGATCTATCACTGTGCCTTCTAATGCAAGCTTTGGGACAGATCCCCCAACCATCTGCACAAAGGAGTGTAGGGTACAAGGACAAAAGCAAACTCACGCTACCCACAGCACTACAGACCTGAGGATTCTCTTCTTCGCCAGCACAGGTCATGCCGGGGTCTGTTCAGTCCACACCTCAGGCTTGCAGCACTGGCAGACGTTTCACCCCAACTCTGTGTTCTGCTCAGAGGGCCTGATGTTGTGGCTGTCAATGGAGATGCACTCCAGGTGGCTTTCCAGGGAGCACAGTGACATCCAGTGGTCTGGTGTGCCAAACCAGTTGGTTGGCATCCCTCTGACAGCCTTCCTTTGGTTCTAGAAACCCAATCTCAGTCCTGAGTTTATGGATCTGTTTCTCATTAAGAAGCAGGAGAAGCAGGGAGCTTGGGGGAAAGGGAAGCACAAGAGAAGTGATTTTAACTGCCTGCAAGCTGATTTAGATCTGGATTTCACTGAGCCTGTATTTCAGCTGCTTCCTGTCAGACCTGGCTCACGGTCCTTTTGCTGTCCTACAGAATTCTCACGCAAAGGTCCTCAGTATTAAAGTACTTCAGAAGAGATCTGGAAAAGTCATGTAATCCAGCCCCTTAGGGGAGGCTGAAATAATAGTATCAAAATGCTGAAGAACCAGTACTATCTCTCAGGTGATTTCTGGTTATTGGGGGTATAATGCCGAACAAGACAGAAAAAACCCCCACCCTATAATATTTGTTGACCAAGGTCTGTTCCGTGGAGTAATCATCCTTTAGATGCTCTTTGGAAAAAAAGTTCCTAGGACCAAATTAATTTAGAAAACACTGTTTAGTATGTTTTCCTTTTAGAACATCATATGAACAATAGTTTATTAAAGACTCAGAAGTCTTATATCAAATAGAATTATTTAGCCCAGCCTATTCCAAACATTTGATCATCTAAGTTAGAGAATTCACAATCTATGAGTGTACTTGTTTTCATGCACTTGTTTTGTGCTCTTTGCTGTTTTAAGTATTTAGAAAATAAATCTAAACACACAAAAGAGTAAATATGAGTTATATGTAATATTATAAGAATACATGGATCAACCACAGAAGTAACATTTTATCATGTTTGCTTCAGATCCTAAGCATTACAGACACAATTGAAGTCTCTTTCATATAATGAAAGGGATATAAGGTAACGTCAAGTAGTGTTAAGTACTATGAAGGAAATAAGCAGAGTAACGGAGGGTAAGGATGGAGGAGATGCTCTTTAGATGCTCTTGTGTTCCAGGAAGTCTTTTCTCAAGCAGAGACTTGAATGAAGAAGTGAGCATACCATGTGGTGGGAACAGTGGGTACAAAGGCCCTGAAACACTGGAAGATCTTTCATGTGTTTGAATTACAGGAAGAAGGCCATTACATTGGAGTGCAGCAAGCAAGACAACAGTAGAAAATGAGGTTGGGAGCTAGCCAGACCATGATAAGAAGCTTGACACACTTATCTTGACAGTAAGGCCATCTCTGTGTGGGCTGGAACTGTTGCAGGGAATGGAGACCTCATCCCAAGTTCTTCTTACCCACCATTAAAAGTGTGATACTGGAAGCAGGAATGGCAATGATAATAAAAATAACGACTTCCAGAAAGCGGTGAAAGAACCCTGTAGAGGGTGATGTCAGTGCACTTGATGGCATAGCACACCACTCAGTCCTACTCCCCACTCAGCTTGGGAGTGGGGATTCCAAAGGGACAGAGCCCTCCCTGAGTAGCACAGACCATGTCACAATCCTCACATGGTACATTCCACCTGAGGTTTGGTGGGTTAAGTTTCCATTAGCCACAGAATGGAACCCATTGTACCCTTGCTCTGCCTAAAGATATTTTTACCAGTGATTTAATATTTCTAGACATCATCTACATTTTGAGATGTTAGTGATGACACTTCTTCCCACTCAATAGTGAGAGTTTCAGTTCTGTTTATTCACTTTGACTTTTTGTGTGTTCTTGAGTAGATCTGAATTATCCTTTCAGTGAAAGACTGCTAAAATTCTCAGCAGCAGGGAGGGGGATTAAGTAGTGCCTACCACTGCATGGAGTTGGTGAGCAAAACAGCCATGATGGGATATACGGCTTCCATTTCCACTCGAAACATTAGCTCTGAATCTTCTGTTAGAGAAGATAGGGGAAGCGTAAGTGGGTCATACAAGATTACCCTTAACTGAGCTGTCATGTACGTTTTTAACACAGTTTCTTCATTTGAAGGGGAACTGGGAAGGGAGGGGGAATGGGGTAAAATCTGGCAGTGACATGCCATACCATTGAGTGCCAGGACTGACATTTCTAATCTGGCTGGCTCAAGAGCTGTTCCTTCCTTTTCCCCTTGAATTTATACCTGTCCCTCCCGAAGTGGGATGCTCCATTCAGTACATTGACTTTGCCTAAAAAAGATTTACATTCTTGAGATGAATTGCTGAGAACGTAGTCTTCCTTGAATTCCAGTGCCCATTTTGAGTCAGAGTATGGTCCTTCCAGTCTCTTGCCACAGACCCTGGATTTAGGCCAGCCATAAAGCATTATCCTATACTTAAGCCAATAAAACACTGTATTTGCTTAAATGAGATCTAGAAATATAATAGTCCCATGATTTTAATAATGCTTAAATGCCTATTCATTTAAAAGTAAAAAGCTTAGCAAAAAGTTTTAGTGTCTACCCTTCTGTAGAGAATGGTGAGTCACAAACATTTGAACGGTTTCAAGATTGTTTGATTTTTGACCCACTTATTCTTTTGTATATGCCCTCACTCCCCCAACATGCTTGGTGAAGTATATTTTGACGTTTGTAATTAAAGCTAATTATAAGTTGTTTTGTTTTGAGGCATCTCTCTGGGTAATGCCATGCCAGGATTAAGAGTCATTCCCCTTCCCCTGGCAGGCTCTGAAAATCACCTGGAGGACTATGTAAAGGAGAAGGTCTTACCTTTCTAAGTGTATGAAGGAGGCTTTGCTTGGGCTTTGGGAAGTCATCCACAGGTGATGGACTCCTGTATTTAAGACTTCTTATAAAGCTTCCCTCTCCTGTCAGCTTTTTCTGACTCCCATTTCTCTGAATTTCTCTCATTCAGCTTTGTGTTTAGCTTTCTCACTACAAACAAATTGTCTCTAGTAGTTGAGATTCCAGGAAGATTGCCAGGGTATAGCCCTTCAATTCCATAAAAAGGAAAGATATTAACTAAAAACATATACACGTGCACACAGAGTCTCCCTCACCCGGTTCACGTGCCTGGTCTCTTACTAAGTTCTTCCCCTTCTTCCCACAAATAGCCCCAAGAGACACAAAACTGCAGTCTCTCTCTCTCCTCCTCCTCTTCCTCTCTTCTTTCCTCCTCCACCTCTCATTTCTTGGCACACACAGAATGTCACTTCAGCACCTAGCAAATCACATCAGTGTGCTGCCTGTACCCGGAGGCCATGCGGCTTCCTCTATGCTCCCCCTTCCGCCCCTTGCAAGCCCGGGTGATTAATAAGAGGACCATAGGTTACAGTGTTGGGCAATTACTCCTAGTGACAACACACAAGGAGGCCGAGCAAGGCCCAAATATGGCCCTTTTCACCCACCCTTCCAAAACCAAACATCTTGCACAAGAGTACATTTATAAGCTGGGTCCTCTGCCCGTAAGCCTCCCAAATGGTAACAAGCTCAGTGGTGCTGACTGCTTTGTCTCCCTTTCTTCTAGCTCCTCTACCAGTGACCTCTCCAACTTTGATCATGCTTATCTGAGGCGAAGCCCTGACCACTGCAGCTCCCAGGGGAGCATGGAGAGCCTGGAGCCCAGTGGGGGATACCCACCTTGCCATCTTCTTTCTCCTGCCAAGTCCACCAGCAGCATTGACCAGCTCAGCCACCTCCATAACAAGAGAGACTCAGCCTACAGCTCCTTCTCCACCAGTTCTAGCATCCTAGAGTATCCACCCCCTGGCATCTCTAGCCGGGAGCGGTCAGGCTCCATGGACACCACTTCTGCTCGGGGTGGCCTCCTAGAAGGGATGAGGCAGGCAGACATTCGCTATGTCAAGACAGTCTATGATCCCCGGAGGGGAGTCTCAGCCGAGTATGAGGTGAACTCTTCAGCCCTGCTTCTCCAAGATAGGGAGGCCCGAGCATCAGCAGATGGTCAGGGCTATGATAAATGGCATGTTCCTCGGGGCAAGGGAGCACCACCCCCATCCTGGAGCCAGCAGTGCCCCAGTTCCTTGGAGACTGCCACTCCCAACCTTCCTCCTAAAGTGGGTGCACCCCTGCCCCCAGCTCGGAGCGACAGTTATGCAGCCTTTCGGCAGCGAGAACGACCCAGCTCTTGGTCTAGCCTTGATCAGAAGCGGTTCTGTCGGCCTCAGGCAAACCCTGCAGGCTCCCTGAAATCTCCCTTCATAGAGGAACAGCTGCACACTGTGCTAGAGAAGAGTCCAGAGAACAGCCCCCCAGCAAAGCCCAAGCATAATTACACCCAAAAGGCCCAACCTGGCCAGCCTCTGCTGCCGACTGGCATCTACCCGGTACCTTCTCTGGAGCCACACTTTGCTCATGTGCCCCAGCCTTCTGTGAGTAGTAACGGCACGCTCTACCCAGCACTGGCCAAGGAGAGTGGGTATACAACTCCTCATGGAGCTTGTGACAAGATGGCTACCTTTGACGAGAACGGGAACCAAAATGGATCTAGCAGGCCTGGGTTTGCCTTCTACCAACCTCTAGAACATGATTCAGTGTCCCCAGGAGAGAGGAAACCTGAAACCTCAGCCAAATGTGTCCCCTACAAAGTCCATTTCCCTTCAGTACCTGAAAATGAGGAGGATACCTCCCTGGAGAGACAGCTTACACCTCTCCGAGGCAACAGCTCACATCCCAATGAAAGAAAGAGCACCCACAGCAACAAACCATATTCTAATTACCACAGCCTCAAATCCCCTCAGGCCTGGCAAGTGGGTGAAGACAAGAGATCTTCCAGGCCCTCAGAGCCTTGGGAGGGTGATTTACATGAAGACTACAATGCCAACCTGCAGCAGAGGCTGGAGAGGGAAAGCCTAGGCCAGAGCCTGTCGAACAACTTTGGCAGGACCAAGTCAGCCTTTTCCTCTCTCCAAAACATTCCTGAGAGTCTAAGAAGGCAAAGCAGCTTGGAGCTAGGAGGAGGAACCCAGGAGGGCTACCTGGAGAGCCAGTCTACCTTTGTAGTCAACAACAAAGTAGAAGACTCTGGAAAGAAAGCTGTTCCTGACCACAGGAGCCATCTGGACAGGCCAGTTTCCTATCCAAGACCCGAGGTGAGAACCAGTGCCTTGGTCTCTTTCTCCAGTTCAGAGTCAAGGTACGGAGACCCTCCTTCCCCACCCCACCAACAGACATCCAGTCTGGGCAGGAGGCGGCTCAGCTCCAGCAGCACTTCGGCTCTGCAGGGCTTTCAGTATGGGAAACCCCACTGCTCTGTGCTGGAGAAGGTTTCCAAGATCGAGCAGCGAGAGCAAGGGAGCCAGAGACCCCCAAGTGTGAGCAGCTCTAGTTATGGCCATAACTACAGGCCCAACAGGACACTTGCAGCTTCTAATACTTTTGGGAATGACTTTGAGGAGACAAAAGCCAATGTCCGTTTTTCTGAATCCACTGAACCCATAAGCAATGGGGAGCAGCACTTCAAAAACGAGGAGTCAAAGCTGGAAGAGGTTTCCTGGCAGCCTTACGGTCAGCAGTTGAGGAGGGGTGCCGATGTCGGCCGTGGCCCCCAACTTCAAGGCAGTGAGCCCCCGAGGCGGGACACCCACCTTATGCGCAGCCAGAGCACCTTTCAGCTCTTCAGCGAGGGGGAGAAGGAGCCAGTGTGGCTGGATGAGAGGCCCGGCACGCCCGAGTCACCGGTGCTGGATGCCCCCTTCAGCCGTGCCTACCGGAACAGCATCAAGGACGCGCAGTCCCGTGTCCTTGGGGCCACCTCCTTTCGCCGCCGAGACCTCGAGCTGGGGACACCCGCAACTTCGAGACCCTGGCGCCCGCGGCCCGCCTCGGCCCACGTGGGGCTGAGGAGCCCAGAGGCAGCGGCTTCGGCCTCTCCGCACACCCCTCGTGAGCGGCACAGTGTGACCCCCGCTGAGGACGGGCCTGCCCAACCGGCTCCCCCTGCCGCCCGAAGGGGGCCGCGCCGGCGTCTGACCCCTGAGCAGAAGAAGCGCTCTTACTCAGAGCCTGAGAAGATGAACGAGGTGGGGATCTCGGAGGAGGCCGAGCCGGCGCCCTTGAGCCCACAGAGGAAGGGGCTGCGGTTCCCGGACAGCACGGTAGCGGACCGGCGCCGCATCTTCGAGCGCGACGGCAAGGCCTGCTCCACGCTCAGTCTGTCGGGCCCGGAGCTGAAGCAGTTCCAGCAGAGCGCACTGGCCGACTACATTCAGCGCAAGACTGGCAAGCGGCCTTCTTCCGCCGCTGGCTGCAGCTTCCAGGAGCCCGGGCTGCTGCGGGAGCGCGCCCAGAGCACCTACATGCAGCCTGGCCCCACGGCGCCTGAAGGCCCCAGCCTCGCCTCGGCCTCCAGCCTTTGCTCGCTGTGGGAGCCCAGTCTGCAGCCCCGCAGGGAGGCCGTCCTCCTGCCGGCCGCAGCAGTGGGAGGCGTGGGGGAGTCCCTGCGGGTCCCCAGAGATCGAAGCAGCTCTTTTGCTGGAGGCCGCCTCCTAGGGGAACGGCGACGTGGGGACCAAGCCCCGAGGGAGCAGCTCAGTGGAGCTAATAACTATGGACCAAAGGGCACCCAGAGGGTGGACAGGACCCCTGGGGAGCCCTCCCCTTGGGGAGCCGCGGCCAAGAGGTCTGGGAAGTCCATGTCTGCAGAGGACCTGCTGGAGCGCTCGGATGTCCTGGCAGTCCCCGTCCATGTGAGATCACGGTCCTCTCCCACCGCAGACAAGAAGCGTCAGGTACGTACAACCAGAGGTTCTAGAATGGGGTCCTTCGCCCCAGAGCTTTAGTGAGGCCCCCCTATCCCCCCCCACCTCTCACCACTTTAATTTTCCTATTACATGCAAAAGAGTAGCATTTGTCTTCATGGAGTGATTTATTTCTCGGTGCCCTGATGTGGATATGTAGATATATAGCATTGTACTGAGATCGCGTATAGATCCATGTATCTTATATAGAGATATGTATACATATAGATATCTGTGTGTGTGTGTGTACACTTTGTTTTAGGAAGTTACCCACCTCTCAGTGCAAGAATGCATGGTTAGAAAAAGTTAGGGATTATTTTTGCTGGTTTGGTTTTTTTATATTCATGGAATAGAGACTGTGTCTAAGTATTTTAAAGATTTTAGCTTTGCATCCTCTGTTTGACTTGTGCATTTACAGAACATGAAGAATTATTAACTTTAATAGTTATTGGCTATTGAACTCCTGGCCCTCAGCTCAGTATGCTTTACCTTTGTTATCTCATTAATCCTCACAATCCTCCTATGTAGTATATTATTCACATCAAACCTGTGTCTCCCTGACTCCCATCTGAATTCTTGGAGTGCACCACTTTGGTGAGATAGGAGAATCACAGACTTTCACATTCTCACATAAAAAGGATTTTCTAATAAAGATTTCAAACTATTCAAAGATAATGAAGTGCTTTCCACTGGAAATTTCAGCAGAGCTAGCAATAGAACCTGAGCACTAACTCCCAGGAGTCTACTAATTTCCCTAATTCTTAGTCACTCCTTGCTACCGGTGGACTGCAGATCAAAGGCCTACGTCATGGTTCCCTTCCCACCTAAGAAGATATTAGGAATTCACACCTATGTTAGCACAGCGGAGAACATGCCTCCACTGTCCCTTCTCACATTCTGTTTTCTCCAGCAGAGAAGTCAGTCATTTAGCAAGAATTTGTAGAGAATGTGTTATAGGAGAAGTACTGTACTACAAGGTTGAAGGAAACAGAGAAGGAAGCAATGCTCATGCCTTTCTGGGGCTCACAACTGAGCAAGGAATATGATGAACTTCTCTATAAATGACTCACCACACTAGCGAATACTTTGGGACCAGTGATTAATGTGCTATGGAGGGGAGAGTGATTAATTCTAACTGAAGGCATCTAAAGGCTTCTCTTGAAGGAGATGGTATTTGAGCCAGGCTGTGAGGGATGGGCAGGATGTTGACAAAAGATTGGGGGTTGTGTGTGGGAGGAATTAGTTGGTAGAAACAGCTCCAAAGAAAGATTCACGCATTACTGCCTGTTTTTTGCTGCACTGCTTCTGAAACAAAATACTGTACCCATCTAGATATTTTCTGTCCCAAAATACCCAGAAATATTTTCTCCCCAGTATAAATGCACAAAAAATTGTAGAGAGGCAGTCCTCCATAACCTTTCACTAACCATTTTCCTTTCCTCAGAATGAAGCACAGAGCTAATTTCTACTCCTTATCCTACCACTAAAACACTTAAAATCCATGGATGTAACATACAATTTCAGCTAGTTTGATGGACTTCAGTAGCATAACAACCCAAACATTTTCTCAATTTTTCTTCCCGTGTTCTCTAAAGAAAACAGAAATGTTTAGGTGAAAACTAAATCATCTTCTGCTATTTATTTCTTACTATAGTTCATTATCCTCCCTTGGGGAATTGTTGGGATGGCTATGAATGTTACTCTGCTTTCTCCCCAAATATTTCTCAAGTCTGGTAAACTGGGAAATAAAGCTAAAACATAGGTAGTGTAGAGAAAGGATGAATTCCTCCAAATTCCAGCTGAATATATGTGAAAAACTTTTTTTAGAAAAGTACAGATTATTTACATCCTCTTCAATAAAGTGAGTACCATATTTAGATATTTAATTTGGGGACTTTGATGCCAAAGGGGAAAATATTTCAAAAATAAAATACTCTATCTGTGTTGCTTTGCTCCTACAGATTCTGAAAGCAGATTACCAGCCCCCAGATTGTCACTGTGCCATGACTATGCTCCAGAGCCGCCTCCTCCCATTCTCACACCCAGCAACCAAACCTTGCCTTCCCCAAGACTGGTCCATGGCAAGGTCTTCTTCTTGCATCTTCTTCATACAGCCATCCTCTACTCTGTTTGTAGAACTAGTTAAAAAACAAAAGTAAAACTAGGCTCCACACAATTACTGTGGTTATTTCAGGATATTATTATTTTTATGTGCATGAATTCCAGAGACTTTACCATTATTATTAAGCTTTGATGAAGGTATTCAATAAGAATTTATCTCATCCCAGCTTTAGAGAACTCTGAGGAATTAAGTAACCCTGCAGAAATTGCCTACTTACTAAGTTAAAGCCAAAATATGGAGTCTTTTTCTGGGGCTGGCTTATTCCATGGCATCCTGAACAAATGTTCCTTGCTCCTGCCAACCAGATGCTAATATAGCATTTTTATAAGCTTTTGATAAGGATTCAGTTCCTTTTCAGAAGCCCACCAGTGAGGATAATTTCTGCCTCCCAAACCAGGTTAGCATGGGAATCATCTGTTCATATAAATTGATCATTCTTGCACCTAAATTACTGCAGAAGGCTGCCACCACTCGAAGCCTGAGACCTGCTCACTCCGCAGGCCTGTGCCTCTCCTTACCAGCGGTGGTCCTCTGAAACATGCAGCCCAGGACTGCTTCTCCGTTAATTCTTTTTCATTTGAAAAGTGTAATTGCAGAACAAATGGGTATTAGTGATGGAGCTGAAGGACACATCAAATTCTTGCCTATTTCGTACTTTCTATGAAACTTTGGAAAACTTAACCTTTTTAAAATGGGTGGGCCCTGCAAAGCTGCCAGAAAATACCCAAATATTTCTGCTTTGGAAATGGAAACACCTTTTCATTGCATAGATTTAGAATCCAGCAAAAACTATTAAAAAACAAAACCGGGTGCCTGGGTAGCGCAGTTGTTAAGTGTCTGCCTTCGGCTCAGGACGTGACCCTGGCGTTCCGGGATCGAGCCCCACATCAGGCTCCTCCACTAGGAGCCTGCTTCTTCCTCTCCCACTCCCCCTGCTTGTGTTCCCTCTCTCGCTGGCTGTCTCTCTAATAAATATATAAATAAATCTTTAAAAAAAAAAAAAAAAACAAAAAAACCCAAAAAACACCTTTGGAGAAATAAGATTCCTGGCTGGGAGCTGTTTTTTTCCAATTGCTGAGTTAGCGATTTCTCTGGTTCTCACTGAATACACTGACCTTAGTTCCTGATATATATAAGATGTTCACCATGTGATGGTGTGACAAACCTCATTTAATTGCTGAGGAAATTGCTTAGCTCATCCCACAGTGTTGGATGTAGGCTTGACTCTGTAGAATGCAGCTTGTAAATCATTTTAGCACCCCTCAGGAAGGACCCATTCAAGCTTGTGCATAAACAGAATCACCTTTCCACAAAATATGAAATTACAAGTAGCCAATAATAATAAATGTTTACTATGTATGTATTGGTCATTGTTCTACATGTTTTATAAGCATAAAAATAATCCTTACATCTATGCAAAGAAGTAGATACTATTGTTATGTCTGTATTACAGATGAGGGATCTGAGACACAGAAAGGGTGAGAAATTTACCAAGGTAGTGGGAACAAGGTTTTTTGACCCCATGCTGTCTGACTCAGGATTCTGCAAGTCACCATACCATGCTCCCTCCCTGAATAAAAAAGACTAGGGGAGGGAGGAGGCAAGAGTTAAATATCTATCTGAAAATGTAAGCCAATGAATTGATTTTGACATTTATTGATTACTGTTATTCCCGTTTAAATAAAATTTTAAGATTTCTCAAATGGATTCTTAAATCATTTTAGCAGATACTTGGAAACTGATATCCAAAGCAGATGAATACTACTGTCTTCATATTTCACTGGCCAGAGAAATAGTAGGATATCTAACTCAGAACCCAAAGCAAAAGTAAGGATCAGGACTCGAGAGACTTTGGTTGATAATAAAGTTTTAAGTTTGCTATGCCTAACAAAGTCTAAGAATTTTTAAGTCAGTCATCAGAAGTCAGATAACTAACAAACACAAATAGACATTTACCCAGGTGTCTATTGGAATAACTCTATACCTTGTATTTCTCCCATAGCCATTGCTGTTTCCTAAATTGCCATAAGTACTTTATTTTCTATAAACTAGTAAGAAGAAAAAGTCTTCTTTGGCAATGATTATATGCCCAAATCAGAGCAAGTAAATGCAACAGAAACTGATCTCCTTGGGCTTGTACTAGGTTGGACAGAACGATATTGTCATTGACAGATTGAGAGAGTTCTCTTAATGGTCTAACTTCCTTTAGCTTGTGCACGCCCACATAAATATCAACTTAAGCTTGATATTCTGGGGGCCAACTCATGTGACTACAGAAGTTAAACTCATTCTCATACTGAAATTCAAAGGAAATAAAATGGGAAAATATACTTAATCGTTAGTGGGCAAGGAGCTCAAAGGGGATCTAGAGGCATTCCCACTTAATTGCACATTCTTGTCAAGAGGGGGGTGGAACGGGGAAAGGTTTTAGAAGGACCATAAGGTTCCATGGAGAACAGGAATTCCCATTCCCTAGAGTGATATTTGAGCAAATCAGAGATACTCAGAACTCCTTTTTCTCAAAGCGCTCAAGTCTGATTGCATCCAGCCCAGCTTCTACTCATTTGTTAAGATTTCAAGGAAAGATCTTTGGCTTTGAAGACATCATGGTTTGAATGCTAACTCCTCTACTTTAACTGTGGGGAAAATACTTAACCTCTCTGAGCTACAGTTACCTCCCCTCTCCTTATTGTTATAGATTAAATCACAGAGGGACTGTTAGGTGCCTGATACAATTCCAGGCATGTAATTTGAGGATTTTAAGGTACTTTCCAGTGTCTAGCACTCAGTAAATGAAATATGGGATAGCTGCAATTAACAATATTCACATGCTTGTTTTTCCTTCAGGCCTACTACCACCTTTGGCTCTTTTTTTACTGCCTTTTAGTACTACCACTGACTGGGAAAAAAAAAAGGGGGGGGGAGTGGAAAGCCATTAGACCTTTGGACAGAGTAAACAGTGAAATAAGTTGCTAAAACTAAGTATATGGATCATATGTGGATTTAATTTGTTTATAAATAATTAAAAATTAAATGTATTATCAATAGCAACATCATTATCTTCATCAGGACCTGTTCACATGGGCCAAATTTTATACTACCAAAAACTCACCAAAAACAAAAAACACCTCACCTACCACCCTTTCAGGAAACCAATCTATACCCTTATTAAAAACAAAAACAAGTAATGACTACTCCTGAAAAGTTACCAAAGTTATTGATATTACATGTGGGTGAGATGTTTTTTCCTGAGGAGAATATACTTCAACCTAATTACAAGCCAGATTCATATCTTTTCTCTAATTATAACTCAGAACATTTGAAATTTTTGCTAAATTCAATTAACTATCCTTTCCTTGTCATCTCCCATATTTCCCTAGTGCTGTTTCAAAATTCTGGCCCTTTGAAATAATTTTCATCATTATATTTCAAGTACAGCAGTTATTCTGAACACTGGAGGTAACTGTCATCAGACTTCTGCTTAGAAAATGACTTTGTGAGGAGAGGCACCTGGGGAGACAGACCAAGGTGCAAATCCTAGCTCCGTCATTTGTGGCTTTGAAAAGGGGAACTGCTTTGGGCCTGTCTCCGCTGGGGTTAGCAGTACTTCCTGGGTCTTTGGGGGTGAAGTTGGATAGTATGCAACAGTGCTGCGTTGGTGCCTGACACTAAGTAGGAGGCCTCCAATAAATGTTCCTTCTCTTTTCTACCTCCACCCTCTTGGTAAATTTAATTGCTCGTTTGTTAGTAATAACACTGTGCTTTTCTTGTGTTTCAAGGATGTGGTTTTGGGGGAAAACAACAGCTTTGGTCTTATGAAGGATCCAAGCTATTTGGCTGGCCCTGGGTCCAGGTATGTACGTGTATTTATGAGGCCTTCTGCCTTATGAATGCTGCTGGAGTTAAATGTTCCTCTTCCACTCTACAAGAAAGGGAAAACTGACATTTAGATGTTTCATAGTATTGTATGCTGCCTTTTCAATTTGCCTAGGCCACAGGAAACTTTTAAATTTTGTATTTATAAATGACTTTCTCTAAGAGTGATACTTATTCAGAATAGGTTTTGAATGTGCACTATTGAGGCAGTAGTTGACCTCAAATAAGTTTGGCCTTAGAATAGTTCATGGAGATGCTCTTCTTAAACATATCCTGTGGCTCTCACAACTGGGGCCTCACTTGTGTGGCTCTCTTCCGGTTCTGTGCACAAAGGATCAGGTCTGGTGACTAAAACACTAAAGAATGAGCATTTCATGAACAGCTTCACAGAGCAAGACAAACTTATTAGAAGCACACGAAGTAAAAAATAAAGCTCCCAAATCATGTTTAGGCACTTAGGGATAGAAAACAGAAAGTTCGTTTAATGTTGCCATCAAAGGGCGCCTGGGTGGCTCAGTCAGTTAAGTGTCTGCCTTCGGCTCAGGTCATGATCCCAGGGTCCTGGGATCCAGCCCTATATCCGGCTTCCTGCTCAGTGGGGAGTCTGTTGCTCCCTCTCTCTTGCCCCCGCCCCCGCTTGTGTTCTGTCAAATGAACAGTCAGAAAGAAAGAAAGAAAGAAAGGGAGAGAAAGAAAGAAAGAGAAAATTGACATCAAAATCATTTCTCCAAGGTAGTAGAAAAATATAGAGTTTGAATTTCTGAACTATTCACATGGAGCTTAAGTAGAAATTTCCAAAGAATTTCTCCTGAAGCACATGCCTGTATGTAGTTTTAATGCAGCATCGTAGGGCTCTCTACTATAATTTGTTAGTAGTAATGATAATGCATTTAAATCCTCCCTACTACCTTCCATGTTTTTTTAAGCCAGTTTCTTTTTCTTATATTTCATTCAACCATTGTTTCTCTCTTTTTCTAAACTATATTCACCTTCTCAATAAATCAGCCTAATACTGTCACTTAAAAGCAGCCTGTGTGGGGTGCCAGGGTAGCTTAGTTGGTTAAGGGTCTGACTCTTGATTTTGGCTCAGGTCGTGATCTCAGGATCATGAGATCGAGCCCCATGTTGGGCTCTGTGCTGGGCGTGGAGCCTGCTTAAGATTCTCTCTCCCTCTCCCTCTGTTCCTCCCCTCCCAATCACGGGCTCTCTCTTTAATTAAAAAAAAAAAAAAAAAGGCAGCCTATGTAGTATCAGGAAGTGGGTATTAAGTTACCTTCTTTACTTTTCCCCAGCTACATGCTCTTGCTCCCACAGCTGTGCCTAAAGTGAAAGAAGTATTCAAGGTGAGGCTGAGGACTTTGGTTAGTTTGAGAGCGTTGCTTAAAAGTTAGAGACAAAGGAAAACTAACAGTGACCTAGAGCATTGCCAAAAGAGAACTGTCTGAAGTCAGAGGTGAAACTCAATTCAACCACAAACAATCAAATACCTCAATTACAAAAAGAATTTGAGTAGACATTTCTCCAGAGATGATTAAAAAAAAAAAAGGCCAACAAGCATATGAAAAGATGCTCAACATCACTATCAGAGAAACACAAATCAAAACCTCAATAAGATACCACCTCATACCCCCTGGGATGGCTACTATAAAAAAAACAAACAAAACCACCACCATAAGAAAACAAAGGCTGGTGAGCATGTGAAGACACTGGACCCCTTGTGCAAACATGACTACTAGGCTCCCCCCCCACCGCCTGCCACTCCTAATTTATAGCCAGATAATAAATGTTTTTCCCCCCCGCCAAAAACAATTGTTGGTGGGATTGAAAAATGGTCCAACTGCTTTGGAAAACAGTATGTATAGGTTCTTCAAAAAAAATTAAAAACAGATCTGCCATATCCCCTAGCAGTCCCACTTCTGAGTCTATATCTGAAAGAGTTTCTTGAAAGCACTGTCTCGAAGTTTCAATGTCTTGAAAGCAATGTCTCGAACATACCCATGTTCATAGCATCACTGCTCACAATAGGAAAGTGGAAGCAACACAAATGTCCATCAATAGATTTTAAAAATGTGATATATACATATAGAATATAATTTAGTCTTAAAAGGGGAATTCTGGCACATGCTACAACATGGATGAACCTTGAGGACATTATGCTAAGTGAAATACGCCAGACACAAAAAGACAAATACTCTGATTCCACTTATACAAGGCATCTTAAAGTAGTCAAATCCACAGAAATGGAAGTAGAGGTCAAGGGCTGGGAGGAGTTGTTACTTAGTACGTATAGAGTTTCAGATCTACAAGAAGAGAATGTTCTGGAGATCTGTTGCACAACAATGTGGATATTCTTAACACTACTGAATCCATTTAAAAATATAGTAAATTTTATGTGTTTATCACATTTTAAAAAAACGCTATGAAGAAAAAAAAATGAGACCAGTTGCTTTCAAACTCCGTTCTTGAATATTAGGATTCCTAGATACCTATCAATAGCTATTTGCCTCTCACACTCTAGTATAAAAGAGACTCAGGGATGCCTGGGTGGCTCAGTCAGTTGAGCATCTGCCTTCTGCTCAGGTTATAATCCCGGGGTACTGGGATTGAGTCCTACATGGGGCTCCCTGCTCAGTGAGGAGCCAGCTTCTCCCTCTGCCTGCTGCTCCCCCTGCTCGTGCACTATCTCTGGCAAATAAATTAATAAAATCTTTTTAAAAAATAATAAAAATACAAGACACTCAAACAAAATCTTTTACCCTATCCTTTGTTTTTGAAAAAATACAATCACCAAGAAGCAGCATTCTCAGACTAAGCATTAACTCAAATACTACCTTCAAAAATACACAATTTAAGTATGGTTCCTATAAACTAAGAGGATTAAACATAAACTAGAAATACAGCAATGTTTATTTGGGCTTTATTTTAAATAAAGGATAAATATTACATTTTGGTTTTTCGTGATGTCTCTCCTTTTAAAAAAGCCTCAAGATACAACTATAAGTGAAGGTACCCACGTTAGTCATTAAAACAGATTCCAGTTACTCCATGTCCTATTAGAGGATGCTGAGTTAAAAAATAGTTTATATCCTAGTCTAAACAGCAACTGGGCAGAGACATTGCTTGTTCAACAGACATTTACTGGGAGGGTACTTTGTATCGGTACTGAGGATATACCAAAATGAATATGGGAGGAAAGCACCCAGCAAATCTCCTGCCTTTGGGTTTTCAGTTCACCCATTTGGGAACCCACCAAGAAATACAGAGTAGCCAATCTTAGATACTGAGAGGTTCCTGGTAAAGTAACCGCCTCTAAATGAAAAGGATATTTCAGGGGGAGGGCAAAGTTGCATCTGAGAGAGATAGGCCCCTTAACCATCTGCATTTATAATACAGAAAAAGTAACATCACGAGAAGAGCTAATTTGATTCTTTGCAGTCTTTCTCTTCCATATGCTGCATTATCCTTGCCTGGCACTCAGATGGTTTTATGGCAGGCCTGTGCTGGGGCTCTGCCTGGGGACTGAGCCATAGCTCCCTCAGGACCCAGATCTGTAAAATGAAAAGTTCCATCTGCTCTCCAGATTCACTTGCATACCAGTATTCAGGGAGCTCCAAATGTAGAATTTTCAAATTAGGGTGGGTTTGCTGGAGATTGGTTTTATCCGCACATTAACTCTTGCATGGCAGCAGGCAGTGCCGAGGATTTGTTTTGTTTTCCTTTAGAACATGATAACAAAGGTATTGGAAATCATTGGGTTTGTCCTCAGAGCCAAGGTAAAGGACAGGTGTTTAAATCACCATGTACCCTATTTGCTCCTTGTTATCAATCTCTCTCTCTCCAGAGATATTTGCTTATTAGCTCCTTGGGTGAGACTCTCCCCCTTCTTACTTTCCATTCTAAAAAATGAAAACACTAGGAGACTAAGGGAAAATAGTAAATAAAACCTTCAAATTCAGCAGCCTGAACAGATGCTTTCCAAACAGACCTCTCTCATGGGGATCACGCTGGGAGAGAATAAGGCAGCACTCTTTTTCCCAAAGTAGTCCTAAAAGGTGCTAAAGAAATGTACCTGTTTCCTTTTATATCTTGAAGCCTGCCCTGCAAAGCTGCCTTATGTGGGATGTGTATGCTGGGGGTGGGGGGCATGGGGTGGGGAGGAGTGAGAGAAAGCTAATAAGAGGAAATGCCTTGTGACCCCAGGTCTGTCATTTGACATTTTCCTGTAGGAGTTTATGCCTGTCTGGCATCTTTTTAAAACTTGGTTCTTTGTATGAGCAGCCTGGGGGACAGGGTGCAGCTTCTCTGGGGTCCTTTCCCCTAAATGCTTTTCCCATCTGTGTAATGACCTCTGGGTTCAGTATTTGCCACTTTCTTCTGAGCTGTAACCCTGTGTTTATATCCTGCTCCAGGTCACTCAGTAGTTCAGAAAGAGGCCGTGAAGACATGCCGTTGCTCAAACATCATCCTAGCCCTCGTTGGGGTGGTTCAGGCTGCAAAGCAGTTGGTGGTGCCTCTGCTCCCAGCAAATGTCCTGGACCCCTGGACCCTCAGAGGCAGGCTAGCAGAGCAACACCTTGCCCTGGGCTGCTGCCCACAGGAATGCCAGGGCATCTCACAGACACCAGGGCTGCACCCCTGACCCCACTCGGCTCAGCTCTGCCTTCCCCTGTTCCCTCAAGTTCACAGGCTGCAACTGATCAACTGACTGGAAGGGACAGTCAGACAGGGCAACAGCCTCTTCTGCCCTACGCCCCAGCAGTGACGCACAGAAGCAATGGGTACAGCCTGGTCCAGCCTGCAAGTCCAAGAGGCCATGAGCCCAACAGCCCAGAGCATGGGATAGAAGAGGCAACAAGGCGGCAGGTCTCGGTGCCTCAGCTGCCTGCCCCGCCTCGGGTGAAGTGGGCCCACGCAGTCAGAGAGGACAGCCTCCCTGAGAACTCTTCAGCACCTGAGTTTGCAAACCAGAAGCACTATAAAACACAGCAGTCTCTTCCAAGCTCAAGCAACACTCTTGAGGACACGCCTCTTGGGACGCCAAGCACTCCAGGGAGGATCTCCCTTCGAATATCTGAGTCAGTCCTGCAGGCCTCCCCACCACCTCGGGAGGACTATGATGATGAAGTGTTTGTGAAGGACTTGTACCCCAGTGCCACTTCTAGTCCCACATTTGAACTGCCCCCACCCCCACCGCCTCCACTGAGCCAAGACGCCCCAGTGAATAGCTTGGACGACTTTCCTCCACCTCCTCCCCAAGCTGTGTATGAGGCAGAGCTGGACAGTGAGGATTACAAGGAGCCCCGTACCAGGTAAGTGGGCAGACTCTGCGTAGGGCAAGCCCCCAGCCGAGGGAGGAAAGGATGCCCCTCTAATGAGAGATTTTCACACTGCAGACTTCCCAGATCCTCCTTCCATTGGCCTCAGGAGAGCCCTGGTATGGATATTTTTTCTATATATGCTTAAGTCATGAAACTGGCAGAACACTTTCATTTGTTTACCTTGGCTAGTTGTTACGTTAGTACCCAATACTACCACTGGGAACAAAGGAACAAGAGTACTGAAAATGAACACAAAGCCCAGAAGGTATAGTTCACTTCTGTGGACATGTAAGTTCAGAGGGTCCAGATAAGGAACATCCCTCTTCCCTGAGTTCTGAATCAGTTGAGAAGACAAAGGAGGAAGACATAGAAGACAAAAATATCACTTTTATTACTGATAGAGCTGATACTGGAAATTATGGCTTCTCTGTGAGTATAAGTGAGCCTCCTGATACTGAGCCCTAACAGGTTTACCTGCCTAGCCTCAGGGCATGCTAGACACACACTGCTGGGGTGTGTGTGTGTGTGTGTGTGTGTGTGTATGGAGGGAGCCGGGGGCGTATAGATTAGCATAGAGGCAGCCTCACTTTAAAGAAAAAGGCTGGACTACAGACAAGCTATGGTCAACTTTCTTTCCTAAGTCATTCCACGTCCATTGGAAAGGATAAAGAACAGAGCTAAAGGTCAGTTAATGTTTAGGGAAAACCTTGTGGAAGCCAAAAGAATGGGTAGAAGCACTTCCCAACAAGTACTCCCTGGGAAAAGCGATCTCTAAACCCCAAAAGGACACACTGCCTCGGTGGTAACTGCCTCTAAACACCACAGGAGTGATGTACCACCACTACCCTCTGTTCCCCTGGACCTTTCAGAAAGCTCTGGAATCTCACTGCAACATTTACCAAAACTGAATTCCTACTAGATCCATCCCCCTTAAAAAGTCACACAACTTCCCTGTGACCAACAGCCGGACTGAGGACAATGCCCTTTAGGACCCTGCAGTTTGGGAGGAATGATAACCTCAGAGCATGACTAGCTTGTCCCCACCATTCCTCACTTGAGAAGCAACAGCACTGATGTGGAAAGGTTAGGCTTCCTACCTTTCTGCTGATTCATCTCTTATCCTTTCTTTCTTAATATCCCTAGCAGCTACAGTGAATTTGCCAAGGTGACAGTTGCCAAGGAAAGGCCCGTTCCTGGTACAGTCCATTTGGTTGGTAGTCAGATACCAGCTTCCAGATCCCAAACTTCTGTCAAGGGTTCAGAGGCCAATGAGACCCATCCACCCTCCAGCATGGGTGCTCTGCCCCAACCTGATGGGGCTCTTGGCAAGCAGCCAAGTCCTGGGCAGCCACCTCCCATCCACAACTCAGTCTGTGGGACTCAGGGTTTAGAAAAGAATGTCAGTTCTGGCCCTCAGAAGACCTCAGAAGATATCAGAACAGAGGCTCTGGCCAAGGAAATTGTCCACCAAGACAAATCTCTGGCAGACATTTTGGATCCAGACTCCAGGATGAAGACAACTATGGACCTGATGGAAGGTTTGTTTCCCCGAGATGGTAACTTGCTAAAGGAGAATGGCATAAAGAGAAAGGCCATGCAGAGAACTGTCAACTGCGCAGGATATGAAAACAAGAGGTAAGTCCCTGGTAATGCCCACAAAGAGACTTACATTTAAACTCCTTCCACAGGGGTGGTGGTAAGTCTAGGACAACTTACCTGATGTTTTCCTGCCTCCAGGGATTCTGACCCAAGAGTGACACTCCACCTCAGCCTTAGGAGAATGGCTCTGAGGAGTAGGACGTGGGAAAGACTGACCTTGAGTTACCAGGCACTTGCGCAACAACAAAAATAGTAATAGCGGTGATAACTGCCATTAATACCGTTAATATTGTTCATGTTCTTTGTGTTAATCATTGTACTAATTTTTTATATAAACATTATCTCATTTAGTCTTCACAAGAACCTCCTGACGTAGCTACCAATTTTATCTCCCTTTTACAAGTGAGGAAACTGAAGCACAGAGAAATTAAGACCATGCCCTACCATAGTCCTAGAACACGTGAGTGGTGGCATCTGGATTTGAACTCATCACTATGGCTGTGCCTGCTGTCTTAATGATTTTTACAGTGCTCCCAACTCAGTAAACAAGCAACTGCCCATTCTCTGTCAGAATCACCTTGATAGAGAGCCCCACAGGGGTCCGTGCCGAGAGGGGGGCAGGGGGAAGTGGTGAGCACATCAGAGGCCTCCTCAAGGCGGAGGTGAGCACAGACTGTAAGAAGGATGAAGCCTAGACAAATGGGTTTATTTACTACACTGACATCCACTTTTCAAGAGTTAGGGTGGATGTTTGCTTCACCCTGAAAATCAAGAAATATCTGAACATGGGCGCACTTTTGTTCAGCCGGTGACACTCTGCTCCTCAGGCACCGTG
Organism: Ailuropoda melanoleuca; assembly: GCF_002007445.2. NCBI lineage: Eukaryota > Metazoa > Chordata > Mammalia > Carnivora > Ursidae > Ailuropoda > Ailuropoda melanoleuca. Next base: position 50,548,055 of record NC_048228.1, on the reverse strand, counting down.
AGTGCACGTTTACTGTGGTGTAATGTGTCCCAGCCCCCAGGGTGAACAGTCTGTATTTGTCTTTCTTTTGATTTCTTCTGGGTTATTGCAGTATTTTCTTGCATGTTTTGATTTCCTTAAAGGACGACTATGGGAAAGGTTTAGAGTGGTTTTTGTTTTCTTTTTAATTTTCAATGAAAGCTATGTGGATTAATGGACTGGAACTCCACAGTTAGTGGCTTCTAGACTAAATAAAAACAGCATTTCATCTAAATTTGGTCTTGCCTTTTAGAATTTTCCAGCTGATCCTAACTAAATCACTAACAGGAATACTATGTTTTGATTTGCGGGATGGGAAGAAAGAAAGAGTTATGGAGTCCTTATGGGCTCTTTGATAGGTTGCTGGAGACTCTCCTAACATGAGGCCTGAACTGTTCCCAACATCACATTCTTCACACTAGGCAGAGACTAATTAAGGTGAAGTGACTTATCCAGGGTCATATATTTAGCAAACATTTACTGAGTTCCTACAATGCGCAAGGCAGTCCACTGGGTTCCATGAGGGACCGAAAGATGAGTCTCTGTGGGTGTGCCAATCACTTAACTATGGGTGTTTGTAGTAAACCAAAGTAAGGAGCTTCCAGTCATTCTGTTCTCTGACCACTTGCTGTAGAAAGGCCAAACTTACAAACACATCCTTAGCAAAGCATTTCCTAGCATTATCACTGAGAACTTGCGTTCTCTCAATTTAGAAGTGAAATAAATGGTCATGTAACTTTTGCAGCACCGAGACCTGGAGGAATTTCAAAAGGGTGGCATGCGCCATCTTCTGGTGGAAAGGAGCATTGCCCTGTTGTGCATGAGACACAGCAAACAGCCCTTGTGAGGGTTAATTAATTAAACGCCTGAGAAGCCGATTTGTAATGCAATGAATATATCTGGGGGGACAAGCGTATCAGAAGACTTTTCTAATTTTTTCAATTACCTGAATTAAATGTTGCTTAGAACATTTATTATTAAACTATATTGCTTAGAAGTATAGTCCAAGTAGGAAACTAGTAAAAATAATTTTGTGTGGTTCTTTATTCCACAGTAAAGTGATGGCCTAGATGTTAAATGAAGTCACCAGACTGAAATACCTCTCCAAGAGAACCTAACCCACTTCCATAGAGTCATTTATTCAGCTGGTAGCATCTGACCTATACTTTGAGAGACAGCTTGGTTATAGTAAAAGAGAGAACACGAGATATTGGGTTTCTCAATTCCTGGTTGGTTCTCCAGCCTTGAAACCCCTGCTGTGTAACTGAGGAGTCGACTTCACATCTTGTCCTCACTGACCAGCAGCGGGCTCTAGGTTTCTTAGGCTCATCTGGGGTATCATGCTTAAATGAGAAGGAAAAGTGGTAAGTGGTCCAGGCAACAATTATAGCAGACGTCAGGAAGATTATTGTGACCCTGGAAGACTAGGAAACAACCTGCAATCTGAGATGTGTGCAGCACCTTGAAAATACCTTCAAGGTCATTGAGTCACAGCTCACCCGTGGTCTTTCTGTGAAATAAGGAGTCAACATCATTCTTACATTAATCACAAAAAAAGGAGAAACACACAGGGAGGTTAAATGACTCACCCAGAGTCATCTGGCAGATCCACAGGCCTGACTCCCAGGCTCCAGCCCGGTACTGCCTTTGGCATTTTCAAGCCCAGGTCTGCCTGGAATCAAGAGCCCTATACATAGTAATCACTCATTAGTAAATATTTATTCATCATAATTTCTGGGAAGGGACTGAACAGAATTTTTTACACATTTCTGAATGGACAGGGAGATAGTGAAATGAAGCTTCTGGAACGTGCTATGTACTTTTTTGTTCTTTACGACACAGGAGTGAAGACAAGGAAGCAGTGGGCATATTGGTCAACTGCCCTGCCTACTACAGCGTGTCTGCCCCCAAGGCCGAACTTCTGAACAAAATCAAAGATATGCCAGAAGAGGTCAATGAGGAAGAGGAGCAGGTGGATGTCAATGAAAAGAAGGTAAAGGAAGAATTGGGGCCTGTGTTCTGCTGTCCCCAAAAAGATAGTCAAGGTTCTGGCAAGGCTACTGGCCACTTAGAGGACAGGAGAGGAAGGAGGACCTGTCACATCACCATAGGGATGGCTGCCCATACTGTCATTGGACTCTCAACTTCATGGCACTTAGTGACTTTTCACAGCTTTCCTGTCATTTTCAGTTTTACAGATGACAAAAGTGAAGGTTACTTCCTAAAAGTCACATGGCTGAGACTAAAATCCAGGTGCCCTGCCTCTTAATCCAACATGGAGACCCCAGCACTCTTCTCAGAGCTGACCAGCCAATGCCCACGGTCGAGGTCATTTTCCTTTCATGTTTCATGGTCAGAAGGAACATGGAAACTGGAAAATGTAGAAACTTTAAGGGAAAAGACTGATTGTCAAAAGACACTTGTGAGAAAAGGTAACGTTAATCTTTAGGTTCCCCCTCTGTAGTACCCCAGTGAAGAGCTTGGAAGCACATATAGGAAATTAGCTGTTAGCAGCTGATACTCCTACAGAAATTTCAAATGTAAAGCATTTTAAAGATGACCGTGATGCCGCCGCTGTCTTCCTGCATACCCTGGAGATCTAAGCCTGGGTATGCCTGTAGCGGAAAAAGTTCTCGCCATTCCGCTTTCCCTACAGCCCCAGAGGGGCCGCCTGCCCCTGTGCTCTCAGCTCTTCATACCCGTCAGGCCTGCGTGCTGAAAAAGGACTCTTTGTTAAAGCCTGTCTCTTGCTGAGCTTGGAATGTAAGTGGCTCTCAGTGGTACCAATTCCAGGAGCAGCTTTCTTCTGTGATTCTGTTTCACTTACTCTCTGTGTCCTAAGCTCTCTTGTTTCTGTGTGGATTGAGACCACAGGATATAGACCTTGGGAGCAGGGAGTCATGGGGCAGGAGGATTTAGGGATTTTAGAAGCCCCTCCATCAGGGGGAGTCTTCCCCTCCCACTGCTCTAGCTCCTCTGGCTCCGTGGGCTCCCAAGCACATGGCTGACACGCTGATGAGGCCACTGTGGTAACACGCTCTCCCAGCCCAAGGTTTTCCCATGTAAACCCCTGCTTCATGGCACACCCTCTGGCATGTCCCTTACCTCAGTGCTGCCAAATGCCCCCATTTAATGGCTAAAAAACCCACCTGCTCTAGTCTCTCTATATTTACCCCAAAGAAGAAGCTCTATAAATACCATTACAGGTACCAGGTTGTCATGACCCCTTTCACTGAATATTTGACAGTTTTTTGTTTTGTTTTTTTGCATGTAGACATACCCTATTTTACAGTAGCAGTCGGACAAATTACTCATTGCCTTTTTTTTTTTTAAATGTGTTTCCCTCACTTTATTATCAGCTTCTCACTCTGATGATTATGTGGCAAAAGTATTTTTAGACTGGGAGTATAAAGACACAGAGGATTAATACTCACAGGAAGTAACAGTAGGTACCATGTACCGAGCACTTCTTGTTACATGTGGGCAGTGTTTTTCATAGTGCCGTATTATCTTTATTTCCACAAAACTGCTCTCACACCTGTATTGCCACATTTTACACTGAAGTCATCAGAATGAGTCAGGGCAAGAGGAGAAGACGACATGCAAGACAAAGGGACTGGCCTAGAAAAAGACCTGGAAAAACATAGGGAGCGTGTGTGTACTGAAGAAAGCTTTTGCCAGCAGTTTGGTATTTTGGGATGTAAAACAGAAAGGCTCCTACCTCAGTTAGAAATTACCAAATTTTGAGGATCAACATGAAGGTGACGAACCCCAGAAGATGAGGCTGAGAGTCTCCATAGGAGCCAGAAGGTCATAGAGGTCACATGGGGCTCCGTGTGAAAGGCTGAGGAGTATGGATCTTACTGTGTGGCAGTAGAGGACCCTGTGAGATGCTTTTAATGAACTACAAGCTTATTCATGTGAGACAGAATTTTCACTGGTGTCACTTGCATTTACATATCTGATTTGGAAACAAAATACGTGTTTTAAATGACGTTGTGGAAGGCATCTATTCGTATTTTCAGCATAGAGTTGAAAATGCAGTTCCCTTCCTGATATACATACAACAAGCTTTCTTAAGGGTGATTTTAAAAAAATGATGCTGGGCCAAGATTGTTCCAAGGCTGAGTACAGCCTCCCACTAACTTTCGTAAAGTAATAGTTTATTACCTAATATTTAAAGTTATTAATAACCTAAGATGTATCTCTAGGCATAAAATGCACTAAGAGTCTGTGGAAACTAGAGTCCCAATTTATTAATATTTTTTTAATAATTATTATTTTTTTTAAGATTTTATTTATTTATTCGACAGAAATAGAGACAGCCAGCGAGAGAGGGAACACAAGCAGGGGGAGTGGGAGAGGAAGAAGCAGGCTCATAACAGAAGAGCCTGATGTGGGGCTCGATCCCATAACGCCGGGATCACACCCTGAGCCGAAGGCAGACGCTTAACTGCTGTGCCACCCAGGTGCACCCCAATTTATTAGTATTTTTAAAAAGTAGGCTTTGAAACCAATTCTAACATATTCTTATATATACATCATAGATGATGGAGTATAAGGTTCCAAGTAAATATAAGCATTCAAGTATGAAACACTTTGTCTGAACTTTGGTCTGAACATAACTAAAGACAGTCTAGTAATTAGAACTTTAAATTATTTGCCTAACCCTGCCATATCTATTAGGTAAAAATCTGCTTCAACAGATCCCATGATTCTTATTCTGAAGGCCAAAAGGCTTTGACTTAGAGACTTAGTGGAATATTTCAAAAGGCAAAAAGACTCTGTTCCTCAGAATTGGCTTTCCCCAAGAGATCATTAGCGATCCAAATGGCTCTCAGCTGCTCATTTCTGTTGCTCTTCATTCATTCCTCAAGTTCCAGATCTCTCTGTGGTCCTTCTTCCTTTCAGCCTGAAAGAATTCCTTCAGCATTTCTTTTAAAATAGGTTTGCTGGTGACAGCTCTTAGTTTTTCTTCATTGAGAAATGTCTTTATTCTCCTGCTATTCCTGAAGGATATTCTCACTGGATATGGGATTCTGGGTTGACTGTCTTTTTTCTTTTAGCACTTTAAAATAGCTGTTCCCACTTCTTGCTCCCATGTTTGCTGATGAGAAATGCACAGTCATTTAAGTATTGTTTTTCCTGTATGCCATGTATTGTTTCTCTCTGGCTGCTTTCGAAGTTTTTTTTTCTGTATCTTTGATTTTCAACAGTTTGATTATGATCTGCATGGGCCTGATTTTCTTGGGTTTATCCTACTTGGCATTTACTAACTTCTGGATTCTGTAAATTTATGTCTTTCACCAAATTCAGGAAGTTCTCAGCCATTATGTCTTCAAATATTTTTTATGCACTATTCTCTCTTCTTCTTTGGGACTCAAGTACCACAAATATTAGACCTTTTGCTATTGCCCCACAAGTCCCTGAAGCTCTGTTCAGAATGGATAATTTCTACTTCATTCTGCAAGTGATTTTCTTAATTTCAAATATAGTTTTTAGTTCCAAAATTTCCATTCAGTTGGTTTTTTGTTTTTATTTTTCTTAAAGATTTTATTTGAGAGAGAGAGAGAGAGAGCACACGCATGAACAGTGGGGAGAGGGAGAAGCAGACTCCCCACTGAGCAGGGAGTCCAACATGGGGCTCCATCCCAGGACATGGGATCATGACCTGAGCCAAAGCCAGATGCTTAACCGACTGAGCCACCCAGGCACCCATTTGTTTGTTTTTAGATTTTATTTATTTGAGAAAGAGAGTGAGAATGAGTGGGTGGAGGGGCAGAGGGAGAGGGAGAGAATCTCAAGCAGACTGTACTGAGCAGAGAGCCTGACGCAGGGCTTGATCTCAAAACCCTGAAATCATGACCTGAACCGAAATCAAGAGTCAGATGCTTAACCGACTGAGCCAAGGCGTCCCCCATTCGGTTGTTTTAGTGTCTATTTCTTTGCCAAGAACTTGTCTTGACTTCAAGAGTGTTTACTTTTACCATGGAGGAAGGTTATAAAAGCTACTTTAAGGGCCTTGGTAATCCCAGCACTGGGGTTCTCTCAGGGTTAGCACCTGTTGGGCTTCCCCTGAGAGTTGCTCATGTTTTACTGTTGTGGTTTTTGTTTTTTTATATTGGGTGATTTTGAATTGTATTCTGAACATTTGGGGTATATGTTGTGAGACCCTGAGTTCTGTTAAAATCCTCCACAGAATGGTGATTTTTTGTTTTCGCTTTAGCAAGAAGACTCTTTAGCCTCAGACTACAAGTTCTATCCCACCTTTGGGTGCAGGTTCCAATGTCACTTCTGTTTTCAGAGCCTTTGCTGTGTTGTACAGGTCTGTCCCAAACATGCACGGTTCAGAGGCTAGTCTGGGATTTGGGTAGTTGCTTCTGTCATAGTTCACTTCTCAAAGCCTTTGCTGTGCTGCTTTGGGTCTGTCCTATACACATGCAGCTTCAGTCTGACCTAGGCCTTAATGTCAGTTCGTACACAGAATTCGGGCATCTTCTTTCCAGCTCTCTCCTGTCCAGTATTTTTCCCACATTCTCTGACTCCCAGCAGCCCCTCTGCCTGGGCCTCTGGCTGGAAAGACAAGTTCTCATGATTATAGCAGCCTGTGCTGCTATGCTGTTCTGCATGACCCTCAATAAAAGAGAAAGAAGAAATAGTAGGGATTCCCCTCACACTCTTTGGGCCAGTGCCTCTGACCAGAAAGAAGGGTTTTTCTCTTGGGTTTTTCAGTGCCTGCGCCATCACTGCAGAGTGCAGCTCAGGGACTGGAGCTACTCTTGGGAACCAGGGCTTGGGGAAGAAAAAGGGACCATTCCCCACATTCTTGAGTTCAAATAGGCCCCTTTTCTGGTCTTCTTGTTTTAAAGGCAGGGCTTTTCTCAGAGTTTTGCTGCCACATCCTGTGTGCAATTCTGCACTGGTCAGAGCAAGAGCATAAAAGGAGGAGGCAGGAAACTAACCCCCATTCTGGGTCATACTTCACATTTGGCTCCCTGCCCCAACACACTGTCATACTTGACTTGACAGAGCCCCTGTCAGAGTCCTGTGTCAAGTGGGGAGGGAGGCTGTAGTGGCTGTATGCCATCTTGGCCAATGCCAGTGTCAAGAGTTCCTCGCTCTTCTCCCTCCCCAGGATGTACCAGGAGGGAGACAGCTGTGGCAGATTTGCATTTTAGAACAGTCTCTGGCAGCTGGGGAGGTAGACTGGAGGAAGAGGTGGTCGTTGGGAGGCCATTATAGGAAAGTGATGATATCTGTGTAAGGGCAGTTGCAATAGGAGCCATGGCAAACAGATGGATTTTTAAAAAAGGGGGGTGGGAGGAGCAAAGTGGACAGAACCTGGGGACAGATTAGACATGAAGCATGGTAGAGAGAAGAGGGTCAAGGCTGCCTCTTGAGTTCCTGGCCTAGATGGCTGTCCTAACTGAAACAGGGAAAACGGAGTCATTCAGGGAGGGAGGATGATGGGCTTAGTTGAATTTAAAGAAATTCAGTATTGTTTCTTGTGTGTCAGCGATTCCTGATACCCAGAACCAAGAGACCATGCTCAGTAAATAGAACAACTTTCTGATCACAAGCCTTCCTGAGAGGAAATGAATGATAAAAAACCACTCTTAACAGAGAATGTACTAGAGAATATTTGAAATGGCAGCTGAGTCCCCAAGATCTTTTTGTTTTGCTTGGGTCACCCAGCATGGGGTGGAGGTTTGATCCCATTTCTGTCACTGGGACAAAAATCACCCCGATTCTCTCTTGGATGCAGTTCAGCTGAGAAAACCACCATGTGCTACTGCCTAGATCCTCCCATTTAAAACCAAAGAAAGAAAGAAACAACAACAAAGCCTATGGCTGAAATATCTTTATCTTTCTCATTTTTACTAGCAGGAGCCTGAACTCCACTCTGCCCCTAAACTCCAGCCACGCCACTAGGAGTCCCAAATTACTCTTACTTGAGATGAAAACGGTCCACCAGCAGAGGTCAACCGTGTTAGTGACGTGATTGACAATACTGTCAGCACAAATCCTTAAGCAGAAGGCAAAGTAGTGTTGCCACATAGGGGAGAATTTGAGTATTCCCCTGGAAGCGTCACCCTACAATGTGTGGTGGTGTGTTGTTCAGACTGTTGCCAAATCAATGATGGCACAAAAAGTAATAATAATGCAAATGTGTATAATGCCTTTATATTTCCCAGAATGCTTACGCAAGCTTTATTGTATTTGAGCCTCATAACATTCCTATAAGCTATTCTGTAGTGATCAAAAGCCTGACCCCTGGAGCCAGATGACTTGGCTCTGGTAAGTTTAATAACCTCTGTCCACCTTACTTTCCTCATTAGTAAAACCAGGATAATAATAGTACCTATCTCATCGGATTGTTGTGAGTAGTAATCAAATAGTAGAATACTTAAATAGTGCTTGGCACAGAGAAGCAGCTTAATATTTAAACATTATTAGCTTTAGGCAGGTATTATTATCCCCGTGCTCTGAGAGAGCAGAGGCACAAAAGGTTGGGTGGCTTGGCCTGATGGTGAGTTTTCCGTCAGAGCCTCAGCTCCTGATTCCTGGAGCAGTGAAGAACGGAGAAGGGGCCCAGCAGGGTTGCTGCAAGCAGATGGTGAAGTGGGAGGGGAGGGTCTGTTAAACTATATTTAGAGAAAGAACCCTTATAAATAGCATCTCACACACGGTGACGTACCAGTTTACACCCGTTGAGAAGTTAAGGGAATAAATGTCAATGACTTTGTAAATTAAGCAGTTCCTGAGAGACTACTATGTTACTAAAACAAACCCCTCCAAAAAGACCTCTATTTGTCTCTTCCACAGTGAATTCTGCAAATAGAAGTTGGTAGGGTTTTTTATTTATTTATTTATTTTTTTGGAGAGGTCTGCCTGGCAGAGAAATGGTTGTTTGGTACAGCCAACTTTCCCTTAACTGCATTTTTAAAAGCCATATTTCCGTAATTTAAAAGCTTAGAAAAATTTTTTAAAAAGTCATATGCCATCCAAATATGCACCGTTTGGGCCAGGTGTGACTGATGCTCAGTAACTCACACATCCCAGCCTGGCCACATGTGCTAGTACATCACATTACAGCCCAGCAAAGGGCCTTCAGAAATCAGAACGCTGCGAAGTGGATACTGGTTCATCCCACAGGATCCTCCCTGCATCACTCCCAGACACTTTCATCTCATTCCATTCCTCCTTACACCATGAAAACCCCCGTACACACATCAGCTCCCATACAAAGAGGCTTGCCACTCTGCCCAGCATTGGTGTCTTTGAGAACCAAAACAAGGTGTGGTGCAGAGGACAGACAGAGGATTAGACTGAGGCTGGTCCCCAGCTGCTGTTCAGCTATGTCACATTCTTGGCCCGGGGCTCGCCCACCGGGCCATGCTTGCTTGGTAGCTACCCTTTTGGTGCTGCTGGCCTACGTCAGAGCCCAAAAGCACTGGTGAGCTGAGTTCAGCAGAAACCCAGCCCAACACGTGAGGGTAGACTTCTCCTAACTGGTCTCTGCTCATTTGCAGATTCAAAATCAGCATGCCTGTCCCTTAAAATACCAGCTTCTGAGGCCATGATGAGGATTTTTTTTAATGATACCAATTAAAATTATTAATAGAAGCACTTTGAGTTCCAGAACCGATGACACAATGTTAGTTTCCAAAGAAGTCATAGTTGTAGGAATGAAAAAACATGAGGCCGTTACCTTCTCTCCTTACTACTAGTTTTTTCAAAGACTTTTCTAGAAAGTACTCAAGATGTGAGGGTGAAATGGATCCCACAACATCTGAATAATCAGAGCCCTTTTCGTGAGATTGGAGTATAGCAGTGTTGCTGCGTAGTCACCTGCCTCTTTGCATTTGGTATAACTGGTTTTCTGTGAGAAGGTGCCATCCAGTGACACTGAGAGTGGTGAGCCCAGGAAATGCAGCCTGTAAGTCCTGAGCTGACTTCATGCAGAGGTCAGCCTCTCTCAGTGTCTATCTGAAAAGCAGCAGTAATGACATTTGACTTCTCTTAACCCTGTCCAGCAGGAATACTGGAAGATGTAAAAGCAGGCAGTGGTTTTTTTCCTACTGCTTTCTATCCATATGTCCTTACTTTTCTCTTCATAGGAACAGGTATCACCATGCCGGCTCATCAGACCCTGCTGGGTGTCTGAAGCTCCTTAACTGGTTGTGTAGCAGGCAAATACCAGAGCTGCCAGCCAGAATTGGTGGGGGTTTTTTTTGGAAAACAAGTTTTCCAGGAAAACATAAGTTAAATGAAACAATCTTCTCTTCCACCTGAATTTTTCTGGGTCAGACTCCTCTGCTGGGGAGTAATATAGGCTGTACAGCTTTTTCCACTACTAAAATTATCCTTGATTGACTCTGTCTTAACTAAACAGCTTGAGGAAAGCCAAAGATGAAAAGCTGTGATGACACAGTGCAGCAGATAGGAATATTTTAGTCACCCTTTAGCCTTTGGGATTAGGCAAGTCAAGAAGACAAGTTGTCGACATGAAAGCCAGAATTTGGACAGTTAAAGGACATTAAGTACCTCTGATGGCCCAGCTTCAAGATGGGCGCATCATGGAAAAAGAAATATTTCCCCATATCATTGTGATTACTACATTTTCTGGTGATGTTGAAGAAATAGTACAGAAAGTCCTCAGGACCCTTCAAGTCTGTTAGTCAAAATTTTTTCTATTTTTCTGCTTTCTTTTCCTTCCTCTAAAAATGAAGATTTACTCTAACATCAAAAAATTGTGATCAGTTTTTACCAAGTTTCCAATTGAAGTCATATGGTTTGCTTTTATATGTATGCATAAAAAAAAATCTTTTTGAGCTGGAACCCTTTTAGTGGTTAAAGAAATAGGTTTTAACCAAAAAAAAGATTATGTCCTTTCTCCATCTGGCTACCTCAGGCTAAGAGAAAAACGAAGGACTAATGTAAAAATCACAGTTTAATTTCTCTTGTAGCAGAGTAGTAGACATTTAATAGAAATGTAGTCATTGAAACCACTAAGACCTGTACTTTATTCTTTCAGTTAAATATATTGGATATTTGTGTAATTGTTTTATATGTATAGAAATTTGCAAAAAAGATGGCAAATTATATAGCTCAGGCAACTGGAGACTGTGGAGTGCAGTGGAAAAATCATGGGGCTTCTGATAAAGGTCTCAGTGAACATTTACAAGGGTAAATTGTACAAGGTAGTTGCTAAAAATCAGGCTGACCTGAGTTCAGGGAGCCCCACATAATGGTACGTGCATCTTGGCCCATCACCTCACCTAAGCCTGTTTCTTCACTTTGTGTATGTGGATAAAATAATATCTACTGCACGATTGTTGGGACGACTAAATGAGATAATCCACCTAGAGTTTCTGGCACACAGTAACTGCTGTAGTTAATGGTAACTCAGCTCTCTGACCTTGGGCAGGTCCCTTAATTCCTTCAACTCTTGGCTTCTCTACTTGTAAAACAAGAAATATTTACTCTACTTGCCTATGGTATTGTTGTGAGGATCAAAAAAGCATGTCTTGAAAAGCCTTTCAAAAATGAGTTAACAAGCCAATTCGGAAGGCAGAGCTGTATGTAGCATGACGATTGGGAAATCTTATGAGGTGCTGGGTAGTCAAGTGTTGGCCTGTGAGAACGGCATAGATTCAGAGAAAGGCAGCTGTAGACCTTCAGGGAAAGGAAAGAATATTGTGGCCTAATGTTGGGGGGCAGTCCATACAGAGTAGGGGACCTTCAGCTGAGCCTTGAAAAAACAGGATATGGCTGGGAGAAGTCAATTCTCCTGCCATTAACAGCTCCACTGGCTAACCTCTGTTATGTGTCTTCTCTGTGAATACAGGCTGAGCTCATTGGAAGCCTCACCCACAAACTTGAGACCCTCCAGGAAGCGAAAGGGAGTCTGCTGATGGACATCAAGCTCAATAATGCCTTGGGGGAAGAGGTGGAGGCTTTGATCAGTGAACTCTGCAAGCCCAATGAGTTTGACAAGTACAAGATGTTCATCGGGGACTTGGACAAGGTGGTAAACCTGCTGCTCTCCCTCTCAGGGCGCCTGGCCCGTGTGGAGAATGTCCTGAGTGGGCTTGGTGAGGATGCCAGTAACGAAGAAAGGGTAGGTGGCCTAGCGATTTAGTTCAACAGTTTTTCCCTCTGAAGCCACGTACACAGAGGGGTGTAATTAAACACAATCCCTTTTCTGGAGAAGACTGCGATCTCTTTGGAACCGAGAGTCCAATATAGAGGTTATCAGGAAACACAGAAGAAGGCATCTTGCACGCCAAGAGGTAATGCTGACACTTCAGGCTCAGGGAATACTTAGGAAAGTGAAAACACAGGTGCCAGAGTTTCTTTCCCTCCTTTCTAACCCAGGAAAAAGAAGAGACAACAGCATGGTGGGGGTTGACATTAGAAAAAGAGAGAGGGACAAAAAAGCACTGGGACTGAGGACAGGGCGCAGGAACATGGACTCAGGCTCCAGTGTGGGGCTGCAGTTCCTCAGTGAGGATGCACTCAGGTGTCTCCACTGTGCCCTCTGCTGGAAGGAAGAGGACAGGCAGTAACAGTGGTGGCAACTCTGGCTAACATTGAAGTCCTCCATCTTTGGCTGGCACGGTGGGCTTACACACTTTACCTGCAGGTTCACTGATTCCTCACAACAGGCCAGAAAGTGATAGAGCTAGGATATGATGGATCCTGCTGCAGATCCCACATTTTATTCACTAGGTTGAACTTAATTCCATAGCTACAGTGCATTCTTCACCTACTCATCTTTTTTTAAGAAGATTGTATTTATTTATTTGAGAGCGAGAACAAGCAGGGAGAGGGGAAGAGGGAGAGCAGGCTCCCCGTTGAGCGGGCAACCTGACGTGGGGCTTGATCCTGGACCCTGAGATCATGACCTGAGCCTGAGGCAGACATTTAACTGACTGAGCCACCCAGGAGCCCCCACCTACTCGTCTTTACAGCAAATATTTACTGGGTATCTAATGTATGCCCCTAGGCTCATGGGATACAACTGGGAACAAAGCAGACAGATCCCTGCCCCCAGGGAACTTACCAAGAGAAGTCAGATAATCAACGGAGCTGTAACTATTGTACATACATATTTATTTTTTTTTTTTTTTTTTTTTTAAAATTTTTTTTTTTTTTTTTTTT